>NC_137461.1:286897996-287371196 GCF_964235325.1 Thermobia domestica | reverse complement strand
TGGGGACAGGAGGAGGAGAATTTGGGGAAGGGCTTCTCAGTGTTCTCCTCTGTGCTCGTGTGTGACTTACTAATCGTGGATCTAAAAATACCATTTGTATTTTTTCCCCCGTCGTGTAGCATGGACACAATTCTCAATGTTTTGTTGGTTAACTTGTTTTTCTGTGAGTGTTTCGGCTATGTGTGTGTGTCGATATAAAATATTAGTTATGTGTGTTATCTGTAGACTGGATGTTCGACTGCTGTGTTCTTTTGTTCTTACAGTTCTTTTCAGGGTGCTCTGTGTGTGTGATCTATAATTCGCCATGAGTAGATGTGATGATTTGGACTGGTTGATTGCAATATTTGTTTAGAGGTTTTCTGAATAGCTTTGTGAGTGTCTGCTGTTTTCCTGTCTCTGTCTTCATTGTCAGGATGGAAGCCACCCACTTCATGATTTCTGACATGGTTTGTTGTATTGGAGAATTTACAATAATATCTCTATTGATCGCTGGGGTGCTCTTCATCTGCTACTTGTAGTGTGTTGGTATTCTGATCCTCGTAAGGGCCGCTTCTGCCTGGTGTAACTTCTTCCTGGTTTCATGTGATGTTTGGTAGCGTGTTGTTCAGACTGTGTCTGGATCTCTTGGGACGTGTGCTGTGTCTTATTTCTTTGCATGTGATGCAGAAGTTGGCATTTGGTGAAGTAGAGCATCTTTCTTTATGTGCTTTCCTGCAGCGGAAACAGACTTTTGGATTGGTGCAGAAGTGGCTGCAATGATAATAGCGATAGTAATTCCAGAACGGTGTGGATATGCAGTCATGCGTGAGGCCTCAATTTTGTATTTTTGGTTTAAGAGCACAATACCAGAGATGAGTTTATTTATTTGTTCTGGTAAGTGTGAGAAAAGTCTTAACAGGGACAGAGGCTATCTTTGCGAGAATTCTGATTGTTGTTATTAATATTCTGTTTATCTATTTCTTCTTGGCGTTAGAGAACTGGGTTTGATTATCGGTGGGAGCTCATGTGGTCCACGTCTCATATCTCCTTGCTGCTGAAAGACAGACTACACTCAATATTGACTCAACTCTTTTTTTGACACCTCCAATGCCGACAACTCATACTCTGTAACATTTCCAATACGATGCAAGGGCTTGGAAGAAACCCGGAACTCAAATCCTGATAAACAGTGGTGGATCCATAAGGGGACTCGAGGGCATGCTCCCTTGAACTGAAGATACGAGGGGCGCTATAATGATTTACACTCACTTTTTACATAGACCTATTCTTTCAGGTTGCATGGCAACTGATGTGTCCACCTTCTCAATATAATCTCCCTTTATCTTCCTGAATTTTGCGAGCTGTGTGCCAGCTTCAGAAGACCCTCCTGGAACCAGTTGTTTGGAGTCCTATGTATCCATGTTTGGACAACTGCTCAAGTTCATAAGCATCTGCAAATCGACAACTGTTACCTTATACATCGTATAATGTAACATAGCCCGGAAGTTTTGGGCAACCAGTATATATATGAATTTAATATTTATTAAAATTTTATTTTTAATATATAATTAATCAATGACTTGATTTGAAGTAGACCGCAAAATTTGCGTTAAGTTCCTTGAACTAATGATTTTAGTATATTTAGAGGGAAATATATGGTAATATATTTACATTGAATAATTATTCGTATATTTAGCTAAAATATAATATTATTTTGGGAAATAAGGTAATATCTGGTCGTATTTAATCCTTTCCAATCAATTTTCATTCATATTTTTGGCTTAGGGGATCTTCAAAAGAATTCAAAATTTTTATTTCAAAAATCTTCTTTAAAATTTTTCATTTGTAAAGTCAGCCATAGTAGCTTCTTGAAGCATCCCTTTGTTTAATCTAAATTATCTGTGATTGGATCTTCCGCAATCACAGGTGTGGTTGAGATTTTTCGGCTTCTTTGATCTTGATAGAAACACCTATCATCGTATAGTTACGTCACAATGAACCTCCAATTAGGGATCTTCTTCCCTTTGTCATTGTCTTTTTCCAGAAGCGGTTTTTAGTGATGGACGTACGATTATCTCCGTCCATAAAAAAAAAAACGTGAAAGAGAAGTAGTTAAAGGTTTCGACACAAAATAATTGATACCTTTGATATCTGTGGACATAATATGGAAGGCAGTGAGTAGGTTGCTGTGCTCAACGGACATAGGATTTTCTGCAGTGAGAGCAAATCTTTCACGTCAGACCGAAAGTGGTTTGGGGGAAAAGCCATCTTCACTGTCGACTCATGGATGTCAGATCCGATGATTTTATTTTTTGTGCACTGAGGTAGGCTCTCCATCCTCGAGAGCTGGTGTAAAATAACAACAACCATCAGACGTGGGAGAGAAGTATTCTATATTTTTCCCATGGAATCCAAGTAAGTTATAGAAGATAGCATCAAAATTTTCTGTTGTTTTGGCCACGTGAGAACCTCTAAATTCTAACCTCTTCCGGATTGGAAAAATGTGTTATGTTATTGGTGTTGTGATGCCTTATAAAATGTGCTAAACGCTGCGTAGTTTTCCCTAAGTTATACTATATATAAAATCTGCGATGTGACATAAATCACTCGTTCAATGGAGGGGGGGAGAAATTGTTCTTTTGGAGCTTCAGTGTGGATGTTTGTTACCAACAGTCCAAGAAATGTGTGTACTCTCGAGTACATATATTTCACCCCAAAATTATATTTTAAATATGTAATCTCGTATATTCTTTTTTTTATTTATTATTTTTCCGTACTGCTATATTACAAAATTAAATCCATTCTCTGGTTTGTGCTTACCTTCACTTTAGTTTGAATACGATGAGACAAAATGTATACAAAGTTTCGACTCACATTGATAATAAGGGTGCTTGCATAGCTATTGGTAATGGGAGATGCTCGTCAACAACAACACGTTCGTCGTGTATTTTGAATTCCTTTCACCAGAAACCAGAAATTCGAATTTTAAGCACATAATTTAAGACTTTTTTTTTTTCAATTCAAAATTAAAGCTGAATGGTCGACGTCCCATACGTCCTCGGTAGAATGGCAGGGTGTGTGCTATATTATTAATCTGTTGAATAAAGTGATCTTTATATGTTTTAGGTTAAGTTAGTTAGATAGTTAGGCTAGGAACTAGGTTAAGTGTACTTTCTTTTCATGTAGATTTATTTAGTGTATGTATTGTCTCAAAGAAAATGTTTTGTTGTGGAATCAAAGTGGATGAGGTCTGAGCTCATACAAGGGAGGTCACCTTGTTGGTATAAATCCTCCGCGCTGACCCTACTTTCACAACGGTATCTAAAAGAGAAAATACTAAGAAAAGAAAGTATAGTATGTAGCACACAGCCGTAATAAGTGGTACCTGTGTAGTACAAGGCTCATGTGGTTATAGTAGTAAATGTCTTTATTTTCAAATTGTTTTTGACTAAACTAAACGTATGTAGAATTGTTCATGTTATGTGAAGAGAGTATGTAATGCAATGATGGTACCCATTCAGCTATGTCAAGAATTTCCTCAATTTCCAACCTTTGCGATTTTTTTTTTTAAATGTATTCTCCTGTTATTTCTTATCATACAGAAAGTTAGTGTAATAAAGTGTGCGAGTCGAAACAAAATCTTTCATTGTCCAGTGCAAAGCTAATTATTTTAAAACTATGTAGTAAAGTAACTTCAATAGTATTGTTGGTACTCAGAAAGTAAAGTGTTTAAAGCAGTACGTAACGAAAGTAAATATAGCGTCTTGAAAACTCACAGAATCGATTTCACTTAGTGTGACCGGGGTTGGAATCACAGACCTGCCAGGAAATTTCACTTCGTTAATAGGATCAACTAAATTCACTTTGGCATTCAGTTTTTTTTTTTTCGAAATTCCATCCCGTTGCGCGATTTAGATTTGATTCGAGAATTTTTTTATCTGGGTTAGTAAACACACACATTTAGATTTTCGAAGCACTCACCGTCAGTTTCACTCTTGGGTCAGTGTCTTGTTCTGTCGGATTGTAGTTTGTAACCTTATCTCGCGATGGGATGCAGGCTATGAACTGCGGATCGGGATACTGGGCTGCGAGTGAGAATGAAGGAGGCTTAGAAATCTTTATATTTAGGGTCAACTTGAGTTCTATTTTCCGGAGATGATTGGTGTAGTGGATGGGTCAGTGGGTGTTGATAGCTTACTCGTCTGGGCCCGGTGGGTTCGCGTTCAGCGGTCAGTGACACATTCACGCAGCCATAGTCTCGAGGAAAGGGAACATCATACAGAAACACAATATCAGTATCATCATCATTATTTTTATTTTTATTTTTATTTTTTTTACATTTTTTTTATTTTACATTTTTATTTTATTTATTTATTTTATATGATTTTTTTTTTTGTAAAATTGGCGTTCCACAGCCAGGATCTGTTATTCCAACCTTTCGCGAGTGCTAAGTGAATCATATTGAAAGAGCAGTGTAATGTAATGGGGACTGTTGTGACAAACGACTCCTTGAACGATGTGTAGTCACTCTTAAGTTTGTATATGTGTAACTTGGGGAAAACAATTTATATGAAATGGAGATGTCTGCTGGTAGCAGGTCAAGTACTGAATCCCGTAGCCCGGATGAATATGTGTGTTGTAGTGAGGAAATACAGGGCTTCAGTGTGTATTGTGACGGTTGTTCTGGATGGGTGCATGCACAGTGCTATGATATAACTAACGAGCAGGTAGAAGAATTAAATAAGTGTAGTGAGCCCTGGTATTGTAAAACGTGTGTGGCCAAAAAGCTGACTGTGCGCTCGCTTTCCAAGTCACAGGAAAGTGAAAGTGAACCGAACACCGCGACGCACGACTCGGGAGAGAAACTCTTACACAACGGTGGAGAGAATGTTGGAACTGCAGGTTCACCTGCATCCGTGACAGACCTTGCAAAAATGTTAGAACGTTTTAGTCAAACCTTAACTTTAACTCTGGACCAAAAATTTGAAAAGGTTGACAGTATTATGAACCAAAGATTTGAAAAGGTAGATAATAATTTGTACGCGATGAATCAAAAATTTGATTTGTTAAAGTCGGAAATGGAGCAAATTGTAAATGAAAGAGTCGAAAATGTAAACAAGGACGTATCGGACCTCCGGAACGAAGTTCGCGATTTATACACTTCGGTGGGGGAATTTCAGGATACGATAACAACGCGGGTGGACACCGTTGAGGAGAATCTCCGGTTGTCAGTAGAAAAGCAAAATCGCAGATGTGATCAGCTCGCCAAAGAACTATCGCATCTCGAGTTGAGCACCCAGAAATCTTATGACGTACTCGAGGCTAAGATCCAAACTTTGGTGAAGGATCAGGAGCAAAGTAAACCAGGTCGTGTCGGTCGCAAGCGGTCACGTGACTTTGTTGGTTATGAGGGGGTTGACTCTGACGGAACAGACTCTGACACCCGAGTGGATGTACCAGTCTCTTCGGTTGGGGAGACTCGTACTGTCCCAACGGTGACAGTCTCTGTCTGTCAGCCGACCAGAGTTCACGCTAAGAATGTCTGGCCGTTTGACTTAAATTCGCATTCGTTGGTCACGAACAATTCCAGTCCCGCCTGTGGGGATATCATGAGTGGTCAGGTTGCCTCTAGGGCTTTAAATCCTTTATTGACGTGGTCTCAGGCTTCGGTCTCGACTTCCAATGTATGTAGCTTAACTCATGTAGTGTCCAGTAGTGCCGCAGACAGGACTCCTTCGTTTGTTGGAATTCCGGAGGGAGTATGTAGTCACACAGTGGTATCGATGCCAGGCAACTTACCTTTTGGCCCAAATTATACCTCTTATTCGAATTTTGGACAAAATTATAATAATGCAAAGAGCCCTGTGATTGGCTGCAACTCTCCCCTGAATCCCGGCAGATATGAGGGATGTTCTGGAAATAGAGCGTTAAATTTAAGGCTGTCGGAACTAAATCACTTACCAAACTTCACTGGAGAATATGGTTTGGCCAGGTCTTTTCTTGAAAGTTTAGAACAGGCGTTTAAGATAATCTCTGCGTCGGAATACGAACGCATGGTTTTGGTACCGTGTTGTTTGTCGGCTGGGGCCAAGACTTGGTACCAAACGGTCTGCAAAGACATCAGCAGTTATGCGGACTTTGTGCGTCTATTTAAGGAGCACTATTTCTCGGCCAGGATGGAACGCCTGCAGAAGAAATTCATCCAAGGAATGAAATTTGACCGGTCCAAGTATAACCGGCTAACTGACTTTGCCTGGAAGGTCATAGCTGAATACTATGCTGTGGCACAACATCTAGATGAGACAGAACTCATTGAAATAGTCCTAGATTGTCTGCCAGCTGGAGATGCAAAATTGTTGCGAGCCGTGGAGCCCAAGAATATTCAGCATCTGATTGTTAAGATAGCCGAAATAGAAGGTCATCCGGAACCTGTGGAACCTGTGACAGATAAGAAATTCAAGCGTCTGCACATTCGGCAGGCGAAGATAGGAAAAAAGACCGAAAAGAACGGAAAGGCGCAACAGACTAAAGACACTTCGTCGCAGACGGAGGAGGACGAAGTAAAGAAGAATGGTGATGCCAAGAAAAATGGAAATGGCAATCAATTCTTGGGGAACCGAGGTCGAAGAAGAAATTTTCAGGCCAGAAGACCCTGGTTCAACAACCGAGGGCAAAACTGGGGGAACGGAAACCAGAATGCTCCATATGTTTCCAACCCTAACTACCAATCGGGAGCAATGAACTTTGGATGTCATCGAGGTGCATCCCAACAGTGCGCGCCGAGTTCGAACCACATACCGGGAGCGCAAGCCTATCCGGGATACATGCCGAATTTGCCTCCTGGAGGAGGAGTGGCAACTCCCACATCCACTCCTTCCCCAGCGGTGAACATGGCTATGTCCACTGGTTGGCCTCCGCCGTATACGATGTTCATGCCGCCGATGACGCAGCCACCGGAAGTAAATAGGAATAGTTCAGAGAATGCATGTCGCTGCTTTCACTAAGGGAGATTGAGGACTGCGATATGGATTCCTTGAACAGAAACAAAACATAGTCGAGAAAGAAAAAAAAAAGAAAGAGAATCGTAGGTTAAATTTAGATTAAGGTAATTCTTGTTTGTTTTGTGTCTATTTTGTGTCCAATTTTCTTTTCGTTCGTTTAGTGTAGTTATAAATTCTTTGTTAGGATTAAGGTCTCTGAAAAATTTTCAAAACATTTCCTATATTGATTGCATTGCATTAGTGTATTTTATGATTAAAATGTTAGGATAGGAAAAAAAAAGGAGCTTAACTTAGGAATTCTAAGTTAGATTTTTTTTTTCCCGAAGCTCCCGGAGGATGTTACCTTATACATCGTATAATGTAACATAGCCCGGAAGTTTTGGGCAACCAGTATATATATGAATTTAATATTTATTAAAATTTTATTTTTAATATATAATTAATCAATGACTTGATTTGAAGTAGACCGCAAAATTTGCGTTAAGTTCCTTGAACTAATGATTTTAGTATATTTAGAGGGAAATATATGGTAATATATTTACATTGAATAATTATTCGTATATTTAGCTAAAATATAATATTATTTTGGGAAATAAGGTAATATCTGGTCGTATTTAATCCTTTCCAATCAATTTTCATTCATATTTTTGGCTTAGGGGATCTTCAAAAGAATTCAAAATTTTTATTTCAAAAATCTTCTTTAAAATTTTTCATTTGTAAAGTCAGCCATAGTAGCTTCTTGAAGCATCCCTTTGTTTAATCTAAATTATCTGTGATTGGATCTTCCGCAATCACAGGTGTGGTTGAGATTTTTCGGCTTCTTTGATCTTGATAGAAACACCTATCATCGTATAGTTACGTCACAATGAACCTCCAATTAGGGATCTTCTTCCCTTTGTCATTGTCTTTTTCCAGAAGCGGTTTTTAGTGATGGACGTACGATTATCTCCGTCCATAAAAAAAAAAAACGTGAAAGAGAAGTAGTTAAAGGTTTCGACACAAAATAATTGATACCTTTGATATCTGTGGACATAATATGGAAGGCAGTGAGTAGGTTGCTGTGCTCAACGGACATAGGATTTTCTGCAGTGAGAGCAAATCTTTCACGTCAGACCGAAAGTGGTTTGGGGGAAAAGCCATCTTCACTGTCGACTCATGGATGTCAGATCCGATGATTTTATTTTTTGTGCACTGAGGTAGGCTCTCCATCCTCGAGAGCTGGTGTAAAATAACAACAACCATCAGACGTGGGAGAGAAGTATTCTATATTTTTCCCATGGAATCCAAGTAAGTTATAGAAGATAGCATCAAAATTTTCTGTTGTTTTGGCCACGTGAGAACCTCTAAATTCTAACCTCTTCCGGATTGGAAAAATGTGTTATGTTATTGGTGTTGTGATGCCTTATAAAATGTGCTAAACGCTGCGTAGTTTTCCCTAAGTTATACTATATATAAAATCTGCGATGTGACATAAATCACTCGTTCAATGGAGGGGGGGAGAAATTGTTCTTTTGGAGCTTCAGTGTGGATGTTTGTTACCAACAGTCCAAGAAATGTGTGTACTCTCGAGTACATATATTTCACCCCAAAATTATATTTTAAATATGTAATCTCGTATATTCTTTTTTTTATTTATTATTTTTCCGTACTGCTATATTACAAAATTAAATCCATTCTCTGGTTTGTGCTTACCTTCACTTTAGTTTGAATACGATGAGACAAAATGTATACAAAGTTTCGACTCACATTGATAATAAGGGTGCTTGCATAGCTATTGGTAATGGGAGATGCTCGTCAACAACAACACGTTCGTCGTGTATTTTGAATTCCTTTCACCAGAAACCAGAAATTCGAATTTTAAGCACATAATTTAAGACTTTTTTTTTTTCAATTCAAAATTAAAGCTGAATGGTCGACGTCCCATACGTCCTCGGTAGAATGGCAGGGTGTGTGCTATATTATTAATCTGTTGAATAAAGTGATCTTTATATGTTTTAGGTTAAGTTAGTTAGATAGTTAGGCTAGGAACTAGGTTAAGTGTACTTTCTTTTCATGTAGATTTATTTAGTGTATGTATTGTCTCAAAGAAAATGTTTTGTTGTGGAATCAAAGTGGATGAGGTCTGAGCTCATACAAGGGAGGTCACCTTGTTGGTATAAATCCTCCGCGCTGACCCTACTTTCACAACGGTATCTAAAAGAGAAAATACTAAGAAAAGAAAGTATAGTATGTAGCACACAGCCGTAATAAGTGGTACCTGTGTAGTACAAGGCTCATGTGGTTATAGTAGTAAATGTCTTTATTTTCAAATTGTTTTTGACTAAACTAAACGTATGTAGAATTGTTCATGTTATGTGAAGAGAGTATGTAATGCAATGATGGTACCCATTCAGCTATGTCAAGAATTTCCTCAATTTCCAACCTTTGCGATTTTTTTTTTTAAATGTATTCTCCTGTTATTTCTTATCATACAGAAAGTTAGTGTAATAAAGTGTGCGAGTCGAAACAAAATCTTTCATTGTCCAGTGCAAAGCTAATTATTTTAAAACTATGTAGTAAAGTAACTTCAATAGTATTGTTGGTACTCAGAAAGTAAAGTGTTTAAAGCAGTACGTAACGAAAGTAAATATAGCGTCTTGAAAACTCACAGAATCGATTTCACTTAGTGTGACCGGGGTTGGAATCACAGACCTGCCAGGAAATTTCACTTCGTTAATAGGATCAACTAAATTCACTTTGGCATTCAGTTTTTTTTTTTTCGAAATTCCATCCCGTTGCGCGATTTAGATTTGATTCGAGAATTTTTTTATCTGGGTTAGTAAACACACACATTTAGATTTTCGAAGCACTCACCGTCAGTTTCACTCTTGGGTCAGTGTCTTGTTCTGTCGGATTGTAGTTTGTAACCTTATCTCGCGATGGGATGCAGGCTATGAACTGCGGATCGGGATACTGGGCTGCGAGTGAGAATGAAGGAGGCTTAGAAATCTTTATATTTAGGGTCAACTTGAGTTCTATTTTCCGGAGATGATTGGTGTAGTGGATGGGTCAGTGGGTGTTGATAGCTTACTCGTCTGGGCCCGGTGGGTTCGCGTTCAGCGGTCAGTGACACATTCACGCAGCCATAGTCTCGAGGAAAGGGAACATCATACAGAAACACAATATCAGTATCATCATCATTATTTTTATTTTTATTTTTATTTTTTTTACATTTTTTTTATTTTACATTTTTATTTTATTTATTTATTTTATATGATTTTTTTTTTTGTAAAACAACCACGCAGAGGATTTCTTCATTGCCCTGAACAGGTGGTAATCGCTGGGATCCAAATCCGGAGAGTACGGAGGGTATGGCAGCACTGTAAACTCTAGTTGATTAATGGCAGCAGCGGTTTCCCGGCTGGTATGAAAACGTGCATTATCATGATGCAGAATCATTTCTTTTGCCCATTTTCCAAACCGCTTCGTTTGAATAGCACGTAGTAAGTGTCTGAGGACATCCACATGCTCTGTACTGTTAATCATGGCTCCACCTTCCGTATTGTCATGATGTTTCTACTGCATTGATTTCTGCTTTGTTGTCGGCTCATGGTAATGGAGTCAGGTCTCATCATCAGTCACAAGCCTAGACATGAATTCTTCGGGATCATGAAGTTACAGAAGTTCCTGCACGACTCCGCATGACATTGTTTTTCCTCTGGAAACGAGAGTTTTGAAACCCATCGTGCATTGACTTTCCCAACTGTAAGTGGTTGTACACGATGTGCTGCAGGACATTTTTGATTATTCCTGTGGCATTCTCCATTTCAGAACATGTGATACATTTTATCTTTTGAATGGTCCTCTCTACAATGGCAATGGTGACTGGTGTTGTGACTGTCACTTTTTTTCCGCCGAGGTACTATCCACTTTCCAATCTTCTACGCAGTTGTACACTTTTTCGCGACCGTGCATGTTCACACACTATCACAAATCGCCTATGGATTTCAACAGCGGCCACGCCCTCTTTTCATAGAATCCACGATGTCCAGCGCTGCCCTCCATAATCATTTTCCATGTTATCCGTTAGTAACACTCACAGAGGTTGAAGAAATGGGCTGCACAGGGAGCTGCTATCGTCCTGGTTGCTAGTGACGCTCACAATTGGTAGGAAAGATTTTAAATGCCTGTGACTGCCTTCCCAACTTCAATGGTTCATTGCACCTGGAACGACAAAAAATTAGTGTAAATCATTAGTACGTCACTCGTAAACTCTTTTTATGCTATCTCAGCGATACGAGAAGACAATATATATATATTTTTAAATCAATATATTAGATCAACAATCTGCTCTCAGTTTATTGTTTCTACAATCTACCTAATATCCAGAAGTGTCACATCAGGTAATATTTTGCTCCCCTTCCGAACCTTCCATTCGAGCATGAATGAAGAGATGTAAACTTTCCCTGGTCTATTGGCGAACCTATAAAGGGGTCCACGCTCTCTCAAGGGAAAATATAGCCTTTTCAGTGTTGTTTCCACAGATGACAAAATATTCTTTTTGTCAATATATGTGAGTAATGATCTCTAAACCGATTGTTGGTACAAATTAGCTAATATTCCCGAATGTTACAGCAGGTAATATTTGGCACCCCCTCTGAACCTATTATTATTTTGGGCTGAAATGGAGAGATGTAAACCCATTGTCGTCAGCAGCACATAAACTTTGGGGACACAGACTACCTGGGGGACTGGGGTATATGGAATACCCCCAGGAATGCGGAGGTCCGAGGGACCCTCCCGGAAAATAAGAATATAGTTTTCTTAGATTGCATTTTGAAGTATTTTTGATTAAGAAGCAAACAAAAATTTAAACATTTTTGTGTTTTGTTTTTACCTTTGATAGTTTAGTTTTTTTTTTATATAATGTGGTACTAAAAAAATACACACACTTTACAGCGTGTTTGATTATTCAAACAGCAAATTTAAAACTTGTTTTATAATTTTAGCTAAATTACACCAACTGTACGTCAAAAACAAAATAATGATTAAAAAAAGTAGTATGAAGTGAATACTCAGAAACAATAAAGTATTGAAAACAGGTTTTTAGCCCTACAAAGCTACAACTAATGTAAATGAGGCTCAACATTAGTTTAAAAATTAGTTCAATTTTTAAAATTATTTTTAAGCTAAACTAAATTTGCTTTACTAAACTAAATTCGCTAAATTCGCTATCTAAAAAAAAATGTTATTTTACAGTTTACTCCACCTTCATCTTCATAGGGCCAAAACTACCTTTTTCCACAATTTTTAAACAAATTTTTGTGTTATTTTCTTTATATCCACTTTGTCTAATATTGCTTTGTGAATTGCTGCATGGTTGATCCTTTTTTGTAGGGATGCGCACGAGACAAGATTTGTGGCTGTCTCGTCTCGAGAATGTGCTGTAAAAGTGATGTCTCGACTCGAAAAATGTATATTTCTCTATTGGAAGAGACGCGTCTCGACTCGAATTTTGTCAGGAAAATCCTGTCTCGACTCGTCTCGTGCGCATCCCTACTTTTTTCGATCATAGTTGACCTAAGATACTTAAAAAAAAAAAAAAAAAAAAACAACAACAATTGGAAGGGCGGACGAAAACCGTTTTACAAATATTGTGGGTACACGTCTTCAGTGGGATTGACACCTGTGTACAAACTTTCTGTTTTCCAGTCATGGATCTAAAAGGTGTCGCGCGCCTCAAGGGAAAATATAACTCTTTCAACGAGAAAAGATGATTAAGGTAGTTTGGTATCAACTAATAGTCTGGTATATGTGTATTGTTTGTACAAACTAGCCAATATTCCATACTGCTACAACCTCTGGTGTGTGGGGTCTCTGGTTCGATTTTCGATGAAGTAAATTTATGGTGGACAACATCGTGCCCGTGGGTTTTCTTGGGTACTCTTGTTTCCTTCCGCATTCTTATTCCGCCAATTCTTCATCAGCATTCACTTGCATTAACCATCCGTCTTCTTTAGCTTAAAGAGCATGGTCACGAGACGTTAAACTGAAATATTTCATTTAATTTTTTCTCAGGTGTTATAGCAGGTAATATTTTGCACATCTTCGAATCTTCCATCCTTTCCATATGAAATGATGAAATATTAACTCCGTTGCTTCTTAACGGATCCAGAAAGGATTGCGCGCCCTCTCTCTCACCGGAAAATATCATTCTTTCCGTGTTCTTTCACCCGTGTGGAGCTGCTGGTCTATCAACTGGCGCCTCCTCTAGGTAGCAGATAGGGGAATGCCTTCTAGATATAGAGGGTACCGGAAGATTTCGGGGTGAACCCAAACCGGCACTGCTGCCTTGCAGTTAATAGAGGAATCTCCAAAGTCTAAGGGAAGAAAACCCCGACAAAAAAATCCAGTCCTCCAGAGTAGGGGTTAGGCATGGTGCTAACAACTCTACACCCGAAAAATAAATTGTTACGAAACCTAAAGAGCAGCCTCGGAATGATGGATGTAAAGAAATGCGACTTAAATAATGGACAAATGGTAATGACTTGACAATGGCTACATGGAATGTAAGATCAATGAACCGGGAAAAATGAGAGAAATTGCTGCTGAAAGTGCTCCAAAAAATAAGATGAAAGGATTCAGGAAGAATAAAGAAACAGAATTATACAGTATTATATAGCGGACCTAGTACAAGAACAGGTCAGAGTTACAGGTTTCATGATCAATGAAAGAATTAGGAACAGCTTACTAGCATTTGAGCCGATTAGCTATAGCCTATGCACAATTAGACTTAAAGGACGGTTTAGGAACATCACAGTAATATCGGTCCACACTAAGACTGAGGAAAAAGAACAACAGCATAAAGAAGAATTTTACACAAGTTTAGAGAGTGTCCAAAAAAAAAATCCCAAAGTATGATCACCTGTTGTTAATGGGGGGATTTTAAAGCCAAGATAGGTAAAGAAGATTTCCTGAGTCATGTGGCCGGAAACCACACACTACATGAGGTCAGTAACGAAAACGGTAAAATGTTAGATGAATTTGCGGCAAGAAACAAAGTACGTGGTTCCCGCACAAGGAGATTCATAAAGGGACGTGAAAAATACCAGGTACGGGAGAAGTTAACCAAATATATCATGTGCTAACATCAGAAAGACATGGATCATCAGTAATAGATGTCAGAAGTTGTCAAGGACCAAACTGTGACTGAGACCATTATCTAGTTAAACCAGTAATCAAAGAGAAAATAGTAACAATTCAAAGCGTTGAAACGACAAAGAGAAAAATGTGGAATACCAACAAACTCAAAGATAAGACAGCAAAACAAGAGCATCAGGAAATATTATCAGCGAAGCTACAAGAAGACAATGAAGATGACATGAATAGGACTAGGAGGACATAGAAGATGACTAGGAGAAAATAGAAAATATGTTGAAGGATGTAGCCGAAGAAACAATAGGGAAAAGAAAAAAATGTAAGGAATGAGGATTGGTTCGATGAAGAGTGTAAAAATATCATGCAAGAGGAAAACAATGCTAGGAAGAAAATTGTGGCTAAAGAAACAAAACAAAACTGTGAGCAATACTAGGAATTAAGAGAAGCCAACAGAATGTGCAGAAAGGAAAAGAAAGAAAGTATAAATAACCAGGTAAAAGAATTGGAAAAACTCAACGAACAAAACGAGAGAAAGAAATTCTATAAGGCGATGGATAGACTGAAGAAAGGATTCCAATTAAGAATGATAGGATGGAAGAATAAAGAAGCCATACTACTAACGCAAGACAAAGAAATCCTGCAAAGATAGGCCCAATATTTTAAAGAACTACTAAATTTAAAAGAACAATCAATAAACGAAGAAGAACAGGATAAGAACGAGGGGAATGAAGAGGTAGTACACCGACTAACTAGAGAAGTATAGAACTGCATAGGTAAACTCAAGAATAATAAAGTTACAGGAGAAAACGAAGTAGTGGGAGGACTAATCAAATATGGAGGATACAGCATAATCAACGCGATCCACGAATTGATTGTAAAAATATCGACAGGTGAAAGAATGCCTGAAAAATGGACAATTGGAATTATTTGCCCAATTCTTAAGAAAGGAGGTAAAACAGCATGTTAACACTACAGAAGAATAACACTGCTAAACACTGCATACAAAATATTAACTGGAATAATACAGGAAATAATGAAGATGTACACAGAGAAAATAGTGGGAGAATACCAATGTGGATTCCGTCCAAACAGGAGTACTGCAGACCAAATTTTTGTGATGACACAGATGATAGAAAAACACATAGAACCAGGGTGGCCAAACTGTGGCTCGAGGCCCGATATTTGATTACGCTAAAACATATTTGTTTAAGAATATGATTGAAAAGTTGGTGAAAACACAAAATTTAACCAAGCAAAGACTAATTGTAGAAGAAAGTGGAGTAATTTAAGAGACTGAATATTTTTAATTGAAAATTTTGCAAATGAACAAAACTTGTAAATTACGTTATGACCCACAAAGTATGATTTGGATTATCATGAACTTCATTATTTGCTTGAAGATGCTTTTTGAGTTTCCATTGCCTTAACCAGCTTGCAAATCTCGGGGGATCATGAGAGGGACATGTCCCCTCCAATCTTGGAACTGGGGGACTATCCCTTCCAATAATCCGATTTAAAATGTGTTAAAAAAAAAAAAAGTGTCACAAAGGAAAGTGAGGTGTTCAACTGTTTTCTAGTAACGGCATGTTTTAATCAGTAGTCGAAGTGAGATGGTATGCAGTGGTATGCCATACCGCCTCTGGTATTTTAATGATGAAGGCATACCGCCTCTGGTTTTCCAATTATTAAAACATACCATCACTAGAAAGTAGATGCTAAATACCTTTAATAAATCCATTTTTATACACAGTAATTGACGAATAAATTTGCACGTAAAAGGTTTTATTTCTTGTGTAGAAAAGCTGACAACACCGATATTTTTCTTACCTTTTTCCTACTTTTGTTTTTAAAACGAGGTGTCTGCAAAGAAGTTCACATAGTTTATATTTCGATGTGCCATATTGAATTGTTTCTTTGTTATGTATGTGTGTCTTCTTGCCTTAATGCATATAAATGCCGTGTTTTGAGCATGGGCAGGTTTAGGATAGTGCTGTCGAATTTTCGTGACATTTGCGGGTTTTGAGAAAACCGGTTTTCTGAAAACCGAAAACAGCAAATGCAGTTTTCAAAACCGAAACCGCAAGTGCGGTTTTGGAAACCGAAACCGCAAAAGCGGTTTTCGAAACCGAAACCGCAAATGTGGTTTTCAAAACCTAAACCGCAAAAGCGGTTTTCAAAACCGACATTTCGGTTTTATGAAATTTCACTTTTTTCAAAAACCGGATTTCGGTTTTTTCAAAAACCGATTTCGACAGCACTAGTTTAGGAGTTGTCTGTTGTTGGAGCGGACCTTTCGGGTGTTAAGAATACCCTGGCACAGTCGAGTGGGGAACCGGCAGTTTTCCCGCAGGAGGTTAATAATATCCTAATTCGATATTAATAGAACATTTTCGTCTATAATTCTTTATAATACAACATAAGGGGATATTTTGTTTCAGAAAGTTGGAGAGGGTCGAAGTCTCTCCATGTCCCCCCCCCCCCGCGTTACTACAGAGAAGTTCTCCAATGGTTTTCAGTCATTATGTAAATAAAAATGCAATCTTTTTAGGCAATATACCCTCACTGCTTTTCAACATCGGTATGTCAAGTCAAAATCGTAATAAGACCTCTGGATTTTTTTGAACTTTGTACATGGTTTTAATCATTCAAGAAACAGAGACGGTATGCCTTCATCGCTGAAAACCACCGCATACCGTCTCACTTCGACCACTGATTGAATTCCATTACTTGTTTTGATACATTGTGGGGCAATGATAGCATTCTCTCATACTATAGAGCAGTGGTTCTCAAACTTTCCGATAATTCGGACCACCTGTTCATTCGAAAGTGATCTGCGGACCCCCTTGCAATGCTATCTGAAATTTCACATGGCATTTAAAAAAATATATATAGGGCCTATTAATTAGAATTACCACTGACGAGAATAAGATCAAGAAAATTAATTCAATAAGTAATTTATTCTTAAGATACATGATTCTTTCCTACTGAACGAAATTTCAATTGAAAATACAGTAACTTTCAAGACTGAAAATTAGTTTTTTTTTTCCTTTTAAGGAAATTTACTTCATAAGCAATATTCTCAAATGTGGGATCACTAAGGTGAGGAATGAAATTCTTTGTGTTTTTCCGTATTTGCGTTGAAATCTGGAATAATTTTTGCTACAATCAATCTTAGGCCTTATTCCACATTAAGACGATTTCGCTTTAAGGTTTTAATACTGCAAAGAGCAGGAAATATTTGCTCACATAAGAAGTGGTAGGGAAAGGCATCGAATGTTGAAATGCTTTTTTAGTCAACTTTTCACACTTATAGCGCACACGCAACCGAAACCTACAAAGTTCATTTTCTTTGAAAACATTTTTACATGAAGTATCGCAGGGTAGTTCCAACAGCTGTTCTTGTTCAATGTTAGAGAGATTCATACTCTATATGTCATGGATTTCTACGTTAGTGAAAGGATTTTCAATCCAACCATTATCAGGTTGTGAGACAGGGAAATATTATCGAAAATTTGCAGCTAATACTTCCAAATGTCCTACAAGTTTTTTGTGAATTTCAGCAGAGTTTTTCACCTGAAGAATCAATTAAGTCCTTGACCACTGGAAATGATGAATAGTTATTGTTTTGCACTCGTACTGTCCACAGCTGCAGTTTCTTAATCTTAAAAAATATTCTTGCATAACAGCTGTGAGTCCCATTTTATTATATCACATTTCAGATTTTAGGCGTCGCGGACCCCTTGGCTAGGTCTCATGGAGCCTACTTTGAGAACCAATGCTAATAGAGTACCGTACTTACTCCATTATTATACAGTAATAAGATAATTTTACCATGAAGAATGTAAAGTATTATTACACGTATTACTGTATAAAGATCATCCTACATTTCGGTTTAAAAGAGAACATACATATAAAAACACAGAGAAAAAAACATACCGGTATTTTGTTATTTTATTTGCTTGTTGTTTTCTCTGTGATAGATATAATATTTACTTTAGAAACTTAGAGCCTGCAGCAATCATGACACTATTAACTGAGGAAAACGTTAAATTAAAATATAAACGATAGATGGCAGCTTAAGCGCTTGCATGAAAATAAATCACATATTCAAGTTTTCTTTTAACACAATGAACTACTATTCACTTAAAAATAATTGAAATAATAATATATTTGTAAATAGAATTTTAACTTTTGAAATATTTGTGATCAGCAACATTGTTGTTTGTATTGTACTGAAGTTTTCATTCCTATTTTTGAATTAATTTCGAAGTGGGGGAGAGAAGTTACCGCCTTGATTTGCGATCAGTAGGGTTACTTCTAACCCAAACTGGTACATGATGATATGTGTACATGAATCTTTATGATTACGTACACGCACTATTGTACTAAGGCAACAGTACAATTTGTGCAATCTGACACCAGTTTAATATTTTGTTTTGAGAAGTTGAGGAATATATTCCTCCTAAAATACTAAATAATTTGGTTCTTTCAATACGGTCTTTCATTCTGCTTGTGATATAACCCTATCATGACTTGTGGCTCAGTATGGTCAGTGTTGAATTCAAACATTTTCACTCGGGGGGAATGTGAACTCCTCGGGGGGAAGGGTTGTTTTTCTGTATTTTTGCAAGAAAGCAGCATATTTAACAATTCCATTCACATGCACATTTTACCTAATATTGAGACTAATTGCTGATAAACATTCAATGAGAGATTATAATTAAAAAAAAAAAAAAAAACAATCGTTTAATTTTATCTAAAACATTAAATAAAGACTGACAAAAATATTTTAGACTAAACTTTAACTGCTATTTACAGTAGCTATTTTTATTATTTCCTATGTTCAGTAGTTACTGTTTGTTACTAATGTAGAAGTTTTCAAAAAGATTTAAATTAACGCAAATATTTTTTGTCCTAAAACAAACATACATAGGAATATCTTAACAAAAAGTTATCATTCTTTTCCACACTTCTGATTCTAAATCAAGCATATTAGCCTTGGTTTCTTCATTGCATACACATCAATAGTTTAGTTTACGAAATCTTCAGTAGGACTGTCTTCAGTAGGATTTTCCACGACTTTATGCCGTGTCATGGAAAATCAGCGCTTGGGGCGAGAGTATACGACGGTAGCCCCAAACGTGTGAGTGAGGTCGACAGACCAGCCGCGAAAGGTGAGAAAATTTTAAAAGTAAACCCTGCTTTTCCTTGATTTTGAGCACTTTTTATTACTTTTTTTCCTTTCATTATGTATGTGCGTATGTGTTTCATTCCTCTCTTTTTTCTTTCCTTCTTTTCTTTTCCTTTTCCCTCCCGAATTTTGCGCCCCTTACTTCGGCGCCCGGGGCCGTTGCCCCTCCCCCATTGCACGGCACTGAGCAGGATCTTCGTCACCTTCAATAGTAATCTTTCACTTATATACTACTATTATATTGATAATTCTATATAAATCTCTAACCCAGGAGGGATAACTGTTCCTCCCTGATCCCTCTGAATCTCACCCTTTAACTCACTTATTTTTAGTTAAAGAAAGGCGTGTTTACTTTAACAATCGTAAAACACATTTACGTCTGTTACTTCCGATGCGAGAAATGGAATTTAGGCACTCTATTTCAAATAATGCAAGAACTGTACGTTTTCAAGAACTGAATGAAGTCTGCTGACATCAGAGATCATATGGAATGATCAAAGCCCTATCTTTCCTTTCCTATCTCAATCTGTGCTAGTGCTACCTACAGTACTAATATATAATATAGGGTGAGAGTATAGTAGCTAAAAATACAAACCTTTCTTCAACAGTTGAAAATTTCATGTTCTGCCAAATTCGGTAATAGCGTTAAGAAATATAGGTTTTATTGACTATTTTGGTATTCTATCTTAGATGTTACATGTTTAATATTTATATAGAATGGGTCTGCGTCATTTATATGTATATTGAGAGATCGGATTTCGTCTGCACGTGCACGGAAAGAAAAGCAAATAATTGGGTGAAGTAATTTCTACATTTTGTGACTGAAATTTTGGAAGTTTCTCCGGGGGGGAATGAATTTTCTTCGGGGGGAGATTCCCCCCCGGGCTACCCCCTGAATTCATCCCTGAGTATGGTTAATATTAACCCTTTTGCCCTATTGGCTCTACAGCAACATTTGCATATAAAGTACGGAACAAGAATAAACGACCAAAGATCCCATTAAAATTAATAACGATTTTGGTCGTTTATCTTTGTCCCATACTTTACTATACCTGCATCTTTTATGGCACATTAAAATCATATATTTCTTGCAGAATGTGTCTGTTCTTGCCTGAATGCATGTAAATGTTGTTTTAGTATACGTTGTCTGCTGTGGGGGCGGATCTTCCGGTGTTTTGGAAAAATGAAATGAAATCTTTGAGTTTTACGTCTTACGATTATGTCGGCTAGGCTAAAGGAGACGGAGATAATGAGAAATGGATGGAATGGTGGAATGAAGAAAGTGAGAGGAAACGGGAAAACCCCGAGAAAACCCACGCACACGGTGTTTGTCCATCCACAGAGTTCACTTGGCGGGAGCAGGCTTTGAATCTGAGACCCTATGCACCAGAGGTGAACACTCTACCACTGAGCCACCGCGGCCTCCGGTGTTTTGGAATACCCTCTGTCGAGTGGGGTTCAGTAGTTTTCCCGCAGGAAATTGTAAATATAAAAAATCTTTTTTTTAGCATTTTCGTATATAATTCTCTATAATACAACAGAAGGGGATTTTTTAAAAAAAACTTTTTCAGAGAATTGCTGCCGGGGAATCAAAGTCTCTCCCTCCCACAACTACAGAGAAACTCTCCAATGGTTTTTAGTCATTATGTAAATAGAAATATAATCTTTAGGCAACATAGGGCCTACCCTCATTGTATTTCAACATTTAGATATTCGGTATGTCAAGTCAAAATCGTAATAAAACATACAGCCTCTGTTTTTTCCCCCACTTCGAACACTGCAGACGTGTATCCACGGGGAGGGTAAAATAAAGTTCAACTAATAGATGCTTATTTTAACATGTTTACTAAAAGAAATGCCGAATGTTTATAATAGAACAAGTACAAGTACCATTCTTCACACGTCAAGAATAACGTTTAAATGAATGCAGTGGCGTAGCAGCTGCCCCTGCAACCCCCGCAGTGTGGGGGGGGCCTCGAGGTATAGGGGGCCCCGAAGTCTTGCGATGAATAAAGATTTAAAGAAGTAGAACTTCAACCTTACTTCTGTCGGCTTTACAACTAGGGCCCCTTCTCTATACTTTGCGGGGGGCCCGCAAAAGTGTGCTACGCCACTGAATGAATGCATTGTTTCGTACCTTTAAAATAGAAAGATTTTTTGCTAGTATGAATCAATGATTATAAGATATTGCTTATCATTTATCCTCGGTAGAAAGACATACTACTTCAGATCCATCTTGATTATTATTGAAACAAGTTACATAGAGAAGAAGGTTACAAAATAATAAATATAGAAATTATAAATTTTAACAATTTACGCCTATCATAGAGGAAGACCTCCATGCACGAACTTATTATGTGTTGCTTCTTAGCATAATTAATTAAGTAGTTAGAGGAAGGCTTGATGATATAGGCTGAGGTCCATACTGACAAGGTCGACTCACGATGCCCGCTTTGACTGATCAATTGACTGACCCTTTGTTTACCATTTGTTTAATTTAAATACCCTGTTTTTGGCTTTTCACCTGTATTTCACCTAAATTCCTTATTTTGATTTTGTATTTTGACATTTTCACTTTCAAATTTAGATTTTACTTCCTTGAAAGTGCGTTTACGGAACTTCAACCTGTTTGTTTTTTTTATTTTAATTGCGTCTTGTGCTTATTTCATAAAAAAATCTATTAATTATTAAAATTGGAATTTTGTTCAGTATTCATTCACAGTCAATTAGTTATAATTTCGCCACTTTAAGTTAATATTTACAGGGAGATTACAGATATTGAAGAAATTTGCAATTGTAACAATTATTTGAAGAATTTTTGTCCATTACAATTTTCTACTTCTTTTTATCATTTACGGAGGGGGAGGGGGGGCGAAATTTTGTTTGCTTACACTTAAGAAATATCTAGAACCGGCCCTAATTATTCGCAGTAAAATAATTTCAACGAAACACATAACTAAACCTGAGAGACTGCAACACACCTCAAGCTGTTCACTGTTCAAGAGATGTTACTTTTCAGCGTTTCGGGTTCGGATAACTCACTGTACTTTAACCTTATATTCTGTCTTCTCAGAGTAGGTTCCATTTCGATACAGATTCCTCAGTAGTAAGTTGAAAAACAGATGATTTATTATTTGTTTATAATTAATTTTTGTAATTACACATGAGGGTTTGATGTCTATACGAAGTTCCCTCCCTAGAAAGCACAAAGGGAATGAGGTTTCGGGGAAGTGTTCGGAGGTGCCTTGGGAATTTCCCCCCTTTCCCCCTTCGATTACCACACTGCCTCTCCCTAGAGACTTCAGGGAATCAAGTCCAGTGCAGACTTGTCAGTCAGACTATCGAATGAACGTTTAGGTAGCAGAGAAGCACGTAGGAACAATATTTGAACAAATACAAAAACTATCGGGCTATCGAATAAAAACTATCGATAGTTCAAAACTATCGAATAGACTGAAATAGTGTGACGTCACATCCTTTTCGTTGCCATGGTGATGGCCATTTTATTTTCTAAACAACGAGTTGCCTAAATAAGAAAGAACCTAAATGCAAAGCGAGAACAGAGATGAACTATTTTTGAATTGCAAACATTAGAGTGAATGAAATATTTATGTTTCTTTTTAAACATTTCTAATCAATGAAACTAAAACACAAATAGAAAACAAATGTACTCATCTTGTTCATAATGAGATATTAACCTTAAATAATTCTGGAAAATTTTTGATTCATTAATATAAGTATCACAACATTGCGTACGTGAACATGATTAATGTTTTACGGTTGTTTAGAATATATGGATGAACCTTTTATAATTGGATGTTTTCTTGTAGTACTGTCTCTAAATGATTGTTTTTTTTTTAAAAAAAAAGAGAAAAAAGTTGATAGGGAATATGAGAAAATATCTGACCAATATCCACTGATAATCCGGATTGAAAATTTCCAAAGGCCTGCTTTTTCCCCTTTAGTTTGTAATATTGTAGATACTAATATTGTGTACAAATGGACATAAGAAAAGTAAATGTGCCAATAGAATTTATATTGCTCTTTTAAAAATCGTAAATTTTTACAGTTTTCCTTGGGCCGACAGTTTGTCAATTTGCACGTTAGGGAGTTTATGTTGTGTATAATTTCTTCTTAAGGTGGATTACATGATAATAACTTTTACATTAATTATTTAATTTCTACCTTATCACTTAGAGATGTGGCGCTTTTAGAAATAGGTTCCATAGTCTTTATATAGTTTCTTGATTTTATTCGTGGTTTCCTAAACGCATTTCCATATTCTAAATCTATACCCTTTCCCACCAACTTTATTAGTCGTTAAAACATTTTATAATTGTAGCTAAATTTACAGCCATTTTCCTTGTTTGTACTAAACTTTAAAATACACCATTCCCTTTACGCGTTTGTATAGAAAAAAACATGGCGATCACCATGGTAACGGAAAGGAACTGACGTCATCACTATTTCAGTCTATTATCATTCGATAGGAAAAAGTATTCGATAATGCCCATCACTGTGTGAACTACAATCATGTGGCATTGCTCCCATGTTTCCTACAGTAGGTTTTCTGAGTTTGTGAATATGCTCTCCTCAAGGCCAGATCTATGGGTGGGGGTAATTCTCGGGGCTTAGGGGGCGGGACAAGTTGGTTGAGAGCATGTAGGGGGCGCCATTTCGAGGCAAGATTCTGGCTAATTTGGAAGACCGCATGGACGATGATGGGATGGTTGGTGGAATGAAGAAAGTGGAAGGAAATCTGAGCTGAAAAATGTTCTCGCAGCATTTGATGAAATTATAACCACTTTCTCTAATTCAGAAGTCAAATCAGTTGCCAAAAACTATGAAATCAAAGATCTGAAAATTGTAACTAATTTAGTATTTTGGGACTCAGTTTTGCATGAAATAAATGGAGTTTATAAACAAATACACAGTGTTTCTTTCAGAAAAACGTTCCTTGGGGCATGACGTACGCAGGAATTTATTTCGGGAGGGGTCTAAAGCGTTTCGGGGGGTCCAAATACAATTTGAGGCTAAATTATATGAAGATTTCTAAAATTGCCCCTAAAAGTAGACTACATTTACAAAAAAAAGTCGGGATTTCAGGGGGGTCCAGACCCCAGGACCCACCCCCTGCGGACGCCCCTGCTTGGGGGCACACTTATTATTCGGAAGGAAACATATTATTTTTACACGGTACTATTTTATTTATTATTAAATTATATACGTATTATTTTGGTCTCCTCCGGGGGGCAGTACCCCCTAGAAACATGTCTGGAAGAAACACTGAGCAGAAGGATTTGACTTTGCAAAGGTTTCTTGATTTGTTATCTGATCTTTTGAACATCATCTCCAGGTTCAGAATTATGGATTTGACCAATGGCTATCGGAAGCGAAGGTTACTGTTAATTTGATAGATGTGGAAGATCAGTTCAGAGAAAAGTGTTTCCTGAAGAAGAGAATGTCAGGAGAGGATGAAGCAAGACTTTTTACTGAAGAGGATCGCCTGAGACTATCTTTCTTCAGAATTCTTAACCGCTTGCAGGAAGAGCTCTATAGTAGAATGGACAGGCTCAAAGAAGTAAGGAAGGACTTCTGCTTCTTCAGAGGAAGCTCACTGTGTGAAATATCTTCGGAGGACTTGAAAAACTCCCTTTGAAATACCAAGATAATTTGAATGCTGTAGAATTATGTGTAGAAATTGCGAGTCTTAATGACCAGGCTGTTGTATTCTTGTCGGATCTCAAGAAGTCCACCTCAAGGGACATACTCGACATGATCAGCGAAAAATGATCTTCAAAGTGCCTATCCAAACGTCTCAGTGGCTCTTAGAGTTTGTCTTACCCTTCCATGCAGTGTTGCATCTTGTGAAATAAGTTTCAGCAAACTAAAACACATTCAACTATACTTACGTTCAACCATGGGACAGGAAAGACTCTCTGATTTTACGACATTAGCTACAGAGAAAAAGAACGCTCAATTTCTTATGAAAAAAAAAAAAAAAATAGGACTTTTCAAAAGAAAGCCAACAAAACTATTTTTCTGAGCGCGTGTTACAAAACGAGAAGGGAATTATATATAATACAGTTATTAATAGATACTATAAATAAAAGTACTTGCTGTGTAATTATCTACCTTAAACTTAAGCATATTACTAGAAGAATTATTTACACACATATGGAAGGCCCATACATAGAGTGAAGCCAATATACATAGGCGAGGAAAAGACAATATAGACACGCGAAAAGCCAATATACACATGAGAAATGCCAATATCGCATGAGAAAAGCCAATATATCATGAGAAAAGCCAATATCACTTGAGAAAAGTCAATATACATAATCATCTACATACAGGTGGAAGGCCAGCACATAAAGTGAAGCCAAGCATACAACTGAAAAGCCAATATACACACACAGAAGGAATCATAAAGTAAGTCAATGAAGAAGAGTTTCCTCAGCCAACAGAAGAAGAGGAAGCTACAGGTTATCAAGTTAAGGGGCCGTATTTATAGAAAAATGTTTCTACATATAAAGGTAACCAAGGAAGTTCCATCGCTTTTTCACCCAGCACATTCGAACATCGATATGTGTTCGGCGTACCTGGAAAATAAAAAATAGTCCCTATCAGCATTGACGACCTTCTGCCGACGTTCTGGAAAACCATGGACTCCATCGCGGTAGAACTTGGTGAGCCGTGAAGCGAACAAGGAATCAAGTGCATTTTGCACCTCTACTAGAGATTTGAACTACCGTCCTCTAAGGTGATTGTCTAAGGAATGTAACAGATGATAATTAGACTGTGCAATGTTCCGGGAGTATGGCGGATGCAATAGTGTTTCCCATCCAAGGCGTAGCATGTTGTCCCGGGTCATCCTAGCCGCTGGGGCTTAGCGCTGTCCTGTAACAGGAGGACCCATTTGCGATTCAGAAGTGTTCTGTTGGCTTCAGAGTTTTGAGTTTTTCTTGAACATGGCTCAACTGCTGACAGTATCAGTTGCATTGATGCTCTGACCAGCTGTTAGCAGTTCTCGATGCACGATGCTGCGAGCAGTCCACCAAACAAACAGGGGAACCTTCTTCTGGTGCAGTGCTGGTTTCGGCTGTTTTGGAACCGGTTCATGGGATGCTAACCAATGATGACGGCGCCATGGAGCTTCGTACAGGACCCACTTCTCATCACATGTCAACACCCTGTCCAGACGAGACAGCAAAGAAACACAGGTGTCTACTCGCGTTGTTTTCTGGCCCGGAGTCAAATCATACCCATCGACCCAATTTGTAGAGGTTCCCAAGTTGATGGAGGCAGGAGCGGATTAAGGGCGGAGACAATGGAGCTCAGGCTCCGGGGCCCCGAAAATCCCTATCCTTAATAGTAAAATATAGCAGTCAACTTATTATATTATAGGCTTCAGACCTATGCTAATTTTTTTCCGCTCGCAGTATCGCTCGAATTAAGTCTTCTTCCACCTGTGTCTTCACGATAATTATTTTGTGAGGGAGTGAGCTATTTTGGGCCTCTGTTACAAACCAAATTATTAGCTTGTAGTGACAATTCCTTTGAATATTTGTATCATTTCAATGTCGTTTAATGACATAATAGAATCCTTTGCAGACCAAAAATGTAGGAAGAAAACTTTTCTAACAGTGTAGCCTTGTACAGCTTTACCTATTTGTATATTATTTTTTCCCCTTTACTCTACTAGTGTTTTTGTAGAGATTATTGGCAGTTTGGCTTGTATTTCGCATTTGTGTACAACATTGCAATATATGAGCATTAACTGTTAATTATGAATGTAATTAAACTAATTATTGTAAGCTTGGAGCTCATTAAAATGTTACAGCACGGTGTTTCGATAAATCTATATGGCTGTGGAAATCAGCAAAGAAAATTTATGCGGTGGAATTATTTGTAACATAGGTCCCCCTTGAAATAGTCGGATTCAGGGCCCCAAAAGCCTTAATCTGCCCCTGGATGGAGGTGCTGCCGAATGGTTTCTTCACTTACACTGAATTGTAGTACCAGTTTCTCACATGTCTGGTCACTGTTCACCTCAATTGCTGCCTGAAGATCTTCATTTTGGACCATGTGTTGGTTTTCTGGCACGTGGTGCATCTTCGAGTGTTTCGTCACCGTCCTTAAACTTTGTTAAACCACCGCTGCACTGTCCGCATAGTCACGACACCCTCACCAAAGGCCTGGCATCTCTTCCGTCTTGCTGCAGTGGCGTTTGACCCAGTTTGAACTGGTACAGTATACACGCCCTTATGACCCTCTGTGGAGGTCCCATGTTTACTCTGTCCTTACGGAAGTTCACGGTGTAACTGAACTGCCACAACCAGGTAGTATGTTGGATATACCCACATCAACAACTAACCTTCGCCTTATCTCCATTCGCATTCAACTCACGGTGTGAGGGCCAATGGAACACAGACCTCCACAAAAAAAGCGACTACCTTTAAAGCTTGTTCGAATTGTCATGTATATGTTTTTTATTAGAACTAATATTACTTTGCGTTAAAATCTGAAGGACATTTCACAATAGGTCCTAATACATGCACAGTCACGAACATTAATAAATGGAGGCTGAAGCCATTATTTTTATGGCTCCTGTTGCTACCTCTTCGCTGAGTCGAGTTTTCCCCTATCTAATAACATTGGAACGTTTTTCGTGTTTTTCTCAGCAAGCAATGAACAAATCCTTATAAAAATTTGCATAGAGTCAGGTCGATAATAAAGGATTTGTTATATGAGCTTATAATTTTACTAAAAGCCTCCAATTAAGTTATTCATTCCCCCCTTTTTTTCATGTGAAGATTTGCAACAGTGCGATCTCTGCTTCTCCCTGTTTGTATTAGCAGCGTGAGGGAAATTCGGGCTAGCCATTAAAAACAGGTTTTTAAACTCTGTCCATATCACATCTGTGGAATGAAATTTTCTAGCCCTCTCGTCCTTTTCGAGGACAGATTTATGGCACTGAGAAGGAGGGGGCGCTCTTTATTTTCTTTGCTAAACCTATTGCTTTTAGTATATTCGTCTAGTCTCATTCGGAGTTCTTGTGGTTACTGTCAAACATAGCAAGATGCCTCTTGCGTCTAATGTATTTCAGTCTTATAGCTGGTGATTGGTTATACAAATATAAATTAGCAGACGATTGTGATAGCAGATAAATTTCCTATGTGGGGGCCGCGGTGGCTCAGTGGTAGAGCGTTCATCTCAGTTGCATGTGGTCCTTGGTTTGATCCCAGCTCGCGCTAAGTGAACTTTGTGATGGACAAACATCGTGTTCATGGGTTTTCTCGGGGTTCTCCTGTTTTCTCCCACTTTCTTCATTCCACCATTTCATTCATTACTTATCATCACTGTCTCCTTTAGGCTAACCGGCATAACTGTGGGACGTAAAACTTACAGATTTCAATTTTATTTTCAAATTTCCTGTGTGAAATAATAATAATAATAATAATAATAATATTATTATTATTATTATTATTATTATTATTATTATTATTATTATTATTATTATTATTATTATTATTATTATTATTATAGGAAATTCTTGGCACAAGAGATTGTAACGAGCAAGGAATATCAGTGCGGCTTGGCACTAGTAATTTAGTTAAAATTTGTGGTCACCACATCGGTTCCTCCTTGCCGGTGTTTCCTTGACCAGAGACCGGCCGCGCTGCCGACACCAGTGAGGTTTTCACATTGAAAACACCAGCGCTCTTTGACTTTTGTAACCTCACGGAAACAGGTAAAGCAGTGGAGATAGCATTTTGGAATAATTATATATATGTATATGCAGACCCGTATTCAGGAGGATCTAGGGGTTTGCCCCCCTAAATTTTCGCTGGCCTCTCTAAACTTTTCACGGTAGGCTTGCAATGGATCGGGCTCCCCTAACTTCAGCCGCCCCCCTACATTTTTGGGCTGGCTACCGGCCTCTGTATATGTATTTGAAACTGTGAATAGTAGTATAGAATGTTTATGCTAAATAATAATAATTTCATTTTTACCACATACGAAGGAAATTTAGAAATAAACTTTTTTGTTACACAAATGTGTTCTTAGCGTGAATGCTGTCGAATTCTATTCCTAATGATGACAGATTTATCGGTGTTGTTTCAGTATCGTGAGGCAACTGGGAAACTGAAGAACTGACCACACATTACCCTTCTAACAGAGCACATTTGTAGGAAAAGTGAAGTGTAATATCAGGGATTCTTTTACTAAACAGAAAAACATGTATACATAATGAAATATGTAGTGTTAATGTAGATACAAACGTCATTTTCTTGGTAACGTCTTTTCTTGGTTATTAATTTACGAAATATGAATAGGGACTTATTTCTTGGTAACAGGGAATACGGACTTATTAGTGTTACCTGCTAATAATAACCTTGTAACTTACGCATTCTAAATAGAAATATTTATTTTCCAGATGGTGAACGCGAAATTTCATCTATAGCTTACAACATTATATATATATATATATATATATATATATATATATATATAGTACAACACATATTAACAGAATAATTTTAATTTTATGCATTATTTTTTCATGCTTCATTTTAAAATATACGGCTTTTTTTTGTTGAGGTACACCAATTTGTCATTGTCATACATATTAAACTAAAGCATTACCGTATGAGTATAAAAATATGTGATGGAATACTTCGTTACATCAAGCCACAACATTATGTAAATGAAGTTATTAAAAAATAATAAACAAGCAGTATAATCAAAATGCTAAATATCACCGAAGCACTATTCACAATTTAAATATCTATGAGCATACTCCAAAATCCCTGGTGAATTTCCACATTGAAAAAAAAGTAAACAAAATTCACAAGGCCACGCTAAACATAAATACAGGAAAAGTTAAAAAAAAATGTTATCAGTAAAATTTCTACTCTTCCCCTCCAAAATTATGTCTCAAATCAAGTAAGTAACTTGCTTAAATTATACTGGTCTACAACTTTTTAATTTTGTTGATAAGTGGTCAAAGTTACACTCAAAGTATTGACTTCAATCAATACAAATAAATCAAACAAACACTAATATTTCACATTTATTTATACAATGAGTATGTCATAGTTTTTTTAAAAAACCATTTTCATTTCATGTATAAATTTTAAAGAAATAATTCGGTTTCAAATGTTACTTTCACGCAAAAAAAAAAGAAAAAGAAAGAAAGAAAGAAAATATACTATGGTAAATTAAAGTGAGATTACAGTGTTACGTTAGTTCAAATAAGATGTTAACGAAATTTTGCGGACAACTCTCGAAACTTATCTGAGAAGCAACTTTAAAAATTGACAAAAGTTATAGATATACTTCATGAGTGAGTAAAGAAAGAATACAAATGTAGATTAAAAAGAGATCTTTTTAAAAAATCTGCAGTTAACAGGAATATAGTTAACAAATCTAAAAGATTCTATAAAATAGATTTAAACAAATCTTCAATCAGATCAATTGATTCCCTAAATTTTCTTTGTATATAAATATAAAAAATATATAAAAACAAGAATTTTAGGAATAATCCAAAAAATGGATCAATGGTCCAAAAAGTGCATAAAAAGATTGCGATCTTGCCAAATAATTAGTTTTTGGATCAGGGGCCACAAAAGTTAGCAACGGTTCCTAAATCGAGTTTTCGTATTTTCTACGGAATTAGCACATCATACTGAGTAAATTGTTAGTTTGGGTTTGGCTACACTACCTGTAGTTCTCCAGATATAAGGCTACAAGAAAATGTTTGATTGTATGAAATATATTGGATTTTTTGGATCAGGGTTCACAAAATTTTTGAATGGGCTCTAAATCGAGTTTTCGTATTTTTTACGGAATATTCACATCATGCAGGCTAAATTGTTACTTTTTGGTTTGGCTATACTATATGTAGTTCTCAAAATATGGGATGTACAAGAAAATGTTTGAATGGGTGAAATTGATTTTTTTTGGATCAGGGCCCACAAATTTTTAAAATGGCAGCTGATTTTTTTTTTTTTTTTTTTTTTTTTTTTACGGAATAAGCACATCAAGCTGAGTAAATTGTTAGTTTTGGTTTGGCCACACACTTTCTAATTGTCAAAATATGGGGCGTACAAGAAAATTTTTGATTGAATATAATATATTGAATTTTGTGGATCAGGGCCCACAAAATTTTTGAACGGTCCTTAAATCGAGTTTTTGTATTTTTTACGCAATAAGCACATCATACTAAGTTAAGTCATAGTTTGGGTACGCTATATGTAGTTCTCGAGATATAATGCCTACAACAAATTTTTTGTCTGAAATAGATTGCATCTTTTGATCCAATAGGGTCTAAATGTATACAATATATATTGGTGTTGTTGTCCATTATTATGTTTGATCTAAATCTATAGTTGACTGGTAATAGGTGCTGTTTTGAGCACTATTCGTTGTTACAAACGATACACTTTATTTTAAATTGAAGTATAATAAATAAAATACAAATAATACGTCACTATAAAAGTAGCTTATATATAAATACCTTATATATAGATAAAATGGGCACTGGAGTCAGGAAAGGTATGTCTCTTCATGTTTTAAAAAATGTAATAATAATAATAATAATAATAATAATAATAATAATAATAATAATAATAATAATAATAATAATAATAATAATAATAATAATAATAATAGTGATAAAGTGACATTCGCTTTCGTATACATTAAAAGTATCTTTAGTCAATAGAGACAGTTTGCTTCTAATTACTTATAACTGTCTATACTTGACGGGGGGAAAAGCTAATGTAAAGAAGAATGGATCTGTTCTCGCTGTGTTTATTTTTTTCTGCTTTCAGCAAAGAAAACGTACTCCAACACCTCCTCACTGAAATGCCATAAATATGTCATTGTTGAAAAGGGTCCCCTCACAGCTGTGGACAATGTTGAAACTTCAAAGTAACCCTCAGTTACTCGCCGCAACCTGCTAGAAGAGAGAACGCAGTGTCGTCAATGCGTTGTTGCAAATCTTCACATGAACAAAAAAGGGGGGAATGAATAACTTAATTGGAGGCTTTTAGTAAAATTATAAGCTCATATAACGAATTCTTTATTATCGACCTGACTCCATGCAAATTTTTGTAAGGATTTGTTCATTGCTTGCTGAGAAAAACACGAAAAAAGTTCCAATGTTATTAGATAGGGGAAAACTCGACTCAGCGAAGAGGTAGCAACAGCCTTAATGTTCGTGACTGTACATGTATTGGGACAGGGTTTGTCCAAGAATTAATGAGATTGGCCGCCGTGCAGCGCTCCAGTCGCCACTAGAGTGCTCTCAATAGGTAGTATCGGTGGTGGGGGTCATACGTAATCATCACAGCGAGCTGCAATAGCTTCTGAGCAGTAAGAGAATGAGGATCGATCCTTGCACAAAGTGTGTTTCTTTCATTTTGGTCACGGAATAAGCGAAAAATGGAGCGGACGATAAAGCAGCGATACGCCATCAAATTCTGCGTTCATTTGGGCAAAACTCCTTCAGAGAGTCTTGCGCTTAATTAAGTAGGCCTACGGAGACAATACCATGTCGAAAGCCCAGGTTTTTCGCTAGCATAAGGACTTAAAGACGAGCAGGAAACAGTTGAGGACAAAGATTGATCTGGACGCTCTTCGACGAGTTCTTGGGATGAAAACGTGTCAAAGGTAAAAGAACTCTTGTACTCTGACCGTCAGTTGAGTCTGCGATTAATGTCGGAAGAACTTAACAGTTGTAAGTCAACGGTACACCACATTATAACCAAGAAATTGAGCATGATTACCGAGTTTGTACAAAATTGGTACCAAAAGTGTTGAGTGATAAACAGAATTGATGTGTGCCTTGAAATGGTGGGAGTTGTGGAATTGTAAAGCAGACTTTTTCCTGTTCCCCAAAGTGAAAACCGCCCTGAAAAGTCGCCATTTTGATGACGTTGCCGCCTCCAGAAGGCCGTAACCAAACCTTTTAAAGACATTTCGGAAGCTGACTTCCAGGCAGCGTATGAATCATGGAAATTGCACTGGCAGCTCTGCATTGACAACCAAGGGGACTATTTTTTTTTTTTTAAGAATTTTGAGGAATTGTTAAAGTTGAATGAATAAATTCCTGTTTATAGACTCAGTCTCATTACTCAGGGGCGTAAATAAGGGCCCCGCAGACAACGCATTTCGGGGGCCTCAAGCCATAAAGGGACCCCAAATCATAAAGTGGGACTTAGAGAAGGGGCCCCTCTCCACGCTGTCTGCGGGGAGACCCCAAAGCCTTTAGCTACTTCTTGGACAAACCCTGTATATAACAATGCTGCATCTTCTACAACTATGTATTTCTTACGAGGAAAATCTTGAGAATTTTGTTTTCAGTATAACAGAGTTTTTTATTTTCGAAATAAATGAGTTTCAACAAAAAAACCGGTTTCAGAATTTAAGTTTTAAAAATATCAAATATTTAATATAAATAAAACGTAAGCATTGCATAATGTATCGGTTTGTGTTTCGATTAAACGGTAAAATAGCTTTTGATACTTCTCACTTTGTAACTTTTGAATACGCTTCGGATGTGTACACAGGCCTGTAGCCAGCCCAAAAATGTAGAGGGGTGGCCCGGCTGATGTTAGGGGGGGCCCGATGTAACCATATTATAGTTCATTTGCCAGTCTACCGTGAAAATTTTAGAGGGGAAGCCAAAATTTAGGGGGGCCCCTAAACCCCCCTTGGACACGGGCCTGTGTGTACACAAGTTTCAGTAGAAGTTATAAAAGGATGAAAGATGACAAATAATTTAAACTTTTTAAAATATGTTCTTTAACCTAAAATTGGTCCCAATTCCTAACATAAAATATATCATAAACTTAGGAGGAAGGGGGCGCCAGAAAAACTTCTTTGCCCAAGGGGCGCAATATTTCGTAGATCCGGCCCTGGCTTTCATCACCGTTTTGAGTCAGAGAAGGAACTTTGCCACTTACCGATGGTGTCCATGGCAGTAACAGAGACAGTCTATACCTATGGCAGTAGCAGAGGTACCAACATAGAAAGAGGGATAAAGGAAGTGGGATATAATAGCAACTATTACATATTAGTTTATCAGTTATTACATAAAGGAATATCGATACAAGATGTAATTGTTGCTATTATATCCCTTTCCCTTTACGCGTAAACCTAATTTTTATTTTGTTCTCGCAGTCAGGCACGTAGCCAAGGGGGGGGGGTCCGGGGGGTCCGGACCCCCCCCCCCTTCGAGACCAGAAATGAAAAAAATTAAGGAAGGATAAAACAAAATGAAATGAGAAAAGGAAGGATCAGCGTTAAAGCTTTTAGTTACTCTTTCTTATGAAGAAATTTGTATTACTTGCAGTACATGGTTGCGAGGTGAGCGATATATCCTGGAAGAGTCAGGGAATTTGAAATTTCTAGAAAAGTTGCGGGGAGATTTCAAGCTTCCAAAAGTATAGTACCATTGTGTAACAGCGTGGACATTTTGTTTTAAATCATTTTTTGACATCGCATCCTTGCAGTATCTAACATGTTATTTCAAAAACAATTTTCAACTGCTCCTTTAACCTGTCATTTGAAACAGACAGTAGTTTACGGAATAATAAAAACAAAAATATATGTGGAAAGAAAGTTCTGTTAACATTTGATTCAACAGAAAAAGGAACGCAGATATTTCAAAATATTTTACATTATTGAGTATGTACTTTTTATAATAGTGAATATGTACTTTTTATAATAGTTGAGGTCATAATGAAAGGAAAATTGTTATATTTGAATAAACAGAGGAAGGATGTAAATATTGTATAATCTTTTTCAATAAGTTTTTTTTTTTTTTTAAATTTTACTGGAGACTTCTTCATAGTTTATTAAAATACTTACCAACATATCCTCACAAACCAAAAATGTTGATAGTAAAGTAGTTTAGACTGATCGAGCTCCTGGGCCTTCAGAATTTCATGTCACTCCCCCCCCCCCCACCGGTTACGAAATCGTGGCTAAACGAACCAATATATGTTCCAGTAAAATAGTTTAGAATGATCGAGCCCCTGTTGTGATGACCACAGTGTTTCATGTCACGGACTACCCCCCCCCCTTCACGAAATCCTAGCTACGTGCCTGCTCGCAGTAGAATGTTATCTTATTCTAGTGTGTATGTAATGTTTACTTCTGGTAACCCTGCTTTGAAACAGGCCCGTATCCACGGGGGTCTAGGGAGGACCGGCCCCCTTAAATTTTTGATGGCCCCCCGAAAATTTTTACGGTAGGATTGCGAATGAATTATAATATGTTTGGATCGGGTCTCCTCTACATTTTTGGGCTAGCTACCGGCCTGCTTTGAAATATTTCAAACAATAATGGATCCGTGTACATCACAGGTTATGCCCAGACAAGCCAATTCAGTAAACATATTACTAAGCTAAGCAAAAAGGCTTTATGTGATGACAAGTGTTGTGTGTTTTAGATCCTTTCTCAGGTGTTTATTGATGATGCTACAAGCATTTCTTATGAACGTCCTTTCAGGTGGTTAGATTTTATTTCGAGAAAACTACAATTGTCATCTAAGCTTGTTTCTTGGTACGACGCTAAGATTCTCGATCTGTCCTTAAAAACAAGAATCTAACGTGGTCACTCTGAAACAATATATCGGGTGTCTCCAAAGTCCCCTGACACACAGTAACTGTTATTATTAGAGTTCCAACAAAATGCAAGAAGGGAAACTATCTTGAAATATAATGTTTTCAATCTAAAGTGAAAGCATTTATTAAATCGGACGAGCAGTTTGGGCTGTACACGCCAACGTTAAATGAAAATGCATCGTTGCCATTTACCTGAACCCACAAAATTAGTGAATGAAGTGATTGATTGTCTTTTACGCTAACGTGTGGATGACCAGCTCTCATTTCAAACAGTAACTTCATTTACTTACGTTGTAGGTCCAGATAAATGGCAACGTTACATTTTCATTAACATTGGGCGTATAAAGACTGTAAAGCCCAAACGGCTCGCCCGATTAAAAGAAAATCACTTTAGATTGAAAACATCATATTTGGAGAAGGTTTCCCCTCTTACATTTTGTTGTAACTCTGATAATAACAGAGTTACCCTATGTCAAGAGACTTTTGAGACACCCTATATGGGCTTATTTCTCACATTTCAACCTTGTTTTGTTCGAAGCTTAATAGCCTCTGGTCTCCCGTTTATCAAGAAGAAATCAATCTAGCATCGATATGAACTCACTTGTGATGATATCACTGTTATTGGGGAGCACAGAACAGAATCATTCAATGAATATTTCTATGGAAACTTTTCAACCCAATCAGTGCCAAACCCTGTTAACAGTATTGAGACTATGTGTTATTTTTCCCTATTCTCGATTTCAACTAGGTCCACTCACAATAACGACACAGTTTTCCTTCTCAATACAGCCGCGTCAATTGCTTATCCTTTTTTTGTTTTTTTGTTTTGTTTTATAGATGTTTGACGCAAGGTGCTTTTCCTCAGGCCTTGGAACAGGCTAACATTACTCCAATCTATAAATCAGTCATAAAAATTAATGTGTGTGCTTCTATAGACTTATTTCTCTTCTCTTTCCATTTTTAGTTCTTGGTGAGAAAATCACAAAGCACAGAATTTACAAGTTTACAGCCTCTAATTTGAATAACGCACAGCATGGCTTTCTTCAACACAAATCATGTTTTACTAACCAATTTGAATTTGTTACTTATGCTATCAATTGAGTTTCAGGCAGTTCTCAACAGGATGTCATATAATGGTTGATTTCTCAAAAGCTTTTGATAAACTTGACACCTAGCTTCTTCTTCATGAGCTTTCCAATAAATTTAATGTTCATGAGCAATTCCTGTCTTTGCTAAATGACTATGTTACTGATCTTTAGCAACGAGTTGTTCTGTGATATTCATAATTGAAATTTGTTTTAGTTCTTTCCGGTGTCCCACAGGGTAGCGTTCTTGGACTCCTGTTAATCCTTCTCTACATGAATGATCTTCCGTTCTATCTCTCTTTGCCGATACGAATAATTTTCTCTTCGCTAACGATTGTAAGCTTTTCCAAGACATCTTCTTCATGTATAATGCTTTACTGTTTCAATAATCTCTTTCTAAACTTTATTGAATAGGATAAGACCTGGAATTAACACTAAACCCTCATACCCTTAGTATTCCTTCAAAGAACAGTAAAATTCACTACATATATTGTATGAATAAGAGTCATATTGAAAGAGTTGTCCAAAAAGATCTCAGAGTGTTATTCGATAAGTAACTTACTTTCACTAATCATATCACTTCTATTGTGAGCATACTAGGTACTTTGTAGATGTTTTCTGGAATTCATGATCTGAAATCCTTCGTATTTTCTTTAAAACGTATCACAAAAATGGATTGTTCTAATCTGTCTTGCCTTGGCACTCTTCTTTACCCTTTTCCTGCCATTGGTAGACAAAGACTTCGGTGGGAATATTTAATAGCACTCCTTAATAAACTGAAAATACATACTCCCAGACACGACGCATGGTGGAGATTTGTTACTTGTTCACACGTTTATCAATGGAAAAATTAACTCTGAACTCTTGGTTTCCGTTCTCAATTTTCGTGTGCCCTCTCGCCTTACATGTAGTCATTCGTTATCAACATATGCAACGCCAAGACTTTCAATTGTTGAACATTCTTCATATTCCAGACTGGCATCATTGTAGAATAATTTACCCTCAGAATTTTATATTTTTGTCTTTGAGAAACATTTGAGAATAAAATTAATGTCTCTATAATTAACGTACATATTCCTTTACTTTTCTTTTAATTTTATCTTGTTTTTCTGTCTATTACATACGTATATTTTATGGGCATTTATTCCGAAGTTGATCGTCTGCCTGGTTTTTGACAAAAAGCGGAATAACAGTTACGTAAATTTAAAAATCATCAATTTTTAGGACTTTTTAAAAGATAAAATAGAGTAGGGTCGGGTTAGCTTATAAGGTTACGGAAGTTTGGACCTATTTTGTTAAAAAGTAATAGAGCGTAATTCCTCGTCTCTGCGTAAGGATACCAACTGGAACGTCTCTGTACGCCTACAGCCATCTTCAGAATACAAATGCTCGTTACTTTTCCACAATCAAACCATGCACTATCCTTGCGCGAAATAATTCCCTCTGCTTGCCAAATAGTTCCATGTTTACAACCGCTCATAAAGAAAAATAAACAGAATTTCCGCTCTCCATACATATTATCAAGCACATAAACATTTCTTCCCTGTAAATTTTCAAAATTTTGCTAGAAACGGATGACAAACTTTGGAACTTAATCCATTTTATGTTACATTATTTAAGTGTAAAATGGACTTGATCTTTGCAAAGTGTAAATAAATAAAATAAACAAACTATAAAATCAAACTGCTAGGTCAAAATAACATTATCATAATTATGCTTTGCAAAAATGTCCAACTATGTTTGCAAAATATGTAATATGGCTTTGTTTGCAAAATGGTTGACAAGAGTTGTGCTTTAGATATATCCTTGGACCAAGTTTCAAAAACTACCTATTTCTGGGTACTACAGAGCACTTTCTAAATGCTATTAAACCCGCAAAAATTTGTTTTTAAAATGTTTAAGAGGCCTTATCACAGCGAATTTTAAATCCGCTAATTTTACAGTAATTATGTGATATCTTAAAGTAGATAAAAGATAATCGAAATGTGAAACAAGAGCGCCCTAGACAATATTATTTTGTATGAGATACCGTTATCACGAGTCACCTAGTAGCTTTCCGTTTGCAGCCATTTTGAAACGCGAAAATAAATGTCGATTTTCAAAATGGCTGGGAATCGAAAGAAGATAAGTGAGTCGTAATAACGGTATCTCATGTAAAATAATAGTGTCTAGGGCGCTCTTGTTCCACACTTCGATTATATTCTATCTATTTTATGATATCACATAATTATGGTAAAATTAGCGATATTTTAATTTCGCTGTGATAAGGCCTCTTAAATATTATTTTATTTATTTTTTGAAATATATTCTCGTTAGGAATCGAATTCAGATCCCCAGCTTCAAAGGTGTAAATGTTAACTATTAAGCCATCACAGAGTCCCAGACAAATTTCGTTTCCACTCTTTTTCAAATTAGTGATGCCAACCTGGAACATTATAGAATTGCATCTTGAAAGACAGAAATTCCCATTTAGCTCTTAAATTTCCCACGCGTTATGCTAATTACAAAGTTTTCAAGAAAATTGAAACTATTATATGTTACTTAAATTTTTTCGATATTTGCGTGAATTATTCGTAAAATTCCGATCTCCTGAGTTCTTATTAAGTATTTTCCTTAACTACAAGAAACTATTGAAATTGTTAATGAAAACAAACACATTTTCTTGTCAGAATTTAGTATTTTTATTACGCTTTTGTGCCATAATGTTCTACTGAACGTAATGAAACTACACAAACTTCCTCCAGTTATTCCATATGTAGGACGTTTTAGAAATTAGGTGGTAATTTAGTTTTTTCCATTCATGATATTTTAAAACTCTAGAGTACAATTAACATTTCTTGTCGATTGCTTTTTGAGGCTCATAAGTTCCTGCATAAATCATTTTCATACTAACATGCACTTTCAAATAACAAAATTTTACAATTAGCACTAGGGGTAAAAGTGGATCTGAAAAGGTAGGGGGACGGTAGGTAGCGGCATGACGTCACACCGTTCCTCCTGCCAATCTTTGCCCATTGTATTTTTTTTTAGGAACTGGGGGACACCGTATATATTTTTTCAAAGTGGGGGACAGTGTCCCCCCGCGTTCTCCCTCACTTTTATCTCTGATTAGCACTAATTTCATGTTTATTCAAGCGTAATTAGCATACTTCCTGCTCATAGAGGATATTGTTGGCGTTGATGAAATAAATATATCAAAAAATCCCATATATGCTGCCAAGTTTGACGAAAATTCCCTTTATTCCTGTTCGAAAAAAAATGTTAAAAAATCCCACAAAATGGGATTTTCGCACGAGTTAGCAACACTGTTTCGAATATATCAGAATGTAATACATGAAGAAAACCAGTAAAATAGATTTTCAGACTTCAATATTTGTGTTTCAAAATTGTGAATTTGTGTTAATTGTTTCATTTTTCTTTTCTTTCTTGATTATTTAATCTAAGATATTGGTAATCGTTGCGAAAGAAACTTGAATGCCTGTATTAAGATCCTTTAAGTTTATTTTTGATAAAAATGTTCAGATAGCCTCGTTCTTCATCTTCTTCTATTTGGTGCTTTTTTCGTGTTGCAAATTGATAAATGTTAGAAGATATCAAGAAAGAAAAATATTTACAATATAATGTTGACATTGTAAATATTTGTGTTTCCTGATAGAAAAAAAAATCAAAAGAATGTGTCGTTAACAAGTATGCCACTCAAACATATCATCATTAAATTACATCAAAATGAACAAAGATAAGCTTGTCTTTTCTCTGATTCACACACATATAATTTATATTCAGTTAGATCTAGAGAAATGCTTGCTACAGTTGTTTTGTTGTTTTTTCTACCCAATGTGAGAACAAGTCAGCCGTCTTCACAACCAGCAGAAAATTTAGGAATACAAACTCATCCCTTCAAATTTGAGTTCCGGCCATGGCAATCACCTCCCGAATCAGGTATACAAACACGGCCATTGCGACCATGGCGACCACCAACTGACGCAGGAATCCAAACACGGCCGTGGAGATCATGGCAACAACCACCTAATTCAGGAATCCAAACACTACAGTTCAAACCATTGGAACCGCCTTCCGAATCAGGAATCCAAACATTACCGTTTAAACCATGGCAGTCACCGTTTGACTCAGGTATCCAAACATTGCCATTGAATCCATGGCAGCCACCGTCTGAATCAAGAATGCAAACATTACCATTCAGCCCATGGCAACCACCATCTGACTCAGGAATCCAAACACTGCCGTTTAAGCCATGGCAATCGTCATCTGAATCTGGAATCCAAACATTGCCGTTCAGATCATGGCAGCTACAGTCTGAATCAGGAATCCAAACATTGCCGTTGAGTCCATGGCAACCACCATCTGAATCTGGAATCCAAACATTGCCGTTGAGTCCATGGCAACCACCGTTTGACTCAGGAATCCAAACACTGCCGTTCAAACCATGGAAACCACCGTCTGCATCTGGAATCCAAACATTATCGTTGAGTCTAAGGCAACCACCATCTGAATCTAGAACTCAAAAATTGCCGTTTAGTCCATGGCAGCCACCGTCTGAATCAGGAATCCAAACATTGCCGTTTAGTCCATGGCAACCCCCCTCTGAATCTGGAATCCAAACATTGCCGTTAAGTCCATGGCAGCCACCGTCTGAATCAGGAATTCAAACATTGCCGTACAAACCATGGCAATCCCCCTCTGAATCTGGAATCCAAACATTGCCGTTGAGTCCATGGCAACCCCCGTCTGAATCTGGAATCCAAACATTGCCGTTTAGTCCATGGCAGTCACCGTCTAACTCAGGAATCCAAACATTGCCGTACAAACCATGGAAACCACCATCTGAATCTGGAATCCAAACATTGCCGTTAAGTCCGTGGCAACCACCGTCTGACTCAAGAATCCAAACACTACCGTTCAAACCATGGAAACCACCAACTGAATCTGGAATCCAAACATTGCCGTTAAGTCCGTGGCAACCACCGTCTGACTCAGGAATCCAAACACTACCGTTCAAACCATGGAAACCACCATCTGAATCTGGAATCCAAACATTGCCGTTTTATCCATGGCAACCACAATCTGAGTCTGGAATCCAAACATTGCCGTTCAAACCATGGCAGCCAGTCTCTCAAACAGGAATCCGGTCTTTGCTCTATCGTTCTGGTGATACACAGACCTTGCCACAAACAATTTATCCACAGAAAATTTGTTACAACATTAATTGTTATGGGACGGTACAATACACAGCAAGTGGTCCACATCTTTATTGCTGTGATTATTATCCCTGTGAATCTGAAGTGTTATATTTCTGCCAAAATTGTGTGCGTGTTGGTTCGAGTGCTATTTATAATTGTGCCTACTGTAGATCGTGGTCCACTTTCCCATCAATTAGTAATTTGCCTACATCTCCACCTCCAACAATGCCCACTGTTAAACCTTCAGATCTTCCCGATTGTTACCGTTTCTATAGAAAGACACAGCAATGGTGGTGCACAGGGTCTAGAGGGCCATGTTCTGAGATGCAAGTGTTTCTTCCAGCTGGTGATGTCTTTGGGGAGTGTGAATGCGATTTTAAACTTGAAAGATACAATATGTTAGTATATTGGCGAGATACAGATAAGTGTTATTGGAGACATAGTAGGGTGAGTATACTTATATTATTATGTGATTTGAAATAGAAAAAAAGTAACGAGGGAATTTTGATATACTTTGTTAGTGGTAGTTTAGTTTGTATGTACGAGGCGCATCCAGAAAGTAGTTTCCCACGCGTCCCATAGCTAGGAAACCGTATGTTGCGCGAAGCGACTGCTTGTACGGTGAGAGTAAGGTCATAGCATGGCACATGCACTAGCGGAACTTCCCTAATTCTCTCAGTAGTGTCGTGGCAGTGATTGAAGATTGGCGTTCCTATTCTAGCTCCCGTCGCGTGTGAAGTGCGAGCAGTGATAAACTTTTTGAATGTACAGGGCATAGCACCGATTGAAATCCATTGTTAGCTGTATCGTTGCAAAAATGTCAATGCTGACCCTGTGCGCCTTGCTTTGTGTTCTATTGTCAGTTGCTTCAACACAAAACTTCTTGATCAACAGGCACTCCGTGACAGTGGTGTGCAATAAGGAGCGGAAAATCTGCAGGATCTGCTTGCTCATGCCGTTAGGCCCATGGACCTGGCACAGCTGACGATGGATTTCGATTGGTGCTATTCCCTGTGGATTCAAAAACTTTATCACTGCTCGCACTTCACACGCGGCGGCAGCTGGAATAGGAACGTCCATTTGCAACTACTGCCACGACGCTATTGAGAAAACTAGGGAATTTCCGCTGGCGCATATGCCATGTTAGGATCTTACTCTCTCACGTACACGCAGTCGCTTCGCGCAACATACGGTTTCTTAGCTATGGGACGCGTGGGAAACTTACTTTCTGGATGCGCCTCGTACAGGCACGTAGCCAGGATTTCGTGAAGGGGGGGGAGGTCCGTTACATGAAATACTGTGGTCATCATAAAAGGGGCTCGATCACTCTAAACTACTTTACTGGAACATATATTGGTTCGTTTAGCCAGGATTTCGTAACGGGGGGGGGGGGGATTACATGAAATTCTGAAGGCCCAGGAGCTCGATCAATCTAAACATATATTGGTATGTTAGGACAATAACATGAGGATATGTTGGCAAATATTTTAATAACAAATTATGAAGAAATTTCGAGCAAAATAATAATAATAAAAGAAAGTATTGAAAAAGATTTTGCAATATTTACGTCCTTCTCCTGTTTATTCAAATATAACAATTTTCCTTTCGTTATGACCTCAATTATTATAAAAAGTACATACTGAATACTGTCTTGTAAACTATCTTCTAATATAAATAAAATAAAGAGTTTGTTTGTGTGTTTGTCTGTCTGTGTACGGCCTGGGACCAGACGAGTGGACCGAGAGTTACCAAATTTTGGTCAGGGGTACCTTGTCCTAGGCCCCAGATCAAGCCGAAGGGTTTTTTTTAAATTTCGAAACAGTGGGGTCTCAGGGTGCGTTTACCGGAACCGGCTTGTGAACCACACAAATTGACCGAGAGTTGCCAAATTTTAGTCACGAATACCTTGGTCCAGGCTCCGGACCAAAGTTAAACGTTTTTGTCGAAATTCAAACCAGGGGGGTCTCGGGAGAACGTTTACCGGGACATGTAAAAGTAGTAGAAAATGACCGATATTTATTTATTTATTTATTTAACAATCACCTGATACAGCTCAGAGGCCATTTTACATTGGATATCCAACAACATTAACAATGGAAAGGATTTGGGAAGGTATCGGCCAGGGCCTGTTTAGTAGATGCCATCCCGGCATTTGCCTGGTAGGACTGAGGGAAACCCTGGAAAACCTCAGACAGGATGGTAGGCAGCGGGATTCGAATCCACGACCTCCCGAATGCGAAGCCAACGCTCTACCACTTGAGCTATTAGTGTAGAAATTCATATTTTTGCGGTCGCTGAAATCAATGGTGAAACTCCAGTCGCATTAACTTCCTAATTCACGCTATTCGGCTCCGGGCCGTGGGTCACCGGAGGTGGGGTGAGGCACCAAGACATAAACCAAAATAACCTATATTAATATCAAATCCATAGTTTTCGCGGTCGCTGAAATCAATGGTGACACTTCCATTAGCGATGACTTGCAAGCATGCGGGCCGGGAGTCAGCGGGGGGTGTATACCGAAACATGTAAAAAAAAAAAAAAAAAAAAAGCCCAAAATAACCGATATTAGTATCAAATCCGTAGTTTTCGCGGTCGCTGAGATCAATGGTGATACTGTCACAGGCGTTCAAATACAGCCCCTGTGCCAAGCATGTGTATATTCAACTAGTTTTACAATATATGCGTTCCTTTCTCTGTTGAATCAAATGCTAACATATTTTTTTTTTTACATAATTTTTTTGTTTCCATTATTCCGTCAACTACTGTCGGTTCCAAATGACAGGTTAAAGGAACAACAGAAAATTTATCTTTGAAATAACATGTTTTATACTGCAAGGATGCGATGACGAAAAGTTATGATTAAAAATGTCCATGCTGTTACACAACGGCACTTATGCTTTCGGAAGCTTGAAAGCTCCCTGAAATTTCAAATTCCCTGACTCTTCCAGAATACCTCGTTTACCTCGCCACCATATTGCAAGTAATACATATCTCCTCATAAGAAAGGGTAAGCAAAAGCTTCCTGTAGAATTCTTTTTAATTTTTAACGCTGATCCTTCTTTTTGTCATTTCATTTTGTTTTATCCTTCCTTAGTTTCTTCATTTCTGGTCTCGAAGGGGGGGGTCCGGACCCCCCGGACTTCCCCTTGGCTATGTGCCTGCCTCGTATATACCTGTCGATGTGTTATATGTGTTTGGTAAAGCTGGGGTTCGTATATTAAAAAACAGAAATGAAAAAAGTTAAACACAGCCAGTAAACCGAACTCAGAACCTCCCAGAATGCAAATTTGGTTTCTGACCGAACTCGCTCACAAAATATAGCGTTCTTTATTTCCTGGACCAGTGGTTCCCAACCTTTTTTGACTGACGGCATACATTACAGAAGGTTCATGACTTGCAACATACTTGCTTTATTTTTATTAATCTATATTATAAAATTGAAAGTAAGTATGTTTGTGATTCAGTCTCGTGAATCGCCCGACCGATCTCAGTCAAATTTTCAAAATGGATGAGGTTCCGGCCTGGCAAGTTTTTTTTATCGTTTCATTTGACGGTAGAACGTAGGGGAAGGGGAGATATAAAAATAAATAAAACTTAATAACTCTTGAACCACCTGACCGATCGAGATCGAACTTTTAACATAGATGAGGTTCGGACCTGGAATGATCTATATTATTTTAATCTGGCGGTGCGACGTAGGGGAGCAGGGAGTAATCTACACCCCCCAACACCCCCCTAACACCCCTCCAAATTTATTTACACGCACCCCTGGATGGAAAAGGAATACTTCCCCAAATCCAATTGTATCAATCAGTATCATATAGGTTATTTATTACATCAAGTTTAAAAAGGTTTAGCGTTTAGGAGAGAAGGCAATATTCTTATTTATTTATTTATGTATTTCGCTTCAAAATTTCAAGCGACCTCGTTCTCATGTACGGCTTCGAGAACCACACGACCTCATTGTTTCGGGCGGTATTTCCATGAAAAGAATTGACGAAACAGACCTGCTCATACCTACCCTCCTGGGCTCCGCGGTCGTTTCCGACAAAAGAGATTGATGGACAGATGCAGATGACTGAAATTGGCAACGTCTTGAGCGGTCATTCACCTACCTCCTCCTCAATAAAGAAAAATATGACGATATAGTAATAAGCCTATACCAGATTCAGTTGGTAAGTGCTACTCTGCAACAGGCTCGCAATCAGAGAGGGGGCTAGGGAGGGCCTGGCTCTCCCTAAATTTTTCATGTCCTCTCCAGACTTCAATACAAAATGCACAATTTAGATATTTGTAAGAGAATTTTTAATGTCTTGGCCCCTCCTAACATATTCATGGCCCCCAAAGCTCTGTGGCTGGTTTCGAGCCTGCTTTGCAAGTAGTGTTTCAACGGGCGGACGTTAGAAGGGTGTAGTAAAAACGTTTCTAGAAATGAAGAGATTAATCGAAGTAAGAATTATATATTTTTTAGACTGAGTCTAGTGTTATGCGGGAACGCATTTGGCGCTAGCTTAATTTTTTGTAAAGTATATTTTTATTCATGTAAATTCATTGAGCGGAACAGGGCTCATAGCGAGTCACTTATTTAACTAAAATTTACTTTTTTTTCATGTTGGTCACTAAAAGTTACTTTTTTTTTAATTTGTCACTAAAAGTTACTTTTTTGAGAGGTAAAGTGATTTTTTCGTGTGATTTATGTTTTGCATGGGCAGTTTTCTAAGAAAAGTATAAAAACTAATGGAAAAAGGCTGAAACTTGTTACTCATTATTCTTCTGAAAGCTTCAGTACTTTCTGTCACATGTGAAACAGTCAGCTTTATTCTCACTTTAGCTTTTATTCTTTCTAAGGCGCAGTGGACGGTTGGTGGATGCTTAATTTCTCAAGGCGGGGTTGAGAACCCTTCTGTGTCTATTCTTTCTTCTATCATAATAGTCTTTTAGTTTTCTCTCGTAATAGTTAACGCTCCGTTCAAGGTTGTGTGTGTGTGTTTGTGAGGTTCATCATGTTCGTCTTGTGTTATGCTTCTTGTGTGTTCTTCTTAAGAGTAGCTGATGAATTTGAATATTTCACGTTTTTGAGAACTCTTAATGCTAAGTTAAATATAATGTCTGTGATGAAGAAATTCGGAAATAGTCCAGAGCTGGTTCCATTTACTTAGAAGCTTTTTACATCTGCTAAGTCAGCTTACCGTAACTACAAAGCATGTTTAGAAAACCTAAGAAAGGAGGAAGTTCAAAAAGAAGTAAAGAAGAAAAGATGAAACAAAACAACAAACAAAGAGAGATGCGATGGAGAAATTGACAAAGGAAAAGAGGAGCATGATGAGATTTTGGTCACTTTTTGCTCACTTTTTCGTTGTTTTTGGCCATTTTTGGTCTCTTTTCAAGTATCTACAAGAGACCAGACCATTATGAGTCTTGGGATTATTAAAATTAGGGTACATTAAAAAAGACAAAACAGATGATACAAAAATTTGTTAATTGAAAAACTGGATTTCTGGAAAACAACTAAATCAATGAATAATTTTCTTATGAGAGACATTCAGAGCCAATAACGTAGCCAAGAAGGGGCAGGAACGGAGATTGAGATCAAATATTACAACAATTAACGTTAACAACAGGGTTAGAACATTAAAATAATGAAATTCGTACTATGTATAGTATTAATTACTAAACGAATGTGATTTCAGCAGGGGACGAGAGAATTTTTTCCCAATTAATATTTTGGAAAAAAATCACCCACTAAAACTTGCTGGGGGTGAATAAATTGAAATAATGGCAGAATTTTGCAAAATGATTACAATAATTCGTATGTAATCAATTCATATGTAACTACTGGGTAAAATAGTGGTGGTTAATTCCTAATACAGTGAAACATCTCTTAACGGGCATCTCTCAATAGTGTACATCTTCATAAGAGGACAAACTTTCTTATTCTTCCATGCCATAAATATGTGTGATGTGGTGTTATGAGAGAGAACCCTTTCCTTTTAGGGACATCTCTCATTTACGGACAAATAATCTGTTCCACCGATGTCCGGTTTGAAAGGTTTCACTGTATTACTTACTTTAATAATAATAATAAATGCTCAAATGTGTGAACTTACTTTATTGAACCTACCACTGCGAAGAGCTGATATTATTATTATTATTAGTAGTAATAATAATAATAATAATAATAATAATAATAATAATAATAATAATAATAATAATAATAGTATTGCAATAGTTGCGTAACAAAATATACTGTTCTCTTTGAGTTTGTTTAAAAATGTATATCACTATTCTGAGAACACCCCCCCCTTTATTTTGAACACCCCCCCAAGTAAAAATTTCTGGCGTACTTACTGTAGGGGAGGGAGAGGGATTTTAAAAAAACAATGGAAAATGACCGATATTAGTGTCGAATCTATAGTTTTCTGGGTCACTGAAATGAACAATCACACTTTCGATGACGTTTAAATCCAAATTCAGCCCCGCAACTTGGGGTAATATATAAAATTGATCGAAAATGATCTATATTAGTTAGTGTCGAATATATAGTTTCCGGGCTCACTGAGACAAACAGTGATACTTCCGGTGCCGTTTAAATCCATGCCACGAAAAAGTAGCATATTTCACGGGTACGAAATACATGAGATAGGGAGTTGTGCATTTAATTTTTTTTTTTTTTTTTTTTGTTTTAACCCAGCGAAGCGAGTAATCGATGTTAGTAACAATATAAAGCATAATTTGTAGTGTAAGCCTGTAATTTTGTAGAAAGTAGTTGCTGTAGTACAACTTAGTATTGTTGATGTTGCCGGAGGTGTGAACTGATATGATAGTCTCTCAAAATTGATTATTAAATGCTGTATAATTTTTAAATTATAACATTTCGCGACACGAAGGTTGGGTACCAGTGCCTGAGTCAATGGCTACTTGCCCATCAAATTTCGTTCAGATCCGGCAAGTAGTTACCGAAAAACAAAATGCTATATAGATGAGGCAAGCCAAACCTGTGTTTGGCCGAGCTCGGCCACCAAATATAATAATCTTCATTTCTTAGAGAAGCAATACTTGCCCACCAAATTCTGGTTGGACCCTGCTTAAAAAAAAAATCAATGGATTACACAGGTCTACGATGGAAAAATTGTCTCAAATATAATAAGTGATTTTTATTGTATTTTTTTGCGCGGATACGGAAAAAAATAATGAAAAAATTCCATCACGTACGGTTTTAAGGTTATTTCATCAGACGTTTTAAGGTTATTTCAGTAGAGACCATCATTCATCGAACCGACAATGGAAAAACTAGCAAAATCCGGTTCAAACTGGATAGCTTTCCTGGTTGCTACCCCATCTCCTCAACCCCCTCCACAGTAGTAGCTGTCTAGTCTTTGTTTTACCCTTCTCCAGCAGTGCATCTCTTGACTCACAAGTAAAGGGTCCAAATAGATGAATCGAGTTGCGGGATGAGACATAGTGCCCCTGATAGAGGATGTGAAAATATGTATATGTGCAAAGTTATAGTGGCTGAGCGCCATAAGAAACGGATGGGAAAGGGGTCAAAGTTGGTGGGAGAAGGGCTATGCTATGTTATTGAAATATACCGTACATTCAATAAGCTGTTGAATCGTGAAATAGTGAAAGGTAGACAACGCAAACGGCGGTAGTTTCACATATTGGCAAAAGAGGAACGGGCAGAGTAGATTACGAACCTCCGCTGCCATCTTCAAATCCGCCATTTTGAAATATGTGATATTTGATATATCAATTAGAGCAGCATGTTCTCAAAAAGTCAATTATGAACTTTAGTGATCGTTATCTGCACTTGTTTGGAAGATTAAGGATCATGTCTATAGTTATTTACGAAAATCTAGCGGACATACTCATATGTTGAAAGTTTGGATTATCACAAAAGCACATGTAAATTAAACATACCTACAAGCCAAGAAAACTAACAGTGAAATGTGATAATCCAAGTTGTATATTATTGCACTATTATTATCAAATTTCACTGTTAGTTTTCTTGACTCGTAGATATGTTTAATTTACATGTATTTTCGTGATAATCCAAGCTTTCAACATACGAGTATCAGTCTCCTAAATTTTCATAAATAACTATAAAGATGATCCAAAATCTTCCAAATAAGGGCAGATAACGATCACTAAAGGCCATAATTGACTTTTTGAGAACATACTGGCCCTAATTGATATGTCACATGACTACCTTTCCATTTCAAAAAAATCACAATTTCAAAATGGCGGATTTCAAGATGGTGGCGAAGGTTCGTGATCTACTCTGCCCATTCTTCTTTTGCCAATGTGTGAAACCACCACCGCTTGTGTTGTCCATCTTTCACTATTTTCACGCTTCAACAGTTTATTTGATGTATTTCAATAACAGCATAGCCCTTCTCCCACCAACTTTGATCCCTCCCCCGTTTCTTATGGCGCTCAGCCTCTATAACTGTGCACATATGCACATTTTTACATCCTCTATCAGGTGGATTATGTCTCATCCCGCAACTTAATTCATCTATTCGGACCCTTCACTTGTCAGTAATGTACACATGCCTTTCTTTGTTTTATAAACTTCACTTTCTCCATTCACATCTTGACTACTTTCCAACAAATCTTGGTGCTATCAACGAGGAGCAAAGGAAGAGATTTCATCAATATATTAAAGAAATTGATAAAAAAGATATCAAGGAAGATCGGACACAAATATGATAGCAGATTACTGTTGGATGTGAAGATGGACGATCCACAACGGACACACAACAGAAAAAGCGCTAAAAGAAGTTTTGTTGGAAAGAGTAAATATTTCTATAGGGACTTATAACTATGTTGAATGTTTATGTTTATTTAATTCTTAAAGTGTTTTAATGCAGTTAAATTGTGTTACTTAAAACATTTATCCAATGTACCATAAACATAATTTGTTAAGAAATTAATTTTTTTTTTTTTTTTTTTTGCTAATTATTCTTAAAGTACTACTAAATTTTATGGCAAAACCTTACGTCATGAAAATAACTTAAACGGATTTCATTTTTGAAATCAGCGCTAAAAAATACATTTAAATAACCTACTACAGTCAAAACAATTTTTAAAAGGATTTTTTGTGGACCTGTGTAAATAGCCCCAAGCAAGGGCGCCCATCAGGGAGGGCAAAGTTGGGCGCTCGCCCCCGCTAAGAGGAAATTGTACTTGGGAATATTGAAAACCCAATAGAATTTTACATTAGTTACAGCAAAATTTGAAACTATATTTGAAACGTTGCTTATACTTGCCTCCCCTTGGAAACCACAACATGGGCGCCCTTGGCCCCAAGAATCAGATTTATTTTCCTTTTATCCCCAAATCCATGTACTATCCGGGGAAAAATTGGGAAAAAGTAGATTTGGAAGAACAATGTTTTCAATAAAATATATTATACCGTTCTCTTGAGATAAGCATGAGTTATTTTTGCAAAATACAGCGAGAGTCAATTCAAGCACCTAGTAAAAAACACTCGACTTTAATAACAAGGGACACTTTTCCATCACCAATTACATGGTATAATAAAGGAATATTTAGTCCTTACATTTTTTGAGGGAACATACACTCTTTCCGACATTTTGAAGGCGCATGGAATAATAAAACTAATTTCAATTCATAGGTGATCAATGTCATACCTGTATCAAGTAAGTTAGTGTTGTCAATACGTATGTCATTTTCTTTACGACAACAGGTCTTAATTTCTAGACAATTACGTTTTACAGTAATCACCAGTTGAATTAGAGACAGCAGGACTGTTGCAGCAGCCGCCCTGCAGAGGCTCCACCAGTGCATGTGAATGAAACGCATTGCGCGTGTACTGCTGCCGTGTGCTTCCTCTCTCGGTAGTGCAGTGTGTGATGGGCAAGGATCGGAGTGCATTTGAACGTGGTGTGGACACTCATCCGACCAATCTGCGGGCTCTGTGGGAGACTTTGGAGCATACATGGATTGATATGCCACAACAACACTTTAGGCGCCTCGTGGAGTTCATATTGCTTCGGGTAACCGCCGTTATGAGAGCGAAAGATGGCGCTACACGATATTAGGTACGTGTCTCTAATTCACCTGGTGATCAGTGTAAATCTAAGTATGATAATGTTAAACAAAACCACAAATTACGGGAGAATTGTGCGTCCCAAATAATTTTGTCGGAGACACCTGAACAATACTGTCTGTTCCAAATTTTCTCAACCCATTCAAAATTCGGGAAGTCCATCTTGCTTATCCTATTCATAAGGCGAAGCAACTAGGGAATGTATGATCTACACTTTGATTACACTAAATGTGGTTGACATTTAATGTCTATAGGGTTTTATATCACCGTCTTCAGAGTTCCTGTCTCTTCTTACCAGACAGGCCCTTTATGGAATCCCGAAGAATTGTTACACACGATGGCAACAGACTGGGGGAAGTTCGATCCTGAATCGCTTTTGCACTCGTGACGTTTCCGATGATACATTAAAACCACTTACGTTAATCGAAGATAAATTCCTATTATTCTTATAAGCATTTTGTGGTTTTCAGCGCTTATTTCAGAAAGTGTTCCGGGGGGCCCACTTAGTATTCCGGGGGCCACTGCTGACACTATTCTATTTATTATTATATTATAGACGTATTATTTTGGTCTCCTCCGGGGGGCACTATCAGAGCTCGGGGGGGGGGGGGCAGTGCCCCGCCAAAAAACAGGTCTGAAAGAAACACTGATGGTTTTTATAAAAGAAGCCATTAGCCACATCGCCTATTGCACTATAAATTGTTATAAAGTAGTAACATTGTAAAAACATTTGTTTGCACTGAAATGCTCGTTTTCACAAACTAAGCTATAACCAAAGTGTTAAACAATATGGCTATACAATTAAATTATCGTGAAAATGAAAAGTAGTGACGCCAGGAATGTCCACATTTTAAAAATTAGTATCCGAAATGAACTAATCTAAAAAAAAAAAAAAAAAAAAAAACACTTGTATTAAATAAAACATAGTATTATACTGGAGTTCGAGACAGTTTTTACTATTCTGACGCCATTTTGCCTCGAACTGATAAAGACAAATTGCTCAATGCTCACCTCTGGCGTTGTGTACACTAATGCTATCCGAAGAATTGTGAAAATCACAATAGAATGCCTTCAAGCGCTGAACGCATATATTGGAAGCTGAAATCTGAAAGTTCAATCAAGTCATTAATTTTCTGTTATTAATGTTCAAAGAGTGTAAACAGTATACTGGGACATTCTGTAGTTAAATTTCCTCAGGCAGTAATACTATGCTTGATAGATTTCCAGACCTGCCGAAATTCCTGATTATCGTTGCAAGTGCATTCCTGATTCTCGTTGCAAGTGCATATGTTCCGGGTCATGCTTTAAGCTGAGAGCTATGTCCCATGCAACCTCGGTAATTAAAAGGAACGTTAAACTAGCAAATGTTTTGTTGAAGTTTTAGCTGTTTATGAAAAGGTATTTTGAAAATACAGTTGTCTCATCTTAGTATTACCGTTTCAGTTCAGACCTCTGTTCTTTTTTTGCAGGGTCCATGTAAGAGCGGCGAATGGATTACTCTTGGCACCAATGGAATAGCTAAATGCGAAAGACATCGATGTCCTACGGATGGCTACGAGTACGAATTATGGCCAGATGGAGAATGTTACCGTTTAGCAACAAATGGACCTTGTGCACCGGGACAAATATTGACGAAAATACCAGGAAAGCGGTTCATCGGCTGTTATGCAGAACATTGTGCAGAAGATGCTGAATGCTTCCCTGGCTCCCGAAAGTTTACTTTGAGTCTGTGTAGAGCTGAATCTATTTATCACCCTTCATACAATGATCTTTGTGGTAGCTGTGGACAGTGGAATGCTACTACGCGACACTGTGATGCTAAACTTCACGGTTGATGGTGGCCTTAAATATTAAAGTCGTAATTAAAGCTCAAAACAACAATTCCTAGAGGGCGATTAACAAAGTAGAACCCTTATAAGTTTTTGGGACTCTCCACGAAAAAAAAATCATATGCTACATAGTGTGAACACTAGAAACTAGGAAAATTTCTTTTAATTGAGGAACTTCACCACATCAGTTGAGCAATTTCAACTGTAATAAATAGGAATAATCTGTAAACCTTAAAGGGAACAAAATTAATATTTTATGAAAACAATATATTTACAGAAGTTTGGAATGAATTCACTTTTACTCGCAAGTCCAACTACCAGAGTTAGGCTCTATTGAGAAGCCACAGATGTTTCATGAAAATTAAATAAGATGTAGGAAAATATCTTTAAATATTTTTTAAACGATGAGGTGAATACACCTCATTTCCACTATCTCATTTCATCTCCCAGGCACAAACTTTCCGGTATCCCAAATATGCGATTATCTCCTGTTCTTGCTCCCGTGATAAGCTACATTTCCTAAAACTCCTGACTATGTAATGAGATGGTTTTCTCGAATCAGCTCATCAACATGCGATTATTTCATTTGTTGTAGTGCGTGGCGTTATTTGCCAACCAAGGTAAGATTCGCTCCTGTAGGATGAGCACGAACAGTCCAAGGTTCTACGGCACTGATACCTACATACACAGTTCTCCCAGTAAATAACTGTCATTCTCCGATGCATGTTAATTGAAGATATATCTTTTGCTCTGAGAAATTCGATCATGTTACCCTGTTTCAGTCTAAGCAACAATGTGTTGTTACATACCGCCATGCTTCTTGCTATAGATCTTGAGCCCCAATGGTGACTAGTTTGGAACATGCACTGTATCAAGAGTAAAGTGTCATTAATATTTCAAATACATATTTACAGCTTAGGAAACAAATAAGGGATTAGTTTTCAGCATGACCTCGTATTTTTAGGGTTTATTGTCGTTTCTCTTATTTCAAGATCAAACTATGCCGTGCCTAAGAATGGCAAGTCTTATGAAACGAGTATATTCTTTGTCTATTGACAGATATTAGATTAAACCAGGAAATAGTTTTCTGATATAAACTCAACATCCCAAACATATGTTTTACCTCCACCTTTATCCCAATACTTAAAACCGGAAGAAGTAAATGTAAGAACTTCTGGTTTCAATATTTGATCCGCATAGAGCAATAACGGTAATAGCAAGAAACAGCTGTTTGCTGTGGATTTAGCATACAAAGAGAAGATTTCAATCCATTCTTCCCTGTAGTATCTCTCTACTTATACTGGAAGTATTAGATCCAGCAGCGGGTCCGTTTCTTCAATATTGAAATTGCTTGACAATATTAAAAGAAACTAACTTGTTTTTATATTCAACGTAAGCATTTGAATAAGACACACAATTATGTTTTATGGATATCAACTTTAATACAGTTTAATATCAAGATACTATGTAGTACATAAAATACAAAAATAGATATATCTAATTACATTGTAACTATGCTCTTTTATGAAATAAGTTTAGAATTTACAACAAAGAGAAGTATTAACATGTTTCTTATACAATACGTACTAGGTAATTCATAAAAAACAAAACATAGACAAACAATAATATATAACATACCTTTTGACAATGCAGTTATCGTATACTTTTTGCGTATTTTAGTCCTTGTTAAGACAATATTTATCTTGTTCCAATGTTGATATTATTTTGTCCTTATTCAAAACAAAGGTGATTTGACTTTTTTCAGTCGATATAATTGAATATCAAATGAGGACCGTTTTAACAAAACTCAACAAATACCATTTACAAAATTTTACAGGAGAGTTTTTTTTCTAAGTTGTACTCAATATCGTTGATTCAAAAGATTTCAAAAATTAATTCTGGTTATCCATGTAGATAGGGGTTGATGAAGGAATAATTGAAGTTCGTCAGAAACGGCCTTTATTGAGGAAAAAGTAATAAATTACAAATTTTTTTTTACAAAACCCAACATATCCACTTTTTCATGCGTGTTTCTCCTTTATTTTATTAAGCTAGATGTTATAAATAAACATTCTAAGCATTTAAATTTAATGGGGTCTTATGATTATTACATTTTGTACATAATATCACAATAAGAAGTTAACAATGTATTAGTAAATTTATATTTTTCTTTTCAGGTAACACGTGAATAGAAGTTTTCACAGTAACAAAATGTAAATCTGTTTCTCACATCTTACTTATTATGAAACTCATACACTAAAATAAAGAATAAAGCAATAGTACATAATACAATGTTAGGATTTTTAATGTTGTGTGAAAAAAAATACAGGAATACAGTCCTCTTTAATGTAAAGGTTCTTCATAACACACAAGTTTGTCTTCAGTATCAGTAGCATTCCCTTGTACAACTACTGAATTCTGTACTTTCCACTGAATCATTGTCAAAATAAGATATCAACTTCTTCACGTCATTAGTTTTAGTTTTGATTACATGATTTACTGATGGACGTTTGAGTGTTTCAAACATTATTGAAGCACTTCTCTTTCGAGGTTTAAGCACTTTAACGTCTATCGGTGAAGCGAACTAAGTATTTTGAGAAAGACATTGTGTCCTGGTCTTAGATCTTCTTACATAATGCAGTACTCTTGCCTCAGATATCTTTAAAGGCAATTTGGATTTCATTAAACGTTTAGAGATTAATTTTATATTATAACTATACCAGTCTTTACCCCAAACTTTAACTTCCTAAAACTTTCCCAAAATGTTATAATATTCTGAGGACACAGTGATTGTTTCGTGTTTTCTTAGTTCTTTTTCAATAAGGCCAAAAAAAACCTGTCAAGAGGCAAAAAGCAATGCCCAGGTATTGGGAAACAATTTTGAAAAATGGAGAATAATTTTAGAATCTTGAAAAATGAAGATGTCGAGTTTTGTGAAAATTTTTGCTATATTCAGGCACTTTTGCAATGCCAAATATTGTTACGTCGTATTTTCTGTTAGTCATTGTGTGAAGCTCATATTAAAGTACCGGAATCCGTTAAAATTATCATTTTGAAAAAAATAGCGTTTGTTGAGTTTTGATAAAACGATCCTCATATTAACCTCAAATGTAACTAAGAAAATAGTTCTTTACCTCTTGCAGTCATGAAGATCTGCTTAGAAGATGATATAATTTTAGGGATTGCGGCTCAGTGTTGGGTCTCTGATTCGATCACAGCTCGCGCCAAGTGGGATTTGCGGTAGATAAACACCGTGTGTGTGTTTGTGTGTGTGTGTGTGTGTGTATTGTTGGAGTTCTCCCATTTTCTTCCACTTTCATTGTTGCATCCCCACTCATTCTCACCATCACAGTCTCCTTTAGCCTATACGGAAACATAAAACTGAAAGATTTTCATGACATTACCTTGGGATTTTCAGAAGACTCATTTTAGTTCTGCGTATGGTGCAGGAATCTACCGTTTGTGTGATCTTCCCATAGGCTGAAGGCTCCGAGTGAAGGTCTTCCTGCATGGATTAAACCAGGTTTCATCAATCTATTTCACATCTAGATCTCTATTATATCCTCTTGCCTTCAGCCCTTCATAAGTAATTTTCAGTTTGTAATAAGCTTTTTGATTAAATAAGGTTGTTTTTGAATAAACGAGTTTCTAATAAACTATATTTGATAAGAAGTATTATAATAAAAATATGTCTATCGAAATTGGAATTTTAATTTAAAAATACAGTATATTTTCCGCTACTAGCTTCTATTTACATTTATTTTCCCCTACTTCCGCGACCCCCAGGTTGAGAAATCTCGGATTAACTTAATGGACTGCTCTGGTTTACGTTAAACTATCTTCGACAGTGGTGTATTTGAATGAACAATGGTGTATTTGACTAAAATGTTATTGCATATAAAACAAAATCAATTTTTCTTGTGCATCTTAGAAGTTAGTGAAATGAAAAAGTTGTCGATAACAGAATGTCGTGCAGAGAAATCACAAATATATTATCTAAAAAGAGTTTCGATTGTTTTGGGAGTGAGGAACCGTTAGACTCCCGAGGCTGTGTCCCTGCTTGAGATGATTGCTTATAAGTAGGGTTTCGCAATAAGAACCTCAGAACTTTAAATTACAACCTATAATTTATATGAATTGGATTCTGAAGGTCGAATTTTGCAAGGCTTTTGCACAAGTATTGCATCACAATGTGTCGTCAGTGTTTCCTTTCAGTTCACGAATTATTCTATATTCATGGCTTGTTTTCATAGACGTGAGACTTGATATAACCCCATAGAAAATAATTCAAGGAGGGAGAGAAATCAGATGATCTAGGCAGCCAGTTCATATCACCGTTAGTCGATAGAACGCGTCCGGGGAACTTTTCGTGCAATAAGTCCAATCTGGCGAGTTGTGTTGCATATTGCATTTTCCAAGATAATTTGCTACAGACCACTGCACATAGTTGCAACAGTCCATCTCGCCAACTCAGTCAATGTTGCCGAAATACGATTACGAAGTTTTGACATTCTTATTAATAGCCTCTTTAGTAGTAGATGCGACTTAAAGCTAATTTAATATATCAGCAACTAGGTGCTAAACTTTCACTTAATTCCTCACATGATAATTCATTGAAATACTAAACTGAAGCCCGAATACTTTTGCAGTTACGCATAAGCTTGTATATATATATATATATATATATATATATATATATATATATATATATATATATATATATATATATATATATATATATATATATATATGCCAGATGCGACAATTTGCTTTCTTGAATATGTGCGACAGGGTAGACTATGGTGGCAAATCACACGTCCGTTCGCACTCGGACAGTTGACAGGGTTGGAGGTTAGTTCACACAGCCGCACGGAGTACCAAAGAAAATAACTCAAGTGTGCGTTGTTCTGTTGGAAGAAAATAAGAGAAGTGTTGCTGTTCGTGAGTTCTAATTTATGAATCCATTTCAAACCAACAACCATATTGATTCCTCTAAGTTATTATAATGGTGACTTTTAGCTGTTTCCGAAATTAGAAAAAAAACTACCTATAAAGGACACAGATTTGGTGTTCCAAACATCCTGTACGAAGCAACAAACACACTGTCCCGTGCCCCGAAAAACGAATTCCAGGAAAATTTCTGAAAGGGCACAGTCGCCTATCAAAGTGCGTTGCTGCACAAGTGGGCTGTTTTTTCAACATGACTACAAGTTAGGTTATAGATTAACAATATTTTTGTGCATCCCAATCCTGGGTATAGTCACACCTTGTATATATTTGGTTTGTCTTTTCCACCCAACTGGTAGTAAACTTTAAAAATGCTAATACTTTTTTTTTTTTGTTTTCCGTGTGTTGATTAAAGAGTAATATTTGGAAAAACAACTATACAGAACTCTAGGATTTATCCCATCTGTGTGTTGTTAGCTCAGCACTTTCTCCATATGCAGTTTTCAAGTACTCTGTACCCATAGCACCATAGATGTAGATATCACGTGATGGATAACCAAGGTCTCGGAGACTAAACACGCAAGAGATAATCATTGGAGTTCCTCCACAAAGAACCACCTATAGAAAACAAAGGAAATTTAGTAAAGTGATGTTTTGTTTTACTTTATAATTGACACTGTTTTATTTATATTGTGAAATAATTAATAAAATTCTGGGTGATTAATAAAATGCTTCCGTAAATTCTTCCCAAGTATAAATTTTTCTGAGAGTTTGCTTCCGTAAAAAAAAAAAGTTACCAAAATCAATTTTATCTATAAACTCATTAATAAAATATTCAGTCAAGTTTTCATTTAAAGATATTTCTTCCGAATTATCTTTATTTGCAAATTCTCTTATAAAATACTCTGATAATCTTGAAGATACACAACAGTTTTGCTAATAAAATCTTGTGAATTTTTTTTCGTGATATTTCCCAATTGACTTTGTGTTGATATTTACTTATGAAATTTTCTGTAATATACTGAAATCTAAATTCATTGAAAAATAAAGAAAACAATTCGTTATCAGAGTGTTTTAAATACATCTTTAGACTAATTTATAATCAGAGACCAGATGTTACGCAAAATGCCTATTCTTTAATATTAAAGATATGATCAAAAATAACACTTTAAAGTTTATTTGGGGGTTATAATTTTGAGGGTTATAAGCCAATTTTATTTTGCCTATTTTCCTGCCTATATAATTGATTTAGTGCCTAATGTTAGTTATTCTATGCATTTTCTTCAAAATAAGACTTTATTGTTGAAAATATATAATTTTAGTATTTCAAGAAAGGATAATGCCTCTTCTGAGAAATTTAAGTGCTGTTTGTACTGACAAAATGTCGTAAAACTTTGGACTGCTATGTGTAGTGATAAAGTGCTGTAAAACTTTGGACTGGTGTCTGTACTGATAAAATATATAAAATTTGAACTATTATGTGTAGTGATAAAGTGCTGTAGAGAATGTATTTAGCAAATATACATGCAATACATGTCAAATTTTGTTTTCCTTTATACAGTAAAAAAAAATGAACAAACAGGTATGTTTCCATATTCTTTGAACAATATCTATGACGAATTTATTTTTTAATTGTATTGAGTATTTTATCTTCATTATTTCGAGTTACATTTAAGTACCTATTTTACTGCCTATATTTTAAAATTTTAAGTGCCTATTTGTCTGCCTATTTTTCAGATTTTTAGTCCCTAAACATCTGGTCTCTACTTATAATTAGAGATGCAAAAAAGCCGGCTTTTTTGAATCGATGGTTTTTTTCACATAAAAAGCCGGCTTTTTAGGGGAAAAAACGAGAATTTTGGAAATTTTGGTTTTCATTTTCATGATTTTTCTATCTAAATAGTTTTCTTATAGTATATTCTATAGTAGATAAGAATTTCATGACCTAAATGCCATATTTCGCTCTAAAATTCACCATCAAGATGGATGGAGCACATGTTTTACGAATTAAAGCTAACACGAAGAATGTAGTATTTGAGGGCAATTTTAGAGGCTATTTAACTTTATTTTAACTTTTGAGTTATAGACATTTTTTTATTCTCTAGATCATTTTAGTTTGTCATCCGTGTTTCATTTCTAAGAGCTTAGTACTCTAGCTTTTAGCGCAAAAGTTAAACTTATGTTTTTCTATATATCCGTCAAAGCGTACGTTTTTCAATATATCCGTCAAACCGTACTTCCACATTTCTGTTATACTGTAGCTGTGGAACGATTTAGCAATAATTTTCCGAATACAACTTTGAATACTAATTTATAGGCTATAAATATTCAGTAGTGGATTTAGAAAAGTACTTTGGGAGGGTTTTCTCTGATTGTTTCGTTTTCTAAAATGTCCTAATTTTATTTGTGAGGAGCTTAAAGTTTATGAGTAAAGGCATAACTAATAGATATTTCGTTTGTTTTAGACATTCCGTAATTTGGGGGCAGGCTTCAGTCCGAAAGACAGCCCCCTAACCTTCGCAAAACCGCCACTGCTGGTAATTAGTAATAAAAACAATAAGCAAGGAAATCGGCCAACTCACAGTACACGCACTATTTCTACTTCACAGATGGAATGAAGAAAAGCTTTGTCAGAATGGTCGAATGCTGGGTTGAATCCCGGACTTCCCAAAAGAAGCGCAAAAGCTCCACTCAGTCACGTTTGTTGTACAGTTGTATTTATCTTAACTTAAATGTATTCCGTAGTCCTTTTTTTTGTGGTGGTGGTGGTGGGGGAAGGAGAGTTCCGTAATGAATTGAAGGGTGTGAGTCAAGAACATGGTAACCAACAAATTTTCAATTGCTGAGTTTTGCAGCAGCAGATAGACAGCAACGCATACCGCTTCCTTTAATCCTTCATGTACAGTCTTATGTGAAAAATCAGCTTTCCAACTTTCAAAATGGATTGTGCAGCAGAAAATCTCTAATTTCTTAAAATAGTAAAATTGTGGGTTACCATGTTCTTGCCTCACACCTTTCGTATGTTGAATCCCTCGTGTTAAAAATTCAGAGAACTTGACTGAGTAAACCGTGATGATAGTTAGCTATATAACACTGTAGAATTTCAAGAATATACAGAACCAAAAGCTCTAGATATGCAGCCTTTAAGTGTATCATATAAATCTAAGTATTTCTCTTATGTTTTATTTTAATTTTATTTTGTTCCAAAAAGAGGGTATGGAATATTTTGAAGTAAAAATACTACAGAGAATTTGCTAGTTATTTATGTATTTTTTAAAAGAAGTATTTACTTTTAGGTTTGGCTGGTTTACATCAGCTGTTTTTTTCTTTTTAAAAAAGAAACAACTGGTTTAAACTAAAAAATTAAAAAGAATGATAAATGCGAATCGTGTGAACTTCATAGTGACGTTTCCACACATCAAACCATCTGCATTAGTTTTATTTCCTTTTCACCTTTTAACCAAGGTGTCCCGTGTTCAATTCTCAGTCGAACCACTACCCTTCTTTCATGCGTAAACAAAGTAGCGGTTCGGATGTCACTTTAAGCGAAAGTCTTCTCCTTGATAACCTAGGCATTACATAAGTATGTTAAGCCTAAACATACGAAACGAAACCAAATTATATATTTCTGCATGCCTGAATGGCTATTGTTTTATAAAGAAGACAAGGTTGCTTGGATTGGAGTTTCAATGATATCTACATACTAAATTTGTAATTTAATACCTCAGTTTTAGCGTAGGGCCGCGGTGGCTCAGTGGTAGAGCGTTCACTTCTGGTGCTTGGGGTCCCGAGTTCGATCCCAGCTGCCGCCAAGTGAACTTTGTGGTGGACAAACACCGTGTACGTGGGTTTTCTCGGGGTTCTCCCGTTTCCTCCCACTTTCTTCATTCCACCATTTCATTCATCACTCATCATCACCGTCTCCTTTAGCCTAACCGGCATAACCGTGGGACGTAAAACTCAAAGATTTCATTTCATTTCATTTTCAGTTTTAGCGTACTGATTATGATACGTTGACCTTTAAATTTTGCATGCAAAGCAATAACAGGATTTTTTCGTTATTGTTTTACATTTAGAGTAATGACGGGATTTTCCCGATGGCTAGGGCGGGAGTTGCCCAATTTAAGAAATCTACTGGCCGGACTTCTTTAAGCTTATGTGACCTCTTCCAGCATAACCCCGTTGTTGCATAATAACACCAAGGTCGAAACAAACTTATTTTTGTCAATATATATAAATACATAAAGCAAAACACCTAAATCCAATAAACCTGGTTTAAACAAAAAAAACTAGTTTAAACTCCCCCCAAACAGAGTTTTTTTTTGGCATTTTCGAAAACAACCATGGTTCTTGCCAACCCTGCTTACTTTTGTATATAGGAGGTTAAAAAATCTTATTATATACATTGGTTAATCCTTTGGAATTCATAATGTAAATATGTTGAGAAGTAAAATTGTTTGAAATATCTTTTCGAAATTCATGGTTTATTTTCGAGGTTTTATATTATTATCGACATCAACCACTAATTAAACGACTTTTTGTGTTATAGAGAAGCGAAACAAAATTTTCTTTATGAATTTAAAGCAGAATTTTGAAAAAAGCCCAAAATTTCCCAAGCAAAAAAGCGAAGCAGAAAAAACCGAGTTTTTTTCCAAAAAAGCCGGTTTTTTTCCGATCCCTTGCATCTCTACTTATAATACACTCACGAGAATAATTTCTATAAAGTATTTATTATTTTATTTAATGAAGTTTTTGAACAAATGTACTAACATGTTAATTGAGATACAAAAATTGATAAAATTTTCATCAGTATAATCATGACCAATTAAATAATCACATACATTATCAATTATGGGTTTAACAGATAATATTTCTTCAGTATATGGCATATTTAATGCATGATCAACATAGCATTTTCACAATGATCTTAAGATAATAGAAATATAAATAGAAAACCTAATATTGTTAGAAGAAAAAGAAATAATATTAAAAGAAAATCACTTAAAAGAAAATTAAAAATAGGGAATGGTAAAAAAAAAAAGATATAATTCAGAATCAAGTTGGGATGCATAGTTTCTAATCATGCTCGACCCTGGCCATAGGAGCTAGATACGCGGTTCTGATTGGTTGAAGATATTCGTTTTTCGCATGTATCATACATATAGCAGAAATCAAACGCTACGTGGCCGTGGTAGAGCGTGCTAACGCAACGGCCTAGCAATATTAATCGCTTACGGCGTGAGTTCAAACCCGGTTCAAAGAAAGTTTTTTATTTTTTAAAATTTTCATAACACTTTTTTCATTAAAATAAGATGAAAATAATACTGAGAAAAGTGATTTATTTCTGTTACGCTTGCAGTTTTGCTATATAAATCCATAGTATAAGTAGTGATAGTGTTAGTATGAGTAGTGGTAGTAATAATAGTAGTAGGAGTATGAGTAGGAACGGGTTAGAAGCCTCGCAGGGCTCATTTTGTTCCACCTTGATCCCCACGGATATAAATCTAACCTCGGCTGCTTCTTCAATTTTAACAAAGTGACAATTTTCTTTCATTACTATAACACACAATACATGCACCAGAAGGGTTGGACAATTGGAAACTCAACCAATCAGAAATGTGTATTTAGTTCCTATGGCTAGAGTCGACCGCAAAAAAATATGCAATTGAGATCATGTAAGTAAAATGACTGCCCAAAATTTATGATGTAGATTCCTAACTAAGTATACTGTATATGCTCAAAAATAAAAGTTAAAATCATTGACTTTGATAAGATGTTATGAAAGTTATAAATTTATACAGCGTGTTAATAAATGTAATGATTTAGAAGGTCACATGAATAATAACTGTTGTATTAGAAAAATGAAGATGAAGACACTTAAACGAATTTTTAAAAAATATTTTTGTAATAAATAAGAGACGAATTTTATTAGTAATAGTGTTAGAAGTAAAAACATAACAAAAATGAAATCAAATAAAACGATGAAAGAGAAAAAAAACAGAAATATGGAAAGTTTAGATAAAAATACTGTAATTGAATTAAAGTACTGTAAAGAAATGAAGAAAGGCTGAAACATTTAACCTTATAAAACATGATTAACTACAATAGGAAAGATTTTCTATAAAATAAGTAAAAAGATAAATTTTAGTAATAGTAATAGTGCTGCTAATAGTGGACTGAAAAAATGAAGTCAAATCAAATTATTAAAGTAGAAGACAAGAAGATAAATAAATGTATTGTAGTTGGAATAAAAAAGTTATGTAAAGAAAGACAGATTCACGGATATCTTCGACTGAGAATAGCTGAAATAATTAAGCGTATTCAATAACATGAAAACGAACAAAGCAAATTAACATTTACCATAACATTCGTTTCTATTGAAACAAAATCTATTCTCTAGACGTAAAATACCACAAGAATTGCCAAATGTAAGACAAAATTCATACAAAAGCTAATTCCATTTGATTATTTTTCATTTAAATGTGAAACATTACAAGATTGTTGGATTATGCAAACCAGTGTACAATCATAAATTTAAATTCTACGTGACAGAATACGAGATAAAAGTGATAAATGTGAAGTCATGAAAACATTAGGCAGTGCTGTAAATTATAGATTAACAAACCGAAGCAAACTTCCAATTTTAGAAAAAGGTAATAAAATGAGAATTATTGCATACAATGAGAGTTTTCAAACTAAATCTGTATCTACATGAACACGAACAGAACTCAATGCTAGGAATATGTTAGATCACATAAAAGAATTTCACACCTGATGAAACAGTAGATATTGAATAAACAACATTTTACATTCATGTAATTAGTATGCTAAGAGAAACTAAAAGTAATAAACGAATATTAAATGTTGCTGAAGATAGAAGAACTGAAAAATGTGTTACTAAAATAAATAAATATTTTTGCTGTCCTCGCGCTATAATTGCAGCTTTAACTTATTAAACCAATGTAATATTTGATAGATAATTGAGTGTACAGAAGATTAAAGATATAAGACGTGAAAGAACTCTTCAAACAGAATTAACCGTGCAATTATGTAACCGTGTACTACACAATACAATAAAGATGATTTTTCCATTAGACGGTGTTAGACAGTGTGAGCAACTACTAGATACTGAAATCAAAATTGTATGTGCTGGGAATATGAATGCCATTATTTATTGTGAAAAAGATATAGAAATTCAAACTTATCTATATAAGATTGGAAATAATTTTGACACAAATTATAATATCCAGAATTTCTTGGAAGTAATTATCATTGTGATAAATATGACAAAGCTTATGGTCATAGAGAAAAACAAAGAATGTACACCAAAAATACCAGTTCGTAAATTTGTAAAAAGCCCGGACACGAAGTTGTAGATATAAATAAGATTTTTTGCAAGAAACGTAATCCTTTTTGTTATTATCAAATATGTAAAGATAACTGTTGTGCATAAAGAAATAGTATATAAATATAAAGCTACTTCTTTGTAAAAGACTTTACAAATTAGTACAAAACACTCATGTGGATACAATTTTTATAAATTGTCAAACTGTTGCTAAAGAGAATAACCATCAAATTTAAAAGCCAAAAAGTAATAACGGATATGTAATAACGAGTGTGTGTGTGTGTGTGTGTAATACCAAAAGAAAATAAAGAAATCAGATTTATTTATTATCCTATAGAAATCATGTGATCTAAAAGGTTTAGAAGATTACACTATAAATATAGTCAAAAAGAAAAGATGTATGAACCCATGTCTAATTGAGAAGAACTAAAGGAACTGTATGATGAATGATACAATGATATTTTCAGTGAAGATGAATTTAAGCTACAAACTAAGGAGTTCTTAATTAAATACATTACACTTAACATCAAATGTAACAACACAGGAAAACATATTTTTTTGTGTACGAAGACAAGAAACAGGTATTGACAATTACATAGTAGTGCATGGGTTTCAGGTAATAAATATTATTTCGAGATAAATGATGAAGTCCTTGAATCGTTAATATAAAAAATATAATGGTAACACATGTATTGCTCACAATGCCAAGGATTATGACCCTTATATCATTCTCCAATATAAGAAATGTTCTTAAACCGTACACTATATGCAACGAAACTAAGCTAATGTTACTGCAAATACCAAAGGCTAATTTAAAAATTATATATAGTATTAATTTTGTATCACAATCATTATCATTCTTCCCTAAGACGTTTGGTTTTGCAGAGTAAAACAGATTGTTTCACATTTGTTTAACAACTTGAAAATAAAAAATACGTAGCATCTATACCTGATACAAAATATTGTGGAATTCGTACAATGAAGAAAGATAAAAATAGACATTCCTTAAATTATATCAACAAAAGGAGAGGAAAATTGTGTTTAATTTTTTAGAAGGAATTAAAAGGATATTGTAACTCTAATGTTGATATTTTGAGGAGAGATTATCTAGAATTAGGAAACCAGTTTTTATAAATAGCAAACATGGATCAATTCCAATATTTAAATATTGCAAGTGTGTAATAGATCAAATTAAGATGTGCAGGCATAATGATGAGCAAAGAATCATAACAGGAACTTGGACTACAGCAGAATTAAACAAAGGTCTAGAGAAAGAATGTAAATTAATTGAAATTTTTGAGATTCAACATTTTCTGAAACAAGTAATGAACTTTTTAAGGTCATATGAAATATTTTATGAAGATAAATTTAGAAACTTCCCTATGTCGAGATGATTATGTTAAAACTATTAAGAAACATTAGACACTGATTTAAACCCTGATTAGACAACACCAAAAACCAGTATCTAACAATAAAATCCAGGTAAAAGAGCGCTGGTAAAGATACATTTTAATTCTCTATGGAGTAAATTTGGATAAAGTAAAAACCTGACTCAAACAGAATATGTTACAAATGTTAAGAGGTGATATGAATTACTTTTAGATGATCAATTAGAAATATCAGAGTGTTTGTTTATAAGCGAAGAAATGGTTTAAGTTTGGTAAAAATTCAAAGACCAATATGTTGATAATTCAGCTTCTACAAATATACATTTTGCAACATTTACAACAGCACATTCAAGATTAAGACTTTATGGTATGTTACATAAATTGGGTAAAGATGTAGTAACTTATGATACTGATTCTATTGTGTATATTGTCAATGACAACGAAGTACAAACTACAAGTAATCTTGGTGAATGGACAGATGAGCTAGGAAAAGATAATTATATTGTTGAATTTTACTCAACTGGTCCTAACCCAGATAGCATATAAGCTTAAATCAAGGGTCGCTTTCCCTTGATTTTGGCTTAGCAATGTACAGTTGATGCGACAAGCGACAATCAACGTTTATTTTAGCTTGTTTTTAACTTGAAGAGAAGCTTGAATTTATCAACTGTCTACTAAGCCTATTTCAAGCTTGATTCAAAACGCTTGACGTTTGTCGATTGTTTAGAAAATGGAGCCATCTGTAGGATTGGTGAGTAGTCTTAGATATTTGGCGCTTGATTTCTTCCAAAAGGTAAACAAAGGTAAGCTCTGTGTATAAAATGTAATAGTAAGCCCTAATTTAGTTTTAGTTACAAAATAAAAAGGTGATTTTTGTTTTAAACTGGCGCGCTGAGCACTTTTAGGATAATTTTATACACTAGTGTTACTTCATTACTTTCGAAATATGGATGGAATTGAAATGAAATGAAATCTTTGAGTTTTACGTCCCACGGTTATGCCAGTTAGGCTAAAGGAGACGGTGATGATGAGTAATGAATGAAATGGTGGAATGAAGAAAGTGGGAGGAAACGGGAGAACCCCGAGAAAACCCACGCACACGGTGTTTGTCCACCACAAAGTTCACTGGGATCGAACCCGGGACCCCTAGCACCAGAGGTGAACGCTCTACCACTGAGCCACCGCGGCCCCATGGATGGAATTTTATGCTTATACTTTTTTTTTTAAGTATGTGTTCATCCGTATAATGTATACAATTTTTAGCCATTGGATTCTTTAATGTCAGTGATGGCTCTTGACAATTAACATCAGCATGGGCGCCCGAAGGGGAGGGCAGGGTAGGACCCGGGCCCCCTTCTGGCTTACAAAAATGTATACGTAATATAGCAAATATAGCATCCATGGAGATGGGCTCCTCCCTAGAAAAAATTTTTCGTGCGCCCCTGAACATCAGTACAAAAATTAGAGGGTTAACTTCAGCAGACGGCTTTACCATATTAAAAATTTATAGGTGGAATACTTGATAACATGTTAAGGCATTACTTTAACAGACGGCTCTACCATATTTATATCGATTTTGTGGTCATTTTTCACTAGATTTGAGATAATACTGTTACGTATAGATAATTTTGGAACTTGGGGGCCAAACTCAGCTAAAATCACCGTGTTTACAGGAGAAATGAGTTGGTGTTACGTAACTGTAATTACTAACATAACTAACCAAACCTAACGTAAATCATCAAAAACACAGAAAATATAGGAAGAAAGTACGAATTCAGGTAAAATCACCATGTAAAAATTATTGCGGATATTTTATGTATTTTTTTTTTACTTTCCTCGTTTATGTGCATATCCTCCGTCGCTGACATGCCTGCTCTCTACGGACGCAGCCCCTGACTCGGTTAATGAGTGCTTTTTTGTGGCCACCTAGCACAAGTTGGTTCGTGATTTATGCAATAGCTCCTCATTTAGTGGATATTTTACAAAAAGAAACCGGAAAATGCAATGTGTGAACATTTGGTAGAACCGTCTGCTCGAGTAATGCCCAAGTATCTTAACCCAGCCTAAGCTAAACTAACTTAACCTACCTAAACCAAAAAAAAAAAAAGTACAGAATATATAGCAAGAAAGTACAAGATTTAAGCAAAATATTGCCCCCCCCAGTTCCAAAAATATGACGTTATATAACACTTTACGTAGCATAGCTAAGCGAGCGAAGGGGAATAGAAGCCCCGCACGGCTCGTTTTTTTCCTACTTTTTAAGTTACACACGTTTGGCATTGCAACCATTGCAGACGGTCGTTTTCCAAAGCTTCATATGTACTTACTGCCATCTCATTCCTTGCTTGCATTCATCTGCCTACCGCCTTGTCAATTAGATCCACCAAAACATACTTAATTTCCCATTTCGTAGGATTCTATATAACAGATACGATTTATTAAGTCTAAACACATTAAAATAAGTTATTTAATTAGGTAGAGCCATCTGCTAAAGTTAACCCCATATTAATAGTGAAGGTAGTTAAATGATAATGTAAGTGTTTTAAACTCAATAAATTCTATGTGCAAATTAGTATACATGGGAAAATAAGTATATTATGGTGGAGCTATTTGCCAGGGCGGAACGCGGTTGAATACAAGCAAGGAACGAAATGCCAGTATTTGTATGTTAAGTTTTGGAAAATGACCGTCTACAATTGCTGCAATGCCAATCGTGTGTAACTTAAAAGATAAGGAAAAAATGAGTCCTACGGGGCTTCTAATCCCCTCCGCTCGCTCAGCTGTGGTTCGTAAAGCGATTGTAAAGTAGTGAAATCTAGTGAAAAAATCAACAAAATCGATATAAATTTGGAGAGCCGTCTGCTAAAGTATTGAAAATTACGTTTTATCTCTACAATCAAGGAGAAAACTGGTTTGAATTAATACATTGCCTAAGCTTGCTTGTTTTAGCTTTCACCGATACACTACAAATTTTAACTGATGTGGCTTCCCCAAGAATCGGTACGGATTATATTTAAATACAGCAAGCCTGGACATTTCACTCATTTTAGAATGCATCATGTCTATTTTCGTTCCTTATGTTCTTCCATATTTATTCAGAGGTTGGTGGCAAAATTGAAATAGTTCAAATGAAGAATATAAATACTTATGTCCGACTTTATTTGGTAACAATTACTTATTCTAAGGTATACTTCATCAATCTTAGATTAAAATGATATCACTCATTTCATCGCTTTACAATAAGTGCAAGGAAAGGTTCGATCAGGTATGGACTTTTGGGTTTAGGGTAAAAGAACGATGAATTTCGAAAAAATTACTTATTAGATATTAACAATAACTCAAAATGGATTATTACGCGAAAATAAGTTGGCATATTAGTTTGAAGTTTGTAAGTTAAGAAGTCGAGGGTGTAAATTTGAGGAAAACTAGGTTTTTCGTTGCTTACATTTTAATCTTTTTATCCTCTAAAAACAGTAACTTCTGTCTCTTGATTGAGTTTAGTGGTTTTGTTTACTTTTTTTTCTACCAGCTGAAGTCTGAATCTAAAATCTCAGAAAAATATTTGCAATCTGAACGGATGTAATAAAGAAATAATGCTATTTTTCAGGATTGGCAAAAACCGTGTTCTTTTTTTTTTTTAAAAAAAACTTTTTTTTCCACTTAAACCGGAATTTTTGCTTTAAACCAGGTTTCTTTTATTTAAATAGGTTTACCTTAGATTAAAATAGAGTAACCGTTGCGCCCCCTTTTTTTAAGAGTAAAGGTAATTTGAGGCTAATGATTCGATTGAACAAGGTCGCAACCTCGAGAAATGACCTCAACCCGCTCAAACTAGAGGTCGTAGGTCAACTAGTTCTGCAAACGATTTACCAGTACATCATAAATTATTCAGCAGTCTACTCGTTCAGCATTGGTTAAGCTTGAATTTTCCTTGTCGGAGGCATGATCGTCCACAAGTTGAGTGGGGGTGGGATTCGTGAAAAATACTTTTTTAACTTGTCTCTTTAATTGTGATTTTATTTTATCAAGTTTGGAGTTCCCGCCGAACTGCCTCTAGTGTCTGTCACACTAGCGGACGGTCAACAAAACTTTTCCACAGAAGCTGATCAAGTGTCTAAATTTATAACATTGGAAAGTAGATCGACGAAACAGAGATTTCTGTTAGGTTTGACTGGTTTTGTTAATAATAATAATAATAATAATGATAAAGGTTTTATTTAGAAAGATAGTATGAATGGTTCAGTACTATTAGTCACTTCTGGTATTGATTAGCAAATTAAATTAAGCCTATATTTCTGACTTTGACTAAATTAGATCTTCTGTACTATGTAGTCTTTTAAAATTGTCCATTGATTTAATGTGTATAACTGTAGAGTGATTCCACTTTGCAGTTCTTTCCCTTTTGGTTCTTAAGTGGCTCCTAAAATATTCACAAGTATGCAAGATCACTGCAACGTATTTCTATCAGTTGACCTCCGTGGATGATGAGTCTGTGGATTTATCACCTTTGTTATCAAGGGATTCTGGTTTCGAGTTCAAATGAAGAACAATATCTCTCGAGTGCAAACTGAGTAGTGGTTCGGATCTCACTTTTAGATGTAGGTCCCGTTCTTCATAACCCCGCTGTTATGTCCTTAACCATAGAAAGACGAAGGTTGGTCAAATTTACCCGCACTTTCTTTTTCTCTTTGCCCGAACAAATGAATTTTACAACGTTTGAATTTTTTTGTATTTTCTTCTGTAATCTAAACTTAAATTTAGTTTTATTAGAAAGCACATTATTGTGGTAGTTTTTTTTTTAAATAGCGCAGGTGACTAAATACATCTTTTTTAGCAACTTAGAAGTGTTAAGAGAAGTACAGTTTTACTTTAAAAGGATCATTGTAAACTTATCTATTCTTTGAATGGATGACTAAATTAACATAATCTACTTTTATACATTGAGCAAACTTAATACTCTCAGGTTTAGTATAGTAACTTGTCTACACAGGCTAATGTATTTAAAGCTACTTCATGTCTGCTAACCAAATGCGGTAGTAGTCTGTACTGGGACTTATATTTGTAATATTTCCTATTAAAATAAAATTTCACAAGTCTTAAAATAATTTTACAACTCACATTTATTAGTAGCAGCCATTAAATAACTTTAAAATACATTAGTAGGGTTAAAATTGGAATTTACAACCGCGAGCAAAATTGCCCCCCTTAGTCTTTCACGTGACCAATTATAGTTTAGTCTTCCTAGGATTAATGTTAAGATACACGGATGACTAATTATAGTGAATGATTATGAAGGAATTAGTGGCATGAGAACGGGAAAACCCTCACGAATATGATATTGTCCATCATAAACTCATGAGGCCGGAGATTGAACCAAAGATCCGTCGCACCAAAAGGCTACGTTCTACCTCTGAGCAATCAACCCTTTCCTTCCGCAGTACTGATGAATGACGTCATACTCTAATGACCTGGTCATAATTCTCCAACGTAGTGGTCTTCTACACACGTCTTCCTAATTGTTCCCCACTTTCCCCCCCAAGATTTCTAATTAAATGAACAGCGAAATCATATTAAAATAAAATCTTTGAGTTTTGTCCCACGGTTATGCGGGGCAGCCTAAAGGAGACGGTGATGATGAGAATGAATTAAATGATGGAGTGAAGAAAGTGGAGGGGAACGATAGAACCCTGAGAAAACCCACGCACACGGTGTTTGTCCACCACAAACGTACACTCATGTCCAAAATTATTGTCGCATGTCTATAAATATGTTGTTTTACGAATAAAATTTGATAACGAATTCGCCCTGTATTTCTTATAATGTTGGTATGTGCATAATCGGCAAAGACATGTATGTGGCAAATTTCATGTCAAAAGAGCAGTAAATAAGAATAATAAAACGAAAATAAAACTTTCTTGTCCATTTGTTTACTCATTCTAATTTACGTGCTTATAATTCTTTCCCTACAAAATTTTCTACAAATATACATTTCTCGATTATACACATAGTATCGGTATTAAAAGTATCCTGTAAAATCATTATCAAATTATATTCTTACAAGAAGACAGTTATAGATATGCGACAATCATTTTGGACATGAATGTACATTTTATTGTTTCAATGATTTGTGAAATAGTATATTTTCTAGTTATATTAACACCTTCAAAACAATATTTCCTAAAATTTATTGCAGATATCAGAATGGTATTTGGCCAAATGCAATCTACTTTAGCTGACCTTAGTGAAAGAGTATCTTCCGTCGAGAAGAAAGTCGACACACTTCTAAGTAATGATGTGAGTGTGAAAGCAGAGTCCATAAACGAAGAATCCGAACTTTTTGGCCTTCTGCCTCTGCGAACCTTGGATGATTTTCAAACATTTGAGAGAAAGCTTGAAGATCCTAAATTCGGAAAGAAATATGTAAGTGTCCTATCAAAACTGTACAAGTTATGAAGCAGGTTTCAAATCTTTGTTATATCTTTTAATTTACGTCTTTTTGGAACATCTCTTTTTTGACTAAATGTTAGCATCAACTCCATTTTGGCCAATTTAGCCATTATCATGTGTATTAGCTATGGACTATAATTTTGGCAGTAGCGGAACGTAGTCTGTACAAGCACCGGTTGCAATGTTGCAATATCAAAGGTATGTAGGTACGCGCAAGTGTTCCCCTCCCCCCCAAAAAATATTCAGGAAATATGAACCCAGACAGCAATTTAAACTTGCTGCAAGTTGCCACAAACTTGCTGTTGCAAGGTAAATTAGCTTGCCGCAAGCTATACTATGCAAGCCAATTAGCTTGCTTTAAGCTTGTGGCAAGCTAGTTAGTTACATCTGGGCAAGGCTTGGGGCAAGCTTGTCTTCACAAGTTAAACACAAGTCAAATTATCTCAAACGCAAGCCAATTTAAGCGTATTCTCATCAATGGCAAGCTTTATTAAGCTTATTGCAAGCGAAACACAATCCAAAGAAGTTATATGGAATCTTGCACTAAGCGAATTTAGATAAAACAGTATGAAATCAGTATAATTTAACCGACTGACTAAATCTATGCTACAATATATTGTCCCCTCACCTCCCCAATTATTGGAGCATATGCACAACCATGAAAACACCCAAGACACCCATCCGCTTTTGCAAAACATCAAAATAAGCATAATTGTTACGGTTTAGTTGTGACACGCAACGTTTTTTTTTTAATTGCTAGCCGAAGGCTAGCTCCCTTGCGAGGGTTACGCCCTCTATCCGGGGTGAGTGCTGAAAGTATTGGGGTAGTAAGGAGATTGGAGCTGGTCTATGGGATGTAGGAGAATTGGAACATCATGTAGTTAAGTAACACTTTATTATATTTCAACTTTATTTCATTTTATTATAGTATCCATCAGACATTATGATCTTGTGATCATAATCATAAGGGCAGGAAAAGATGATGGTGAGGTGCACTTCACAGGACAAACACAAACAAACAATTTGTTAAGAAGACGAATGCTGGTTATCTTCTTGTCCAGGGGCTACTCTGGACAGTGATGAAGACATGTGAAGCCCTGTTAGTATAATGGATTTACAGTGCAGTAAATGTGGGTGAAACATGATGGGGAAGATGATCGGAAGAATAGCCAGATGCGACAAAATGGTCGGGGTGATCAGGTGGAAGAGTTTTGAGATAAAGGGAGAAGAGCAGAGATAAAGGACAGGTGATGAAATTATAACCCAGATCGTAGTTGCGATCGATATCCATCGTGTCCACAAGTAGAGGGTGTCGTTGCTGAAAGCGGGTGGTTATGAACCTGAGCCTTAATTTTTCGATGTGATGAAGTAGGGTAGGAAACGTTATGCGGTCATACAACTCCTGCGTTGGACTCGGAAGCTTGATTCGGTATGCTAGACGAAAAGCATGTCGTTCGAGCACTTTTAATTTGTTGTAGAAGTAAGGTAATGCACTAACCCAGGCGGGATGTCCATATGTTAAGACGGGGCGCAAAAATACCTTGTAGGTATTGAGTACTGTAGAAGGCTGTAATCCCCATGTGGTACCTATAAGACGTTTAAGAAGGTTTAAACGATTATAGGCCTTGCGAGTGATTTCTTTAAGATGTGGGCGCCAAGTTAGATGATGGTCGATAGTGAGACCGAGGTAAGTGACCTGTTTAGTGGGTTGAATTCGTGTACCGTCGACACTGATGTTAAGGAGATTCGGATTCTTCTGTACTCGAGAGCGCTTGCGAGGTGGAATAAAGACAATTGCCTGCGTCTTAGTGGAGTTTATGTGAAGTCGCCACTTATTGCACCATCGAAAGAAGGAGTCAATTGCTATGCTGAGAGAGGAGTTAATCTGTTGAATGGTTCGGGCTGTACAGAGAAAAGCAGTGTCATCAGCATATTGGAAAGTGTGCACATTGAGAGGAAGTGCCGGCATGTCAGCTACAAACAGAAGATATAGTAGGGGTGAGAGAGCAGAGCCTTGGGGTACACCAGAGTGAATAAAAATCGGATGAGAGAAGGAGCTATTGATGGTTACATAAGAGAGGCGGTTAGAAAGAAAGTGAAATATGAATCGGAGATAAGAAAGCGGAAGTCGGAAGCGGTGGAGTTTGAACAGAAGAGCTAAATGCCAAACTTTATCAAAAGCTTTTTCGAGATCGAAAAGGATGAGACAAGACGGTCGAGCAGTATTATAATGATTGGTAATGAGATTTAAGAGTCTGAGCAGTTGATCGTTGATGCTAAAATTAGGTCTAAATCCAGCCTGATGTACAGGAAGCAAATTATGGGTAGAGAGATGGAGATGAAGTCTGGCGACGATGATGCGCTCGAGAATCTTGCTAAATACGGAGGTTAGCTGTATTGGACGGTAAGATGCAACAGAATCTGGAGGTTTGTTAGGTTTCAGAAACATTAAAGTAGAGGATGTTTTCCAGTCTGAGGGGAAGTAGCCGGTACGAAGTATAAATGTATAGACATAAGAAAGAAGAAGAAGAAGACAGTATGGTGCTTCTTTGATGTGGCGATAAGTTATCCGATCCAAACCAGGAGCTGTATTACGCTTGCGATTCACGACAGACGAAATATCGTCAGTAGAGATAGGAGCAGTGAGAGGATTATTGTCGGGAAGACTATGAGTTTCACTCGGTTGTAAGTAAGGTGCTGATAGGTTCAAGATGTCCGTGGGATGCCTCCGGGGAAAGTCTGGTGAAAAAGGAGTGAATGTAGTTTGCAGGTGGTCGGCAAAAGCGTTGGCTTTATCTACATCTGTTTGTAGCGGACAGTCATTAATAAGCAATGGATAAGGCGTCCTGGTAAGCTTGCCCGTCAGCAGATTAAAGCGTTTCCAGTACTTAGTTGGGTGCGAAGTTTCTGCCAAGGTGTTGCAAGTCTTGACCCAGGTCCGGAGTTTATATGCCTTAACATAGTTTCGGACTGTGCGCTGGAGTTTGCGATGATGCTGCAGTGCTTCCAAGTTCCCAGTGCGCTGAAACTCTCGGAAAAATGCGCGGGAGCGGTGTATAAGAGGTAGATAACTTGGTGGTAGGCGTGGTTGGAACCGGGAGATTTCAGTGGTTGGTATATGAAGTTCGGACGCATGACGTATAGAGTAGGTAATATCAGAAATGCAATTATACAGAGCATCTTCTGTGGTAGGCGGCTCAAGATTGGCTAAATCGGCAGTGATTGTTGAGCGATAATGTTCCCATTTTGCTTGGTCAAAACGTGGGACACGCCGAGATTCTGGTAAGGTTCGAGGACTATGAGGCTGTGGTTGATCAATGTGAAGTTTGATGGGTAGATGATCGCTACCAATAGAATCTAGTACCTCGAGAGTACATCGTTGGGAAAGGTTGACAGATGAAATCACTACGTCTGGTGTGGTTTCAGTGATAGGTCGGGTAGGTTTTGGTATGTCAAAGATATGGCCTGTGGTATGACTGGTGATGAAGTTAAGGAAACGTTGTTTCTGGTTATCTGAGCGGCTATGAATATTAATATCTGCCATAATGATATAGTATTTAAAGTTATTAGAGATATACTGAAAAAAGGAGAGGGGGATTGGGTGTCCAGGGCGCACATATATGGTGGCTATAGTGACATAAAGGGAGTGAAAATAGAGGGTGATAATGAGGTGCTCCGGTATGTTATATAAGGCAGGGTGGTATTGGCGATGACTAATGGAAGGATGAAAGCCAACAGCCACTCCCCCATTTGCTCGGCGTGCAGCTACCTTAGAATCACAACGTAGTAATGTATATCTAGGTATTTTAAAAGACATAGCTGGTGTGAGGTGAGTTTCATTAATGAGGAAGGCTTGAATAGATTCTTCTAAGAGAAGCTGTTCGAAAAGAGTATAATGAGTAGCGAGGGATCGAATATTAACAAATAAGAGCGAAATACCCATGATTACGGTGCAGTAGAAGGGTTGGAAGTTTCTGCGGAGGCATGTTCTTCGAATGGAGTGACATGAAAATACACGTGTGGACCAGAGTAGGTAGCTTGAAAGGAACATTTAAAGATCAGGCGAGCAGAGTGATTGACCACCCCGAGAATGTGTTGTCGAAGAAAAGGATGAATGTTTTGCATTGCGATAGTGAAAAAAGATAGTAATTGTTGGAGAGTAATAGGTTCGTCGATAGCTGGTGGTGGTAGCGCTTGCTGAGTTGGCGGTAAAACAGGTCGCAAAGGAACTGTGAGTTCCGGGCTGAGAGGCTCAGCTGTAGGTTTCGCTTTGCATCGATAACTATACGTCGGATGCTGCTCTGGACATGTGGAGCATTTAGGCGGTTTAGCTAAGTTGGTGCATGCCTTAGTATCGTGGGCACCGCTACAGTATCCACATTTGCTAGGTTGCGTACATTTTGAAGTCGGGTGGGAATTGTACGCTTGACAGCGCTCGCATCGCAATGGTAAAGGTGGAGGTGATTTTGATGGCTCGACGCGATGCTTTCTTTTATAAATGAAAGCGCCATAAGTTAGCAAGTCATCGATGGTGGTTTCGGAATTAGTAAGGACTCGTACCATGTATGTGGCTCCATGGTCGTTCTTAATACGTATGCACTTAAGTATAGAGTGCCCCTCTTGATTGAGTTCTTCCTGAATCTCATCGTCTGTCAGGGAAGGATCCACCCCCCTAATGACAACTGAAAGAGCCGGGAGTCTTCGTGGAGGTGGTGCCTGTTTAAACGCCTTTGATTCAAGTCGCTTCATTTCAGCATGTTTGCCAAAAATTTCGAAACTGCATTTGTTTCGTACAGTGGTTAAGAATGATGAATCGTATGACTTGAAGATTATCCCATTGCGTGTATGAACAATTTGAGCGACGGAGGCGCGTGGTAGATATTTTATGAGTTGTTGGAAAGCCAATTTGGTATTCTCAAATTTGGGATCAAAGTTGGTAAGCAGGAATGAATGAAGACGAGGTTTGGAAGAATCCAGTATTGTCGGAAATTCATTAGCGTCGTCGAGATTCATGGATGAAACAGACTGCTCGGATTCACTAACAGTATGATGACGCTTAGACGGTGGCTGAGTTGAAGAAGTGTGATGTTTGTCCGGTGTGCGTGATCGGGATCTACCAGAATTTTTGCCTTGGGAAGCAGATGGATGCCTTCGGTCAGTCCCCTGGCCCACTAACGTGGGGTTCAGAGACGGCCCAGGAGGTTGCGGTGGTAGTCCCGGATGGCCACCTGACGCCATCCAAATGGGCGCAAAAGACTTCGGCGAAGAGGATGATCGAGGAAGCCCACTGTGGCTCTCACTTGAGGCAACAATACGTCCTCGCGGAGATGTCGGTCAGTGCGAGCACTGGCCCTCCACAAAAGAGATGAGCAGACGAAAATGATGATGGCCACGGGCTCCCACTTGAGTCAGCAATACAGACTGCAAGGGGATGTCGATTGTCTGTATCAGAACAATCCTCCCTAAATGATCAAAAATAGTAGTAAATGCTCGTAGAGCGTTAGAAATCGAACTCAGACCTGTAAATCGATGAACGATTCGGAATTCTGAGTGGGTATGCACGCAACGCTTTTTTTTTTTTTTAAGGGTACGGGAATAGGGTTAACTTTATAAATCTTTATTCATCATTTTATTTTATAGGAGCAAAAGAGTCCTCTACTCCCAGCCATTAGAGGGTTACGCCCTCTCTTTGGCAAGGATTTTTAAAGAATTGCTATTGATGATAAGATAATTTGAAGATGGGCTAAGTGCAGAAAATATGAACATAAGGATTAGTAATCACGTAATAAGTCATATTTTTTTTTGAAGTAATAATTTAAAGTTGAGTGCAGATATGAGATTCAGGTGCTAAGGTACTAATAGGAATTAGAATACATGATAATAAATATGATAAAGAATAATGATGATTATGATGAATGAGGTGAAGTGCTAACACGCCACAAACATAGTTTGATTAGTGAGACGGATGCAGAGTTAGATCTTCTGTCCCGGGGCGACTCGGGACTAATGAACACATGGGGAAGCCCTTGTTAATGGTGAGGATCTAGTGCTGAGATGGAAAAAGATGCGGTATATGATGATCAATGACGTATATATCATATATTTCCCTTTCAGCCGCAGGAAGGTGCTCGTGTTTCACATATAGAGATATGAAAATATTTAAAGGTGAATGTTTGTATCGATAGGCTGCGTCGGTAAGAGCGTCAGTGTGAAGGATGTCCAAGAAAAGTGGATGGCCTGTTTGGATGCGAGAGCTGATGTATCTCAGTCGAAGTTGTGCGAGATGCTCGGTGATCTTTGGAAAGTCTATATATTCATATGTGAGCCACGTTGGGTATGGAAGTTTAATTCGATACGCCAGTCGAATAGCATGCCGTTCCAATATGCTGAGTTTTTCATAGAAAGAAACAGAAGCATTGCACCAAGCGGGATGCCCAAAAGTAAGGATCGGACGGAGGAAAGCTTTATATGTATGAAGCAAAACATCGGCTTTTAGTCCCCAAGATGTTCCTGTGAGACGTCGCAGAAGATTTAATCTAAGATTAGCCTTCTCCTTTAGTTTTTTCAAGTGAGCATTCCAGCTAAGCTTCGAATCGAAAACCACGCCTAGATAGGTAGCAGTGGTGGATGGGCGTACATGATACCCATCAACAGTTAGTTGTAAGAGAGTTGGGTTTCTATGGACTTTGGAACGACGCTTAGGCGGTAGAAAAACCAGAGCTTGGGTTTTCTCGGAGTTGATCTTTAACTGCCATTTCTTGCACCACTTGACGAAATTATCGAGAGTTGTTTGTAAAACAATGTTAAGCTGATGCACCGTTTTGCCGAGAGCTAGAAAAGCTGTGTCGTCAGCATATTGAAAAGTAAAGACATTGCGTGGTACAGAAGGGATGTCGGAAGCATACAGGATATATAGTAAAGGACTGAGAGCTGATCCTTGGGGTACTCCAGTAAGAGGAAAAATCGGCCAGGAAAGTGCCGTACCAACTGTAACATAAGCAATGCGATTTGAAATGAAAGAATATATTAGTCTGAGATAGCATATAGGAAGATTAAACGTTTGCAATTTTTTAATGAGACCATAATGCCAAACCTTGTCGAATGCCTTCTCTAAATCCATGAGAATGAGACATGATGGAAATGCTTTGTTATACTGATTAGTAATTATTGAGCTGAGGCGAAGTAGCTGGTCATTTATGGAAAAACCAGGGCGAAACCCCGCTTGATGAACAGGTAGCAGAGAAGTGGTATCAAGGTACTTATGGAGGCGGCACACGAGAATTTTTTCTAGTATCTTACTGAAAACTGAGGTGAGGTGGATGGGTCTGTAAGAAGTTACTGAATGTACAGGTTTATTCGGTTTATGGAACATACAGATTTTGGAGACTTTCCAATCTGAGGGGTAAAACCCGGTTCTGAGGATGAAATTGTATATTGTGACGAGGAGTAGTAAGAGAGATGGCGGGGCTTCTTTGATATGTCGGTAAGATATCGTGTCGATTCCAGGTGCTGTATTCCTTTTCCGTTTTAGTGCAGAGTGTAGTTCATCGACAGTGATGGATGAAGTAAGAGGATGATCTAGGTTAATAATATGCTCCGTGGATGGTTGTAAGGTAGGAATACAAGAGATATCGGTCCGTTCACAACGATTAGAAACAGCTGTAGGCGTAAAAACGGCCTGTAACTGAGCAGCAAATGCATTTGCTTTGTCTGCGTCAGAGAAGAGAGGAGTACCGTCGGCTATTAGAGGATATGTGATTTTAGTGCTTTTGCCAACAAGCTGGTGAAACCTCTTCCAATATCGAGAAGGATGTGCTTCCTCGGATAAGTTGTTACAAGATTTTATCCAGTTGCGACGTTTATATGCAACAAGATAATTACGTACCGCTCTTTGCCATTGGTGATGTAGGCGTAAATATGCATCGTTTCCAGTTCTATAATACTCTCGAAGATGGCGGCGAGCTTGCTGTATGAGTGGAACATATGTCGGCGGTAATTTCGGTTTGTGCGGATGCACTTGTTCGGTTGGAATATGATGCTTAGCACTAGTTTGTATTGCCGTGGTGATAGTTGTAATACAAGAAGCTAGCTCGGTTTCATTAGTTGGAGGCGTTTCACTGTGAAGTCTGCGCTCAAGGTCTTGCCGGAAAAGAGGCCAATTTGCCTTATCATATCGTGGAACATAGCGAGGTGCAATTTCTTGGCGTGGTCGTTGTCCTCGAGTGAGTGTTAGTTTCACTGGATGGTGATCGCTCCCGATTGAGTCCAGAACTTCAAGATGGCAGTCAGTAAGAAGATTTAGCGATGTAATGACAACATCGGGTGTAGTCTGACTTATAGGTCTGGTGTGCGAAGGAAGAACATGGAGATGTAGTTGGAGATTGTCAGTTAAATACTGATGAAACTCTGCTTTCTCACGATCACTTCGACTATGTATATTAATGTCCGCCATGATAATAATATTTCGATAATTATTGGCAATATGTTCGAAATAGTCTAGCGGGATAGGTTGTCGTGGTCGAATATAGATCGTACTAAAATTGATGATTATGGACGGAAAATATATGGAACAAAGAAGGTATTCCGGCAAAGTACTAAAAGCTTGTGGGTTGTACGAGCGAACTGGATACTTTGGAGGAAAGCCTATTGCAACTCCGCCTTGAGCACGAGCTAGGTGATCATGATAATCATGACGTTCTAGTTGATAGCCAGGAATGCGGGCTACCATGCTCGGTTTTAAAGCAGTTTCATTAAGCGCAAAGACATTGATATGTTCCTCCAACAACATTGCTTCTAATAACAGTTTATGCTGCGAAAAGGATCGAATATTGACAAATAAGAAAGTAATCCCCATAATGAAAAATACTATGCAGATTGTACTAAACAGCAGTTTCCAGAGAACCAATATGAAAATGGACATAGTTGTTAGAATATGTTGCATGTAGATTGATATGGAAGATGGATTTTGCGGCAGAAACGATGTGATGAAGAATATTGGCTCGCTGAAAGGGAAATATATTTTGAAGCACCAGACTGATGTAGCGGAGAAAATCTTCGATTGTTAGCGGTGGTAAGATAGATTGGTTTGGTTTAGTAGCCGTGTCAGTCGTTTTTAGCGGTACTGTTAGCTCCGGATGCTCGGGAGTTGGCTCTGGTTTAGCTTTACAGCGATAACTGTAGGTTGGATGAAGTCCACTGCCACAGGTGTTACACTTGGGTGGTCCTTTTAAGTTTGGACATGCTTTGGTTTCATGTAGACCCGAGCAGTATCCACACTTAGATGGATTAGAGCAATTTGCTGTAATGTGGTCATTGTACACCTGACATTTTTCGCAGCGTATAGGTAAAGGTCCCTGAGTTTTAGAGGGTTCGACACGATGTATTTTCTTATAAATTGGAGCACCGAATCGTAACAGATAATCGATTGTCTCCTGTTGCTTAGAAAGCACCCGGACCATGTAGGTCGGACCATTATTATTTCGAATACGAATGCATCTGTCTACTGTAATCCCCTCCTGTTTTAGCTCCTCTTGAATTTCAGCATCGGTAAGTTCAGGGGAAACACCCCTGATAACAACCGAGAGATATGGTGGTTTGCGAGGTGGCGGAGGTTGTTTCTGCCGTTTATCTGTTAATTTTGTAAGTTTGGCGCTCTTACCGAAGATTTCGTAGGATGCTTTGTTGCGAATGGTAATACCAAAATCTGGATCTTTCGATTTCAGAATATAGCCGTTTCTAGTGGGGACGATTTGAACGAGAGTATCCCGTACCCGTGGAACGTATTTCATAATTTGTAGAAAAATCATTTTAGGATTGGTGAACTTTGTATCGTAGTCTGTAAGAATGAAATGATAAAGAGGATTGGTATTTGACTGTGCAGCAGTAGTAGTTTGAAGCTCTGGAACAGTATTATTACGCTGTGGATTGACTTGAATGTCCATAGATTCTATTGGAGACCGTGACCGTATCCGTTTTGCTGACTGTATTGAATCATTTGATGGATGTCTCTCTCTAGATGTAGACGGGATTGGTTGACTTCCCCAAGAAAAGTGCCGAGTGCGACGAGAAGGTACAATGGGTGCCGGTTGTGCAAGTGCAGAGCTTGAGTTTGCAAGAAGAATAGCAGGTAATCCGGAATGTCGTCCTAGAATCGATTGTCCGTTAGTGTTGCCAGAGTCCGCCATCGTAATAAGGTAGCCAAGGGCCGAAGCCCAAATGAAAATGAAAGTGAAGTAAAAGATGATGAGATGAGATGAAGTTCAAAAAGCAAGTCGCCCTTCGAAAGTGAGAACTTCCGTCAACCCTCTAAGTGTTGTATGTGTGCTTTGCTCCCAAATGCGTATTGCAACACTTGTTCCTCGCTGGCACACTAACTAGCACAAGAGAGGTTAGGCTACTTGATTCAGTATGAATGCACGCAACGGTCACGGTCACGGTCACGGTAATGTTGAAGTTTTGTGAAGAGTATCGGGCCGAAGCCCCTGACTCCATGAGTAAGATGGCATAAAGAATATATATAGATGTGCTGGTGGCTAGTTGGGTATTACTATTGTTTTGTTATGTCTGGTAGTCTACATCTGCAACTGTCGCAGAGTAGCTGATGTTGTTATTTCGAGCTATGGAAAGATATTAAATGCGTGGCGTGCGATGAACATTCCGTAGAGCGCATTCAGTGCCGATGGTGGCTATAGCTGGATTAACATGTCTTGGTAAAGTATGCCAGAACTTATGATGGAGATGCCGTAGAACTTCTCTAACAGGAGGCAGCTCTAAATCTTCCAGAATTTGTCTGTTGCATGTGTATCTGTCGTGACCAGTGATGATGCGACCGGCCCTCGTTTGCACACTTTCGAGTGTTTGTAGATGGCTATTAGAAGCATGTTGCCAGGCAGGACATGCATAAGAAAGTGTGGACAGGACTATCATCTTAAATATGTGCACTCGAACCTCATGAGAGATTGAACTGCAGCGAAAAATGGGGTACAATGCCGAGATTTTCCGTAACGCTCGTTGCTTTATATCTTTGATGTGTGGGGCGAACGTGAGCCCATGATCTAATGTCACACCCAAATATTTCGCATGCGTGGCGCGAGGAATGTGTGCGTTCTCATATATTAGATTTCTAGGGGCGCGGATGCGTCTTCTACTGTGGATGACAGCGCAACTTTTGTCGGCATTTACTTTAATTCTCCAGCGCCTAGCCCATTCCTGAAAACTGTCTAGTTGACGTTGCATATAGATGTAGCACTGTGCAAGTGAACTACTTGTTGTGAAAAAGGCGGTATCATCGGCATACGTTGCGAAAAAGCAGTTTGGTAAAGTCGGAAGATCTGCTGTATAGAGATTATATAAGAGCGGTGAAAGTACAGCGCCTTGTGGGACACCTGCTTTAATTGGCCTAGACGAGGATTTGACACCATCAACCGACACATGAAATGATCTGCCAATGAGATAAGAGCGAAGTAAATGCAGAAAACGATCCGGAAAACCTTGAGTGTATAGCTTATATAATAATCCAGCTAACCATACTTTATCAAATGCTTTTGACACATCCAGGTATACTCCAAGGGTGTGGTGTTTTCTATTGAAAGCCACGGTTAAGTGATCAACTACTCGTACGAGTTGGGTAGTAGTGCTATGTTGAGCACGAAACCCAAACTGATGGAAGGGGAGAAGATCACTGTTGGCGACATGTTGTTTTAGCCTCCAGAGGAACACACGTTCAAATAATTTACTTAAGTGTGACAGAAGACTTATCGGCCTATAGTTTTCCGGAAGTTGCGGATTCTTTCCGGGTTTAGGGATAGTGGTGATACGAGCTTCCTTCCAGGTCTTTGGGAAGTAGCATATTTGAAAGATGGTATTAAATAAATGTGCCAAAAAGACCAGTAATTTTCGAGTTGGATGTTTCAGTAGCTCAGGTCGAATCCCATCAGGCCCAGATGCTGTCTTTGTCGGTAGACATTTGATGTGTTTTTCTATTTCCCGAGGTGTAACTGGGTTGATGCCATGTGTAGGGTTTTGAGTTCGTATACTATATAAGGTAGTTCTAATGTGCTGGTGGAAATAAGGATCGAGTTGGCTTCTATTGGGCTGGAACTGTGCTTGCAGAGAGTCAGCGAAAGTATCTGCTTGCAACTGCGGGTCTTGAGTCAGTCCTTGTGGTCCTTGGAGGACTCTAGCTCTGGAAGCATTAGTAGCCCGTTGGAAGGATTTAGAGTATGTCCAAATTTTACGATCATTTACTGTGAGGTTGCGAAAAGTATCTTCCCAGTACTGTTGGTTTTGTCGCTGAGTCAGCATCTTGATCTTTGCACGCAGTTTATTCCACAGTGTCTTGTAGGCTGGATGAAGTGTGTGCTGCCAGCGACGTCTAGCCCAACGTTTTAAATGAATATAGAGTTGCAGATGTAGACTGTCGTGTTGACCTGTTTGCGTTGGAGAGATGGTAGTAGTGGAGCTCGCTGCCTCTGCTGTACGAAGTGCTACAGTGATATGAGAAACTGCCTGATCGATGTCCTGAATGGTGGCGGGCCGATCTCTTAGGTCGATCAGTGTGTTTAATTCCTGTTTAAACAAATCCCAATCAGTTTCTATGTGTTTAAGAATAGGAGCAGTGTGGGCGATGCTGCGATGGGAGACATGAAAAATGACTGGATCATGGTCTGAGTCTAGGTCCGAGAGAACATATGGATGAGTACTAAAGGATACGTTTTTGCAAAGAGCAACGTCAAGCACGTCAGGTTGGCCGCCAAATTTGGGATAATGAGTTGGATCTGGTGGAGCACTGATGATAAAGATGGACGTGAGGAGATATTCGTGTAAAGCGTCTCCAGCAGTGTTTGGGATAATGGAGTTCCATTCTCCATGCTTTGCGTTAAGGTCACCAGCTAAGATAACTTTGGGCCCTAAATTTGCGATGATGTCGAAGTCAGTCGGTTCTAAATGTGTGGCCGGAGACCTATAACCAGTGACCAGTACTAATGGAACTCCTGGAGTTATTAGCTCAACAGCAAGTGCCTCTAAAGTAAGTAGTGGTGGTATTGTAAGCGACCTTACTGGTAATGACTTTTTGATTATGAGCAGCAATCCTCCTTTCTGTCTACCCACTCTGTCCTGTCTGTATACAATGTAATTAGATATGCGCCAAGAAGTGATGCGAGCAGTAAAATGTGTTTCTTGGATGAACATGACATCAACTCTATGCTTTATTAGAAAGCGAAGAAGCGTTTGTTTCTGCCCCTCAAGACCATCTGCATTCCACGTGGCAAGTATAAGTGTGTGGTGTAAGACGCCGGATTTAGAAACAGCCATCGTCAACCATTTCCGCTATTGTTTCGATTACTGCTGCAGCCTTGGAAGCTGAGTCTGCAGCTTGTCGAAAACGTGTGATACCACGTTTAATGTGTGTAAGTATTTTACGAAAATGTAAGCCCTTGAGAAATGAAAGAACTGATTTTAAGTCAACATCTTCGTTAGAGTTCTCTTGTTGGACGGCAGTAACTGGTTGGTTGTGAGAAGAGGTTGGAGCTTCAACATCATTGTCATCCTTTGTCACGGGTTGTATATTATCAGCAGTGGGAATGGAAATTTTCTCTGAGGATGATGTGTGTAAATTTTTCTTAGGTATACCTGGGTGTTTGTTCGGTTGTTGCACCGGCAATTTGAGAGCTTCTGAGTAGGATTTAAATACCGGACAGCCTCGGTAATTTGCTGGGTGATCTCCCTGACAGTTTGCGCAGGTGGCGGGTGTGGATGTGTCTGGTTTAGTACAGGACTGTGTAAAATGTGATTGCCCACATTTGAGACACCTCGGGTGGGCTTGGCAGGTGTCTTGCGAATGCCCCAAGCGTTGACATCTGTAACATTGCAAGACTGAGGGAGGCTTGTAAGGTTCAATTTGAACCCGGTAGTGAAGTAAGTTGTTTATAGCGTATATTTCTTTGACTGCTGCAGTTCGTTCTAAAGCAACCAAGAACAGTGGCATCATTATTTTCTTGTCTTCCGTCTTGCTTTTACGAGACATTTGATGGACGCTGGTTGGTTTGTACCCCAGTCGGGAGAATTCTTCCTTTAGGTCGTCTAAATCTGTGTCAATAGGTAGTTTTCGGACAACTACCTTAATAGGTCGTTCATTTTTTGCTACACCTGTGGCATACTCAGTCTTCGTTTGCTCACAGTAAGTTTTGATGGTGGTATAATCATCTTTGTTGGACGCTTGAAGTCGAATGCGCTCTTTATTTGGCTGTGCTAATGGAGGCTCCTTCAATGTTCTTGACAAGGTCTTTATGAAAGTATATGTATTTGTAATACCGTATATGAAGATGGGAGGAGGCTTATGACTGGGCGGCTGTTTTGGCGGAGCAATATTATTGCTGGCATTAGCATTATCTGCTTGGGTGGAAGACAAAACATCAAACCTATTGCTGACTGGGAGTGGCGGATAGTCTGCTTTCTTGAGGTTTTCCAATGAAGACCTACGTCGCTTTAGTGTTCCCACTACTGTAAAGTCCATATCTTCAGGCTTGTTTGAAGTAGCCGGTTGTGAGGCACTTGATTGCATAAGTGTACTTTGTTTTGATTTGAGCTCCCCTGGAATGGCTGCTTGCTTCTTCTTGCCCAAGGGCAGAAGAAAGTCTTCTGGTTTGTAAGTGGCTCGGATTATTTTGCCCCTAATAGCAGGAATCTTCGTCGATTGAGATTTTTTCTCAGATTTGGTGGATGTCTTCTGAGAAGCCATCTTTATTGTTAGAGTAGGGGATGGCGCCAGCTTACAAGAAAGGTAGTGGCGTTCCCAATAGATGGTATGAACTTAGAGCACTGCTCTAAGGTTTTAGTTTGTCAAGGTGCTTTTCCTCCGAGGAGGAAGCACTACGAATCGTTAGCCGGTAGAGTTGCCAAAGTCGTCAACGAAGTTTAGTTATCTCTGCCTCCGAAGAGGAGAGTATCAAAATAAATCGTAAGCCTAGAGAATCGCAAGGTTGTCAACAATTAAGATCAAATGAGGGTGTCAACCTCCGTGGAGGTATGAAAATACAATTCGACGGTTGTTTCCTAAACCCCAAAGAGGCAAGTATTCCAACCTATGTACGAAGATCGCGGATAAAAATAACAATTGGGGATGAACACACTAAGTGACTTGATTATTTTTCTTCGCCAGCTACGAATACCCTATTTTTTTACCTGGTTAGAGATTCCAGGTGGCCAGTTCGCACGCAACGCTTTTTTTTTTTTTTTTTTTTTTTTTTTTTTTTTTAAGGGTACGGGAATAGGGTTAACTTTATAAATCTTTATTCATCATTTTACTTTATAGGAGCAAAAGAGTCCTCTACTCCCAGCCATTAGAGGGTTACGCCCTCTCTTTGGCAAGGATTTTTAAAGAATTGCTATTGATGATAAGATAGTTTGAAGATGGGCTAAGTGCAGAAAATATGAACATAAGGATTAGTAATCACGTAATAAGTCACATTTTTTTTTTAAGTAATAATTTAAAGTTGAGTGCAGATATGAGATTCAGGTGCTAAGGTACTAATAGGAATTAGAATACATGATAATAAATATGATAAAGAATAATGATGATTATGATGAATGAGGTGAAGTGCTAACACGCCACAAACATAGTTTGATTAGTGAGACGGATGCAGAGTTAGATCTTCTGTCCCGGGGCGACTCGGGACTAATGAACACATGGGGAAGCCCTTGTTAATGGTGAGGATCTAGTGCTGAGATGGAAAAAGATGCGGTATATGATGATCAATGACGTATATATCATATATTTCCCTTTCAGCCGCAGGAAGGTGCTCGTGTTTCACATATAGAGATATGAAAATATTTAAAGGTGAATGTTTGTATCGATAGGCTGCGTCGGTAAGAGCGTCTGTGTGAAGGATGTCCAAGAAAAGTGGATGGCCTGTTTGGATGCGAGAGCTGATGTATCTCAGTCGAAGTTGTGCGAGATGCTCGGTGATCTTTGGAAAGTCTATATATTCATATGTGAGCCACGTTGGGTATGGAAGTTTAATTCGATACGCCAGTCGAATAGCATGCCGTTCCAATATGCTGAGTTTTTCATAGAAAGAAACAGAAGCATTGCACCAAGCGGGATGCCCAAAAGTAAGGATCGGACGGAGGAAAGCTTTATATGTATGAAGCAAAACATCGGCTTTTAGTCCCCAAGATGTTCCTGTGAGACGTCGCAGAAGATTTAATCTAAGATTAGCCTTCTCCGTTAGTTTTTTCAAGTGAGCATTCCAGCTAAGCTTCGAATCGAAAACCACGCCTAGATAGGTAGCAGTGGTGGATGGGCGTACATGATACCCATCAACAGTTAGTTGTAAGAGAGTTGGGTTTCTATGGACTTTGGAACGACGCTTAGGCGGTAGAAAAACCAGAGCTTGGGTTTTCTCGGAGTTGATCTTTAACTGCCATTTCTTGCACCACTTGACGAAATTATCGAGAGTTGTTTGTAAAGCAATGTTAAGCTGATGCACCGTTTTGCCGAGAGCTAGAAAAGCTGTGTCGTCAGCATATTGAAAAGTAAAGACATTGCGTGGTACAGAAGGAATGTCGGAAGCATACAGGACATATAGTAAAGGACTGAGAGCTGATCCTTGGGGTACTCCAGTAAGAGGAAAAATCGGCCAGGAAAGTGCCGTACCAACTGTAACATAAGCAATGCGATTTGAAATGAAAGAATATATTAGTCTGAGATAGCATATAGGAAGATTAAACGTTTGCAATTTTTTAATGAGACCATAATGCCAAACCTTGTCGAATGCCTTCTCTAAATCCATGAGAATGAGACATGATGGAAATGCTTTGTTATACTGATTAGTAATTATTGAGCTGAGGCGAAGTAGCTGGTCATTTATGGAAAAACCAGGGCGAAACCCCGCTTGATGAACAGGTAGCAGAGAAGTGGTATCAAGGTACTTATGGAGGCGGCACACGAGAATTTTTTCTAGTATCTTACTGAAAACTGAGGTGAGTTGGATGGGTCTGTAAGAAGTTACTGAATGTACAGGTTTATTCGGTTTATGGAACATACAGATTTTGGAGACTTTCCAATCTGAGGGGTAAAACCCGGTTCTGAGGATGAAATTGTATATTGTGACGAGGAGTAGTAAGAGAGATGGCGGGGCTTCTTTGATATGTCGGTAAGATATCGTGTCGATTCCAGGTGCTGTATTCCTTTTCCGTTTTAGTGCAGAGTGTAGTTCATCGACAGTGATGGATGAAGTAAGAGGATGATCTAGGTTAATAATATGCTCCGTGGATGGTTGTAAGGTAGGAATACAAGAGATATCGGTCCGCTCACAACGATTAGAAACAGCTGTAGGCGTAAAAACGGCCTGTAACTGAGCAGCAAATGCATTTGCTTTGTCTGCGTCAGAGAAGAGAGGAGTACCGTCGGCTATTAGAGGATATGTGATTTTAGTGCTTTTGCCAACAAGCTGGTGAAACCTCTTCCAATATCGAGAAGGATGTGCTTCCTCGGATAAGTTGTTACAAGATTTTATCCAGTTGCGACGTTTATATGCAACAAGATAATTACGTACCGCTCTTTGCCATTGGTGATGTAGGCGTAAATATGCATCGTTTCCAGTTCTATAATACTCTCGAAGATGGCGGCGAGCTTGCTGTATGAGTGGAACATATGTCGGCGGTAATTTCGGTTTGTGCGGATGCACTTGTTCGGTTGGAATATGATGCTTAGCACTAGTTTGTATTGCCGTGGTGATAGTTGTAATACAAGAAGCTAGCTCGGTTTCATTAGTTGGAGGCGTTTCACTGTGAAGTCTGCGCTCAAGGTCTTGCCGGAAAAGAGGCCAATTTGCCTTATCATATCGTGGAACAGTGCGAGGTGCAATTTCTTGGCGTGGTCGTTGTCCTCGAGTGAGTGTTAGTTTCACTGGATGGTGATCGCTCCCGATTGAGTCCAGAACTTCAAGATGGCAGTCAGTAAGAAGATTTAGCGATGTAATGACAACATCGGGTGTAGTCTGACTTATAGGTCTGGTGTGCGAAGGAAGAACATGGAGATGTAGTTGGAGATTGTCAGTTAAATACTGATGAAACTCTGTTTTCTCACGATCACTTCGACTATGTATATTAATGTCCGCCATGATAATAATATTTCGATAATTATTGGCAATATGTTCGAAATAGTCTAGCGGGATAGGTTGTCGTGGTCGAATATAGATCGTACTAAAATTGATGATTATGGACGGAAAATATATGGAACAAAGAAGGTATTCCGGCAAAGTACTAAAAGCTTGTGGGTTGTACGAGCGAACTGGATACTTTGGAGGAAAGCCTATTGCAACTCCGCCTTGAGCACGAGCTAGGTGATCATGATAATCATGACGTTCTAGTTGATAGCCAGGAATGCGGGCTACCATGCTCGGTTTTAAAGCAGTTTCATTAAGCGCAAAGACATTGATATGTTCCTCCAACAACATTGCTTCTAATAACAGTTTATGCTGCGAAAAGGATCGAATATTGACAAATAAGAAAGTAATCCCCATAATGAAAAATACTATGCAGATTGTACTAAACAGCAGTTTCCAGAGAACCAATATGAAAATGGACATAGTTGTTAGAATATGTTGCATGTAGATTGATATGGAAGATGGATTTTGCGGCAGAAATGATGTGATGAAGAATATTGGCTCGCTGAAAGGGAAATATATTTTGAAGCACCAGACTGATGTAGCGGAGAAAATCTTCGATTGTTAGCGGTGGTAAGATAGATTGGCTTGGTTTAGTAGCCGTGTCAGTCGTTTTTAGCGGTACTGTTAGCTCCGGATGCTCAGGAGTTGGCTCTGGTTTAGCTTTACAGCGATAACTGTAGGTTGGATGAAGTCCACTGCCACAGGTGTTACACTTGGGTGGTCCTTTTAAGTTTGGACATGCTTTGGTTTCATGTAGACCCGAGCAGTATCCACACTTAGATGGATTAGAGCAATTTGCTGTAATGTGGTCATTGTACACCTGACATTTTTCGCAGCGTATAGGTAAAGGTCCCTGAGTTTTAGAGGGTTCGACACGATGTATTTTCTTATAAATTGGAGCACCGAATCGTAACAGATAATCGATTGTCTCCTGTTGCTTAGAAAGCACCCGGACCATGTAGGTCGGACCATTATTATTTCGAATACGAATGCATCTGTCTACTGTAATCCCCTCCTGTTTTAGCTCCTCTTGAATTTCAGCATCGGTAAGTTCAGGGGAAACACCCCTGATAACAACCGAGAAATATGGTGGTTTGCGAGGTGGTGGAGGTTGTTTCTGCCGTTTATCTGTTAATTTTGTAAGTTTGGCGCTCTTACCGAAGATTTCGTAGGATGCTTTGTTGCGAATGGTAATACCAAAATCTGGATCTTTCGATTTCAGAATATAGCCGTTTCTAGTGGGGACGATTTGAACGAGAGTATCCCGTACCCGTGGAACGTATTTCATAATTTGTAGAAAAATCATTTTAGGATTGGTGAACTTTGTATCGTAGTCTGTAAGAATGAAATGATAAAGAGGATTGGTATTTGACTGTGCAGCAGTAGTAGTTTGAAGCTGTGGAACAGTATTATTACGCTGTGGATTGACTTGAATGTCCATAGATTCTATTGGAGACCGTGACCGTATCCGTTTTGCTGACTGTATTGAATCATTTGATGGATGTCTCTCTCTAGATGTAGACGGGATTGGTTGACTTCCCCAAGAAAAGTGCCGAGTGCGACGAGAAGGTACAATGGGTGCCGGTTGTGCAAGTGCAGAGCTTGAGTTTTCAAGAAGAATAGCAGGTAATCCGGAATGTCGTCCTAGAATCGATTGTCCGTTAGTGTTGCCAGAATCCGCCATCGTAAAAAGGTAGCCAAGGGCCGAAGCCCAAATGAAAATGAAAGTGAAGTAAAAGATGATGAGATGAGATGAAGTTCAAAAAGCAAGTCGCCCTTCGAAAGTGAGAACTTCCGTCAACCCTCTAAGTGTTGTATGTGTGCTTTGCTCCCAAATGCGTATTGCAACACTTGTTCCTCGCTGGCACACTAACTAGCACAAGAGAGGTTAGGCTACTTGATTCAGTATGGCACGCAACGCGCCGTTGATTCTTACAAATATCTAACATGTTGTTATATTAGTGGCGAGTACTTGAAATTTCTACCTTTTTATATAAAAACGCAGAAAAATGTTTATACTTTAAACACAGCATTCAGATAAAGTTTATAGTAAACTGTAAGATAAACTTGAAGTTTATATTAAAATATCTGCAACAGTTCTGTATTCTTTCGCGAAATAAGTAGGCTCAAATCTGCTGCCATCTATGTTCACATTTATGCTTTATACGTAAATACTACAATTCGTTATGCCTCATAGTTACCGAAATATGAGGAAATAAAGAGCGATATTATAGGTACGTGGGACTAGAGTACTAGAGTACTAGACGGAACAATTAAAAAAAATAATTAAGTTTGTCCTTTATTCAAGCTGAATGCTAACAAGACACTAACAACGCAAACACTACCTTATCGCCGAAAGTAAGAAGGTCAGCGTCACGTGGATTTTGAGAACAACTGAAAATCGAACGCGCGCTGGCTTTTTACTTCAATCTAAAGAAAAGCGTCTCGCAAGCGAAGCGTGGGTTGCCCGCACTACGGCTTGCGCTAAGCAGAAATAAGCTTTTGTGTATAAGCCAAAGCGAAATAAAATCAAATAAAAGCGGCAGGCAAGCTTGCGGCAAGCAAACATGCTGTCTGGGAAGAGGAAAGTCTTTTAAGCTCTATTTATATATTATTGATTAAATTGTTTCTCTAATATTGATTTAATATATAAGCTATTTCCTTTTTTTCAAACAACCACTATCAATGTACGTTTATACACTATTTATATACAAAACCTCTACACTCATGTTATTGAACACGAGATAAATCGAATATATAGTATGTGCTGTAAGCCATGAATGATGGATTTAATCCGAAAAGAAGAAAAAAAAGCAAGAAAATTTCATGCACGCAGTTAAACAAAATTATTTAATTATATAATCTATTCATTATTTTAGAATGGAAGGTCTTTCTTCGATCTTTTGGGCTTCAAATTTTCTATGACTTTATTGAAATCTGAAATGCTGCTCGCCAAGTTTCTCTGAATAGAAAGCATCGCTACCGCAAATATTTTCCGCTTTATTTTCTTTAGGGTCCAGAAACACCTTTCTCCTCCGACAATATGCATTTTGTTAGCATTTCTTTGTATAAATATACGGTACAAAAAGTCCATTTTCAGAAACCACGTATTTTTGTCTGTAAAGAAGCATGAAATCTAAGATGTTTTCCTTCGAAAATGAAAAAAAAAATAGTTTAACATTCCAGCAAATTAGGCTAAAGAAGACAGATGAGTATTGGAAGTGAATGATTTGATATTAATTTATGCTCTCCGCTGGAAATCGAACACAGAATCATGTGCACGAAAGACACAGAGCTAGGAATTAGACCAGTAGTAAGACATTTTCTTCTTCGAGACTCGATCGATCCCCCCCCCCCAGAATAGGGTTTTTTAAAAAATAAATCTTATCCCAAGAATTTTCACTTTTGTATTATAAATGTTAAATAAAATCTATTGACTTCGAACGACCGCCCCCCAAACTTTCAGCTTGGATTCGTCCCTGCTACCACCAGAGTTATATTTGTTCTTTGCGAGTTTGTTTTGTGAATAACTTCTTTTTTCCGAGCGTCTGTATCTCCCTCACCCTATGAATTGAGTCAAGCGCTGCTAAGCGGAGGAATTTGTAACTATTACAGAAGCTGACCAGTTGCGGAAGAAAGGCAACCGCAAGAAAGCTATACGGGAAGATAGGAGCGATGCAAGAATAAATCCACTTCCCCATGTTAACAGATAGGAGCTTACTGCCATATGCTCGATATTACTGCTTCCAGTGGCAACGTTCGCTGCCACCGGAAATGTAAATCTCTTTCTTTCTTTCCGTTTTTTAATTTACTTTTTTCAGAAATGCATCAATACTGTTTTTGCGCTCAAGAGCAGAGGTTTATTTTTTTACTGATACACTACATTAATACTTAAAAATAGTTTTAGTATTAAAAAAATATCCGGTTGCACAACCATGCAACATATAGTACCAGCCGCCGCTGAATTTTGGTCAACTTGCCATTCATACTTGCTAATATAGTCATTTAGGCGGCAATTAAATCTTTTGCAGTCAATTTTTTTAGAACATATGAAAAACCTAAAAAAAAAAAGTAGTTTCTCTTGGTATTTTTCTAATTCTTCTGTTTACAACATCACTTACATTGTCACAGTAGATTAGATATCTTTTATCAGTCTCACCTATCCGTCACGGTAAATTGGGATTCCTGAATCTGGTTTCTCCATAGTCAGTTGTTTGATTAGTTTCTAGTGTATTTTTAGTTTGGGTTGGGTTTATCTTGTTAAGATGCGTGCATGTGTATGTATATATTTTTGTGATAGATCAATAGTGTTATCAAGACATACCCAGCATTTGAAGTTGAAAATAATTAAAGAGATTTTATTACTTCTAGTCAATGAAGGAACAAATTATATTGTGAAACTGTTTGATTTGAGGATATCAAAAGATAAATAATATTAGAACATCTTTGTAAACTAGTAGACAGAAAGTACCAAATTTTTACTTTCTTTGTTCCTAAATTCTGTTACCTATAATTTAAGGTAAGTTGAACCATTTTTAGCTAGTTTCTGTGCGTCATTTAGCTATTGTCTGACACTACTTGTTGGCAGCACTGATTAACCCACTGTTTCTTGTTACTTTTGGAAGTGTATGTAATTTCCATATACATACACGCACACACACACACACACACACACACATATATATATATATATATATATATATATATAGTATTTTTTCTAATTCAAACGGACAATGGTCCTTTTAAATAACCGCAATTCCGATATAAAGCTGAAAGTTACCAAATAAATCCCAGGCAAACAGTTTTTGTTACTCACGTAGCCCATTTGATACGGCCTTCCATGAAACTCAGAACTCCACGCCCTTTTTTTTCACACTTCACATTACGGTATTTAAAAATTAATCTAGTTTCATTCATGCTTCGTTATTTTTTTCCACTGGTAGAAAAACATAACAATACGGACTCTTATATATATTGTTTTTCTTTTCGATTTCAGCATGCATTAGATCTAAATAATTTCCTTTTTTCAGGTAAAAGTATTACTGTCAATTGGTGGTAAGGATTTAAAAGGTTTCGCTCACAATGCAATAAGAAGAACTTTGTGCGACAAGCTCGCAATGGAATTCTCCTACTCTGGCAGGAAACCAAGGATCATGAAGCAAAAAAGCACACCTTTGGGTCCACCCAAATGTGCAAAAAGATCCACAGTAAGTTGATTTGAAAAGTTGTACTGAAATATTTAACTTCATTTATTTATTTATGCTAGTAACCATACAAAATTCCAGTTTGCTAATTACTAAGTCTTACTTCTCTCGTACTGGACGTGTGTTCTCATATTAGTATGTCCCAAGCAATCAGAAGTAATTCTTCATGAATAAAGTATGCTTTGAGTATTTTAGGATGCTTTTACTGTCAAGTAGTATAATATGTAAATGTGTTCACCCTTACTGGGTGAATATAAAATCTGTGTAGAATATATAGGAAATTCAATAACTAATCCAACACTCTATGTTGTAAACAAAGCTTTACTGGCAAAGTACCCATTTAAACAAATCTTTGCTTGAAAAAGCATTCAAAAACAATTTGTAAGGTGTACGGAAAACCTAAAACCAAATAAAATTCCATGGTAGGAATGATTCCAGGGCTAAATCAAGTCAATAGTGTCAACGAATTTAAATTGAAGTACAGTGTAGGAATCACTATGTGAAGTATAATTTTGCACCAGACTTTTCGTGTATACCTGTAAATTTGATACTGTCTACCCCACGAATGTAACTTTGAAAGAATATAACTTTGTTGGGTTGGCAACACTGTTAGTCTGGTAGTATTACATAGTATGCCAAACTGTGTCCCCTGTCGATATTTTAAAGGTGCAAAATTTCAGAGCTCTTTGTCTAACTAGAACGCAGATAAAACACTAGAAGAATATAGCTTTCGAAGTTACCATAATTCCAATATAAAAAGAGAAAAGTTGCAGGCTTTCAAGACGGCGAATAGTCAAACTTTCGTCTTTTTGTCGTCTTCGTCTTTCAATTTTTCGTGACAACGAAGTTAGCCAAAACCTAATGGTTTTTTGTAGTGTTATTTAAGGTGACTTGAAACGTTGACTCAAAACCATATCAGCACTAACAGAAGAAAGTCTTGTTACACTTGTATAGAAAAATGTAACTTTTCCATTATATAATATACCAAAAGTGTGGTGAAAGATAACTTTCTATAGTACCCTTACATAAAAATCACAAAATAGGGGCCTAGCTTAGGTGACTTGAAAAATAATATAGGAATTAGTTTCAGCTCTAGGTATCCACGTGTACAAACCATACCATAATTCCGTAAAGCTATTTAAGAGGGAAATTTATTTCAAATGACTGATTTTTTAAAGAATAAAAATCGCTAGTATTTGCTTGAAATTCTATCTTTCTTTTCAGCTGCTGTTCGTAAGATGTACACCGACGCAACAGAAGAAACGGTGAAGGAAGTATTGGGTCTTTGGCTGCAGCAGGCGAAGCCTAGACTACTGCGTAGGTAAGTATAGTTTTTCCTATTTTCCTTACAATCACGAGAGAGATCGGAAAGTTCTTACCATCACTAAATAAGCTAGGGATCTGCAACTTAGTGAAATGAGATAAAATGTTTACCTTGTATGTACTTATTATTTTATTATCCCTTATAATTTAGCAACTTGCCTGTTACTTTCCTCAGAGGGTGGAAATTTTAACTAAAATCGAGATTCATTACTGTTTACATTTTTATTTTCTTGTCTTCTGGAGGAAAGTACCTCTGTTAGTTTAATTTTATTTTTTGATTACTCCTATCTGCTGATGAATTTTTTTTAAGACTAACGTTTATTCCTTGATTAATTTTGGTGTTGATTACTTCTTTTCTATACTGAAGGAAATTTCATTTTTTGAAAACTGCAATGTCACAGTAATAGAGAGATAGGCACTTTCTGTTATGTTTGCCTTCTAAAAACATTTCCTACCTGCTGCATGAAAAACAGAAAGCAACTAACCTCTTTTTGTCTTGACTAATTTTAGTGTTATTTTACATCTTTTCTATCTACTGAACGAACTCATCTCTTGAGAGAAAAACTACAATACCACCCTCTTTCTTGATTGATTAGAGTTAATTACTTCTTTTCTATGCTAAATGAAACCATCTTACATTCTGGAAAACTCTGCAATGCCATTGTAATAGAGAAATATGCAATTGCAGAATCTTTCAGACGATAAGATTCTTTCGTTTAGTATAGAAACAAGCAATAAAGCACTATAATTAATTAAGATACAGAATGGTATTGTGGTTTTTTCTTCCTTCTCAAAAGATAAGGTTTCATTCAGGAGATAGAAAAGAAGTAAAATAACATTAAAACTAATCAAGAAATTTTTTTCCTAGAAGATAAAGACTTCAGCAGTTAGAAAATTTTGTTAAAAGACAAAATAATAGTAAATGCACATTTCTCTCTTACAAAGACATTCCCGAGTTTCCCGGAAGATAAGACTTCATTCAGTATGAAAAAGAAGTAGTCAACACCAAAATTGAACAAGAAACAAAGGTTAATGTTTTATCCACAAGATAAAGACTTCATTCAGCAGTGGCAGTAATAAAACTAAATTTAAAAAAAAGTAAGAGTAGTTTTTTTCCCCAAAGACAAAAAGATTTCAATAGGATGGAGCACGCCAAAGTATGCGTATGCGTAAACACTCAACAACAAATTACCAGAAAAATAAATAGGGAGACATAGGTCTTAAAATGCATTCAGAATTTGACTGGATTGAAGTAAATGAAGTGATTTGCCTGCTTTGTGCCATGTACACTGAGAAACGTTTCTGCTTTCAAAGATGGGATATAAAGAACTGGATCGATAGGTCGCACGAGTATTTATTACTTCTCTATAATGAATTGTGAAACGACGCTAATGATTCCGACACGACGTTCCATGAATATGGGTCAAATAAACTTAGTGTTACAGTTACGGTAATGAGTCATCCCTTCTTCATTTGATATGTATGATCCCTATCTTCCTATCTTCCTATCAGTGATTCTTGTGTTTTGAAAGAATGAAACGTTGCAAAGATGTATTCCTCCGCTGTAAGGCTCAGGATTGAAATCCGTTTGTTTTACTGTCACAAATAAATCCAGAGAATTGTTGCTCAACACCTCCTTACGTTTTAGTCACCAGTTACTCTTTTTTTAATATATTTTTAAAGAGAAATATTTCATTGAACCTCTAAGGTATGTTCCAAACTCGTTGCAAAATGGTACGAAGTTGTCCGTGTACACGGTACCTATTTTAGTAAATTCTTACGCTGTTCCTGTAAATTGCGAACTACACTTTCCCATGCGTTCTGTTGTACATTACGCAGGATAACGCCTTGTAGGTCATCATCTATCATTTGTGTTGCTCCGTGAAGAATACAAGGTATATAGGTTCACACGCTTATGGCCTATCTTTCCTGTGAATCGTGAGATCAGATTGCATTTCATACAAGGCATGGAGAGAAAATTAAAGAAATAAGTAAATATTTGTTCTTCCATCCCTCAGTGATTTCTTATATCAGTGGTCACTTCGTTTGTTTTTCGTAACGCCGTACTTATACAACAGTACCGAGTGAGTCAATATGACATTTTCTGGATTTATCTCAATTGATGCTCTCACAGAACAATGCACGTTTTCAGCTAGGAAAAAACTTCTACTGAAAATTTACTGGCACTAGAACATTGAAATAGGTAAAGTGAATAAATACCATGCAGTGGTACCAGTGATGAAACGGGTCACATACTTCGTGACTCGTGATCACGAAGTAGTCAGATCCCTGACCCTGTTTGACCCAGACATATCCGTGCGATCCCGAGACGACTAAATATCAGACTATGGGAGAGTATGTTGTAATTGTAACAAACGCGATTCTTTCCTTTCAAGTGTTTCTTATGAGTGATCGTCAAAATTTAATCGAATAAGGCTGTAAAACGTAAAATGGAGAATATAAGGGATTCTGCTGAATTGAAATAGTGTTTGCGTAATGTTTGTGTATAGTAGTGTTTAAAATTACTTTATTAATTTTCAGTATGGGAAGATGAATTATATTGTATTTGACATAGTCAAGACACTTTGAATAAGAAGTGTCACACTACAAATCTAACATCTGAATAGGTGAGCTCGATTAGGGAATATTAATTCACTATAAAAATTCTACCGTAATGCTATAGAGATCATATTTGGAGTGCTTTCAAGCCATGGATCACCAGATCTGAGAAACGAGTGCCAGACTCTGTAGCCTTGTGTGGCACTTACTTCAAAGAATAATATTGTATTTTAATGAAAGCGTATTTATAAGGTAAACAATATGAATGTTTACTTTTAACTGTGCAATCAATTACATGTTTTTCAGTACGTATTTATGATCGTTATTTTGCAGAGAACGAAGAAATTCAAAACCTGTAGTGGAAGGTGACACCGTTGAAGTTGAGGAACCCAATTAAGGAAATAAGTTAGAAATAATACAAAAAATGTAAATAAGTTCAATAAATAACATTGTAATACAAGCTGATTGTTTTCATGAAACCTTATATCAGTTATTGCGTAGAATGTAGGGATAATTTATTTCAATTATGTAGCAGCAGGATGCGAAATAATAACAGTTATGATCGGGGAGAGAGAGGAGTAGATAAATAAGTAAAAACAAAAAAATGCACTGGAAAGTTTTGAAATGAAGATTTCATATATTGAACATCCAAAATTATTGAACTATGTAAGGTTAGGGATAATGCTTAACCACTAGGTTGTCCACTAACTGCACAGATTTACTGTAAATAGTTTGTATACTTCTGACAGTGTCAGTGTCACCATATCTCGCCAGTAAATTATTGAGGATGAATTTTCTTCCAAAATTTTGAAGTGTGGGAATGGCCATCCTCAGTATTTCGCACCCTGTCTAGCAGTGGTTCTAGGATTTAATTTATTTCTTTCCTGAAATCTGATAATTTAAAAGTTTGCTTAGCCCTTGACGTTTGTCTAGTGGTGTACGTCTTTGCTGCGCCTAGGGTCGTGGTTGATTCTCAGTGGAAGACCTTACAAACACTGAACGCATTACTGCGGATTCTACAGGTCAGTGTCTCATATAAAGCTTCGTGCTGAAACGGGACGCTCAACTTCAACATCAAACTGTGGTTAATGGTAAACTAATTGGATGCTGATCTGCCAGGTCGCATAGTATATTCACCAAGGAACTCAGGAAAAGTGTTGCTTTCTATATTGAGATAAGATACTAATCTCAATAGACTGGAGTATGGGGTATATATTCAACACCAATGTTGTGTGAGACATGGATTTATAATTTAACATGATATCTCAATAATGTTACTCAACAGAAATAAACCTCGTGCTGCAAAGACGCATAATGGACGAAGGAAAGAAGCATAATACAGATTGTGAAAGTATACATATTTTGCTTTCATTTTGACCGAACACAACTATTCTTTTTCACAACATTGCTTATGTAGGTTTAACAGTTCTTTCGTCCTCACCTTTACGTTTATTTTTGCAGAATTGTTGTATATATGAGCTTGATTTCATTTTGTATAAGGTTTGCAGTGAGATCCAGTAGTGTCAATCTTGATACAGATTTATTTCTGCACGTGAGAAAATGATTCATCTGGTTGGCGTTATGTATAATGTTTGATGTGAAGGTTAGTATAATGTTCAGTGTGTAAGTTACATAAATGATGGTGTGTGTTCTTTTGCCATTTGAGGGTGTTTGGATATTGCCACCAATTTATTGGCATTCTTTTAAAAATATTGCAGAAACCATAGACTACTACTATGTTTACTATTAATAGTAAGTATGGTATGGTTTCCCCTATATATATTTAAAAGAATGCCAATAAAGTGATGACAATATCCAAACACCCTCAGATGGCAAAAGAATACACACCATCATTTATGTAACTTACACATTGAACATTATACTAACCTACACATCAAACATTATACATGTCGCCAAGCAAATGAATCATTTTCTCACGTGCAGAAATAAATTTGTATCAAGCTTTACTGAGAAGCTTGCAATAAACGAGACATATTAAGCATGTGCTAAAATTGAAGTGAACAGCTTGAAATAAGCTTGAGGTGACAAGCCTGTAGCAAGCATTATGTACCAAGTTTGAAATAGACTTGAGGTAACAAGCCTATAGCAAGCATTATGTACCAAGTTTGAAATAGACTTGAGGTAACAAGCCTGGAGCAAGCATTACGTACCAAGTTTGAAATAAACTAGAGGTAACCAGCCTATAGCATGCTTTATGTAACAAGTTTGCAATAAGCTTGAACTGACAAGCTTGAAACAATCTTGCAGTACAAGCCTACAATATGCTTTTCGCCTGTCAACTTCGTCGCTTGAATCAGCCTTGATATACGCTTACAGACTTGTCGTAACAAGCTTGGGACAAGCTTATATCCTTGTCACGACAAGCTTATATCATGCTTGTGGCAAGCTGTTTCTGCTATCTGAGAAGAGCTATTGCCACAAAACTGATAAAAGCAAAATTGTTCTGAAAATTAAGATATTTACTCTCCACTACAAAAATTCAGTTGAGCTTAAAAAAATATTTTTGAAAATGTTGACCGTAACTTCTCAGAAATTACTCTTCATTATAATAAAATAAAATAACAAGAAACAAAGCCACAAAAATTTGTAAATAAATCTGTAGCGAAAGAATTTAAAATGGATTACAATAAGACTGATATGTTGAAAGAATTAAATGGAATAATAGAAACAATACCGTATGGTTATTAATGTCTGTATATGATTGTAGGTGTTTGTATATATATATGTGTATTGCAATTTTATATATGCTGTAGTTTTCGTGTAATTTTAGATATAAATTCTTGATGATTAAAAGTAATAAAATTCTATGAGATTATGCTCTTTTAGGGATTGGTTTTAGGCATAGTGTTTTAAATAGCGAAGTTGATCGGGGGTAGATGAAACAAAGCAATGCACATTTCTTACCTATGTTAAAAGTTCTAAGAATTGCCCTAGGCTCGTAATATCCATCGTTTTCATTGGCAATCATATTGAATATTCATATATATATATATATATGAACCAATCTTTAATTAATTAATTTATTTATTTATTTAAGAAGAAGAACACAACAGGTTATTCTACCCAATTACAGTGTTCACATCAGAGTTACATAGAATATCTATAATATATTTGCGAAATCTATTCTGACTCATGCTGTATATATCCAGAACTTTTTTACATTTAATCAGTTTATTGTACACTGCACCCATCCTCCACGTTGGTGACTTTTGTTGCATTTGTTCGAGATTTCTTACAATAAAAGAAATTTCCATTGCCCACACGTATGTTTCCATTGGGTACCCTTAGATGAAAGACAGAGACCAAATCCTTACTATTTAATTTGTTTTTTAATATTTTGTACAAGAATATCATGTCATTTAACACTCTTCTGTGAATCTTTCTTCGTGTGGGGATTCCATATAATAGACGCATATTCTAATTTTGTTCTAACAAATTAAAAATATAATTTCAGTAAAACATTCGACTTATTAAATTCCCTTCCCATTCTCAAAATGAATCCAAGACTTCTGTTTGCGTCATTTACAATTTGATTTATATGATGCTCAAACGATAGTTTGTTATCATATATTACACCCAAATCATTGACAGTTTGTTCCCCCTTTAATTGTTTACTATCTATCTTATATTGAAATTTAACAACATTCCGTTTCTTAGTGAAGGACACGGTTTTGCGTTTATCTGAATTTATGTTTAACAAGTTGCTCTTGCACCATTCATTTACTCTGTCTAGATCCTCCTGCAAACTGACACAGTCCTGTGCTGTTATAATTCTCCTATATAATTTTAGATCGTCTGCATAGAGTAGTTTATGTGATGTTTTAATACAATTAGGAAGGTCATTAATGAATATTATAAAAAGTAACGGTCCTAAATTAAATCCTTGTGGGACTCCAGAAAATTGAATGTATTCAAATGATCTACAGGATTTATAAACCACATATTGTTTTCTGTCCATCAAATATGACTTCATAAGAGCAGTTAACTGATCAGAAAAGTTGAAAAATTTAAGTTTATTCATTAATAACGTGTGGTTTACCTTATCAAATGCTTTCGCAATATCTGTATAAACTACATCTATTTGATTATTATTCTCCAATGTATCAACAAGATGGTCAGTGAAGACAGCGAAATTTGTTACGGTTGATCTGCCAGGAACGAATCCATGTTGATAATCCGATATTACTGGTATAATGTGATTTTCAATGCGCTTATATGTTATGCTTTCAAATATCTTTGCAAATGAGTTTAGAATACAAACCGGCCTATAATTTTGAATTTCTTTACTGTCATTATTTTTAGGAATAGGACAAACTTTTGTAAGTTTCCATTTTGCTGGAAACTTGCTGGTTTGGAGTAATAGGTTAAATAGCATGTGTAAATGTAATAAGAAACTCTCTTCACAACCTTTTATTACGTATGATGGTACACCATCGATACCTATCGAACACTTTTATTTTAGTTTTCTGATTGCCATTCGAATCTCGTCCAGTTCTATTACCACTATTTGCAACATATCAATCTTTTCATACATTTCAACTAATGTCGAATCATATGTTTCAACCAACAGTGGTGCTCCGTCTGTATACACTGATTTAAAGTAGGTTGCAAATGCGTTTACTATATCTTTATCACATGCTAACTCTTTACCCTCATAACACAATACATTACCATTTAAATGCTTTGATTTACTCTTAATAAAGTTCCAAAACGTAGTTGGGTGCTCTTGTATTAAATATTCCGCTCCCTTAACGAAGTTTGTATATACGATTTGTATATCTTTCTTAATCATTTTTCGAAGCTTATTAAATTCGCGTTTATGTAAATCTATATTTGACTTTCCGACTCTTATCGCTTTGCGGTGACGAGCTTTCATTTCAATTTTAATTTGGGTATCGGTTTGGATGTTTTTTTTAAAAATAGAGATTTATATATAAAATTGAGGTTCCAAAAATGGTCCGTACAGACGCCAAGGGTTTGGATAAGAATGATTTAAGGCGAGATCTGAAAAAGCATTGTGGGACAAAAGTTGTGGTTTGTATGGATACCTGTGTTTCTATAATTTTTGTGTTTAAAATGCTTAAAAATTGTGGTTCAAAAAAGTGGCCCATACAGACATCCATACTACTGCGGGGCCTACTACATTTCTCTAGATGTGTGCTTTGGGATGGACTACAGTGTCTTATTAACGTTTATCGGTGAATACACCGCGTTCAAAATTTGAAGGTCGGTATGTCCATGCAACATTACGTTTCCCTAAAGAAGAACACCTAGACCATTAAAAATGATAATGTTCGATAATGTTCTAGCTTCATTGCATGTTTCCAACCCTCGCGAGATCACTACTCATACTGAATCTGCTATCATCTGAAGAGAGATCCCCGCCTGTGGTCAATCACAGTCTGTCTTCCGCTCTACATTGCCTGTAGTTCATAACGTTTCCCATGTACGTGAAACAATGTAGTGGCAACACTAAACTCCTGGAGCAAACTCGTCACATTTCACTTTTCTTCCAGTTTCATAATGATTTTTCTTGTATAAAGTCATCCAAAATGTCTTCGGTCCAAGTTGCTGTGAGTAACGGCACATGCATCTTAACAGCTATATGACTGACACAGATACTGTTTCACCTTGTTCATTCAACTGCTTTCTGTTGGGAGTGGAGACTCATTCGACGTTACGGTCACGTTGATGTCATGTCATGCATCACCTGCTTCCTATTTAAGTGTTGGACAGCTCTGGTAACATGCTGCTGGGCTTCCATTGATTGCTACCGAACACACGATATTACAATACACAATATGTTACTTTACCTTTCTGGTTCTCAAGATTTGCACACCAGTGTGTTAGTAAATAATGCTACTATTCTCATATTTTTTTAAAAAAATTAAAAACGTCTATTTTCATTTCATACGGAACGTATTACTAAGTAACACTACATCTCACCTTGATTTTATGACAATTAGGAGAAGGTAGATATTTCTTAAGAAAGTCCAAATCCAAGTATCCTTCCTCGCCATCCCAATCATCAGATGCATCTCCCACGGAGAATGTAACGCTTATTCGAGGATCAGAGGCTGCATGAAATGAAAGAAATAAAATGAACTTCAACTGTGTAAATGGACATTTTAATAAGAGATAAGAACTATGACTACAATTTTAATAATTAAAAAAAACTAATGCTGGTTATTCTTTTCAAATGTACGAATTGCTATCGTAAGTACACAGTAAAAATGTTTATGTCAATTCAATACAATGACCCTCTGTTACCCAAATTGTCTTAAATTTTAACATACCTAGTGATATTTCAACATCATTTTATCTTGAAGTAAATTGTTGAAATTGTAGAGGTTAAATAAAGAGGTTAATAGAGGCTGGCGCGGTATCTTGCAACATGGAGTGATTTTTAGGGATTCACTATTGACATTGTTGTGAATACAGCTGCCAAAACATGTTCTTTCTTCCTAAGTAATTAAACGGAAATAATTATTTGAGAGAGAATGGAGGGTGGCAAAAATAATTATCAGTGGTTACGAGGAACGAAATACAAGCGGCGTCCAATGAGTTATCTATTTAATATTTAGGCAGAAAGGAATGCAGATAGCAGGGGCGCCATTTAGGGGGCAATTGCCCCCTCAAATGTTTGAGGAATACATATACTTTAATCGACTGTCTACTAATATACTAGTACAAAACATGAAAGTCTTATGGCGGTGGTGCTCTTGCCCCCCCTCAATCGAAGTCTGAAATGGCGCTTGTGGCAAGTAGACTCACCCGGTCATCACTGTTTTTCGATGTAGTCCCCATGGAAGCCTATGTACTGTCGCCACTTTGTGGGCAGCGAAGAAATCCCAGAGGAAAAAAAATAGACTTTGCCATGTCCTACAAACCACTGGGAAACTGCCTGTTGAACCTCATTGTCGGACGAAAAACGTTGTTCCTACAGGTGTTTCTTCAGGTCTTGGAAGAGGAAATGGTCACTAGAAGCCATGTGCGGACCGTAGGAAGGATGATTCAACGCTTGGAAACCACAGTCAGGAAGTTGTCCTGATCTTCTTCAAAGAAGTTCAAGTCTTGGGACAGCTGCATCCGTAACTGCATCTGTGAAGGTTTGAGCATTTTGAGGACTCAACGAGCATAGAATTTTTACATGCCCAAGGTCATGCAGAATCATCAGGACGGATTATTTGGATATGCCACATGCTGCTGCAATCTCGGCGACCTTCATACGGTGATCCTGCAGGACCATGTCCTCAACTTTGCAGCACATATCCTTGGTGACTGCATCCGCGGGTCTCCCGGAGAGGGAGTCATCCTCAATGGATTCCCGTCCGCACTTGAATTGCTTTGATCAGTATTTGACCTGGAATTCTGGCAGTGCTGCATCCCGGTACCCTTTCAGCAGTCTCTCGTGGTTCTCCTTTGGTCCCTTCCCTTCTTTAGTGAGAAACTTGATGACCGAGCGGTGCTCCAACTTCTGCAAATCCACTATTCGCGGCGTCACACAAATATTCCCTATGCAGTGTAACTCAAGCACTCTGTTCACGACCACTGTGTTGCTTCGACTGAATTCAAATTGTGCAGCGGGATTCCCCACAGTGCCCTTGGCATGTGTGTCAGGCGTCATTAGTATCCGCCCCTGCCTTCCTGTATAGGCAGATAACTTATTGGACGCCCCTCGTATATTCACCGAGAAAGACGAATATCGTGGACTTTCATGTTCCAACTTGGCAACCACGCTTCGTGAATGAAAGAAGAGCATCAGCAAATGATCAGTAAAATAATGAAACACAGTATCAAATGTTCTTAGGTAAGGCATTTTGAAGAGTCTTTATGGTTTAAAAATGTCGAAAACTTTAAAATCATCGATAACAGATGGAAGCTCTTGTGAGAGTGTAAATTTTGTGAAAACATACGCTCAAAAAAGTATTTCGGTAAAAGATTACAGAAAATACTGGTATAATACGTTGTTCTTTACTTGATGTAAATACTGTATCAAACACCGTGTAAAGGCTTGCTATAGCTCAAGATAAGAACTAATACAAATTCTCAGGTACTTAAGATATTATAGGCAATGTCCGCAAGTTATAAATTACAGCGTATAAGTATTTGTCTGATGTACAGAATCTTGTAACGGCTGTGTTACTTTTGGTAAATCATTGTTCTTAGCAAATGAAAGATTTGTTGGATTACTGACGAATAATAGTTATTCGGATAACCCGCTGTTCGTCCACTATTAATCCCGGCCTAACCCAACCCACTTCTTTATCTTCGTTGAATTGGAAGCACGTGGGGTGAATGGTACGTTGCAATTTAGCGCCCGTCCCACAACTTTCCCAGCTATACGACTTTTGCTTATTGGTCAGACGTGGCAACAGCCAAGTGCTTTCAAGGATATGAAGTCATCTGCAGCCAACGACAAACGTGCTGTCTTCTGCTTTAGAGGATAGTGCTGCATGATTCTGGGATGTTCATACAGCGACAAGACCATAGCTACCCTAACAAGGGTTCTTTCAAGGACCTGAAGTTATAAGCAGTTAGCGACAAGAGCACTGTTTTCTGCTTTAGCCGGTAGTGCTACGTGACTGAAGGACGGTTCATGCAGTGACAAGACTACATAATCTCAAAAGCTTGCGTTCCAGCTGGGTATTACTAACAACGCGGGGTATATATTAAAAAAATACCTTGTCACTGTTCCCATTTCCGTGTTTTTTTCGCTCATTCACCTAGTTCTTTAAACAGTCTCGGTGTTATATTAACATTACACAACTAAACACCATCATTTAATTTAACTTCAGCTCCATACCAACAGGTGACACCAGACCCTTGATCCTGAAATAATACGCTATAGTATAGTACAGTCAGGACAGGATAATTAGTATCTGTTAAAATTTAGTTACATTAATATCATAATTCTTTGCTGTGCAGAGAATTTAAAAGGTAAGATTAGAAAATACGTAAATTAGATAATATTTAACGGCAGAATACTTAATGCACAAATAGTGGTGTAACTAAAAGCTTGCGGCCTCCTTGCAGACAGCGTGAAGTGGGGGCCTCTTCTCTATGTCCCACTTCATGATTTGGGAGCTCCTGGTGTCTTCTTCCCCGCAATGCAGGGTCTGCGGTGTCCTTATTTACGCCCCTGTGCACAAATCAACTACTTTCGTATTATTGAAGAGAATATATACCGGTATATCTTCATGTATAACTCGGAATTCCAGACACTGAACTCTTTCGTACCTACCAGTCAGCTGTAATAATAGTAGTACATTTGTATAATTTGTAATTCTATTCTTTGTGTTGAAAATGTAAACCTGTTCTGTGACTTGAAATATGAATTTAAATGAAAAGATGCTCATAGAACCACAGTTGTTTTCTCATAACATTATACTGGTACTGATGTTTTTTGTTGTGTATGTACGTATTTGTAGTAGTTTGTTTTATTACGTGTTTGCTGAAATTCCTGTTCTTCACACGAAGGAAATAGGTTTATGGAAAGTACTTGAACTCTTTCTCTGCTTAAGATAAACAGTTCGATCCCAGGTCAATGAATCTGTAATGGACAACATTGGAGTCAGTGGGTTTTCTCGGGAGACTTCCATACTATCATTCCACCAATTCTTTCACAATTATTCCCTTTCGTTCATTAGTCTCTCTTCGCCATTAGCGGGTACCGACACAAGAAATTTCACTTGAGAAAATGGCCTAATAATTGTAAGTTAAGTGCATATGAAAAACTGATTATATTTAAATTCCATGCTTTTTTCTGCTCTTACGGAATATACCAAATAGTACCTAATAACTGTCACTCCATTAATTACCATTTTCATTTTTACTTCAATAAAATATTCGATGTTTTCCTAAATAGAGCTCAAAATACGAGTAAGTTCGAAACTCATAGTGGATGAAAGCTCCTTTTTGTCATTACCTGAGACTTGTTCCAATTCGTTTCTGAAGAGCAGTTCCTGTGGATTTTCAGCATAATGTAACAAAGTCACTTTTGTCTCGTCATTTGGATCAGAAATTACGTGACGAATTACTTGCACGGCTGGAGTCACTCCTCCGCCACTGGTCAGCAAAATAATGTGATCCAAACCGTTGTGCTCAAGCTCAAATCCTCCGCAGGGGCCTCGGAAGTCCACTGTATCACCTGCACAGATATACAGAGAATGGTTTAGGAAGTTAGTAATAATCAATGACAAAGAAATATTACATTTTGACATATAACATCAGCATTCAAGAGATCAGACTCCTTGCCCTATTCTTTGTTTCTAGATCTATAAGGACCAATAATTAAGTTAGCGAATTCATCGCAGTAGAAGTGTACATAACGCACTGCTGAATAGCACTGTGCTTGTTGCTTTAAAGGTAGAGATGTTTGAACTCGCCAAACCGTATAATTCTCAAGTCCAGCAAGTGGATAACAAACCAGAGCTCTGTTCGTGAGAACTCGAGAACAAGCCTCAATGATCTTACTGAGTGAAAGACTCACAGAGGATTGCAAACCCGAATGCAAGCCTGAAAGAGCATATCGACCATCGTTCAAAGTAGTGAGCTCAAGTCTCACGGGGTGGTTTTTAAAGAGAATTCGTTAATCAAGCTTTAGTAATGCGATTAGTTAGTGTCGTATTAGCTCTGTACTAAGGAGGGTGTACTTTTAAGTATTCTGCGTCAGTGTTCCTTTCAGAAACAATATTCCAGGTGGCACTATTGGTACTATTCTGATTATTACTATATTATAGACGTATTATTTTGGGCTCCTCCTGGGGAGCACTCTCAGAGCTCCGGGGCAGTACCCCTACAAAAAAACGTGTCTGCAAGAAACACTATTTGGAGTCTGTATGAATTCAGCTCATAAGTTGATTTGGGAATGATTAACTATATAATCACCTTACACCGGGTGAGAAAACAAAATGTGACAATTACGGAAATATAGATGTTCGCATGCATAGTCTGTAAATACGAAATTCGAAATGTTTTCTGGATGGCGCGGTGGCTCAGTGGTAGAGCGTTCACCTCCGGTGCTTGGGGTCCCTAGTTCGACTCCAGCTGCGCCGTGTGGACTTTGTGGTGGACAAACACCGTGCTCGTAGGTTTCCTCGGGTTTCTCCCGTTTCCTACTACTTTCTTCATTCCACCATTTCACTCATTTCTCATAATCACCGTCTCCTTTAGCCTAACTGGCATAACCGTGGGACGGTAAAACTCAAAAATTTCATTTTCATTTCATTTCGAAACGTTTTCTTTGTGGTTTGAGATCACAACTTACAAATAGTTACGGGTTATAATTAACGTATTTATTTCTGATAGATGTATTTACGGGGGGATAAGTAGAAGTCAAACGACCCATTCGGGAGAGTAATGCGCGCCACTCTAGCCAGCTGTTTTAAGTTTGTCACAAAATTTATATCATAGGGGTCAAGGTGGAACAAAACGAGTCGTGCGGGGTATATAACCCGTTCCTACTACTACTACTACTACTATTTATCTGAACGAAAGTAAGTAAATAACTTTTTTGAGTATCACTTTCATCTTATTTTAATGTAAAAAATTTAAAAAGAAACTTTTTTTGGCCGGATTTGAACCCACACCAAAAGCGATATTCGTTATTAGCACATAGCGCTAATACGCTCGGTCACGAGGACTGACAGCAACAAGCGTTTGATTTCTCCTATTTGAATGCAACGTCGTAAGAAATAAATAACGCCAACCAATCAGAACTGTGTATTTCCTTCCTGCTTCCAGAAGCATTACCCTCCCGAGCTAGTCCTGAAGTCGATTAGTACTATTAGGTACAATAGAAGGATTATTTTGTAATTATAAGGGAAGATAATTTATCGATCAGTTGTGTGTATCCCTCAGAAAATTGGAATTTCTACTCTCAATGTTCACTTTTGGAAATAGTTCTGCTATTGTAGAGGACCCAGCTATATAGCTACATTATAGTTAATTCCCCCGATGACATAAATGGAAAGGAACGAAAGAAAGAAAGACAGGTAATTAATTGCCTTTGCATTCTCATAATGTAAGTTTATTGTGCTAAACCAAAATTAATTACATGTGATTAACTTAGTCAACTACTATATACTAAGAAATTTTGAATACACTTCTGATAATGATGCATCAAACCCTTATATGCCGCCAGGGACGTAGCCAGAGTTCTGAGTTTGGGGGGGGGCATATTTATTTGCTAATGGAATAACACACACACACACACACACACACACACACACATATATATATATATATATATATATATATATATATATATATATATATAACAGTCTGTAACAAATTAACTGCACCACTCAAGAAATTTACAGAAACAGTGAAATATGTTTTAATATCAAAATAATTATGTGCCCTACGATGTCGATTCGAGTCTTAAATTGTTACATGGTGCTACTTGATGCTTTTTTTGTACTATTTTCACTGCCGTCTTTAATTCTGCTTCACCCCAACTGGTGGCTCTGATATCTTCGTGGAAATGGCTGATGCCTATTAATTAGATATAGTGGGAGTAGTAATCGCGTCACTTTGCCGAACTTTTTGGCCCCTGGGTCCCTGCCTCAGGACCCATGGTCCCTGGCCGGGGTCAATGACCTAGGGGTACATAGGACCACCCCCTCTAAATTTTGGCAGGGGTACCATGGCCCACCCCCTAAATTTTGGCAGGGGTACATAGGACCAGCCCCCTTAAATTTTGGAAATTGCCAAATCTAAAAATTTGGTATGGTAGGGTACGACCATAGTATGTACCTCTATCAGTATTGGGGGTCTATGTCGTTCCCTTTCATGGGTAAAAAATTGCCAAAAAGTCAAATTTCGGGGGTTTTTGACCTAATTTATCCCCTTGGATGAGGTGTTATTACCCTATATGGTTATATGGGCGTATACAGGGGTCCATTCCCTTTCATAAGACATGGGTATATTAATGCACCCCTTGAAAATTTGGGAGGGGTACCTTGGCCCACCCCTTAAATTTTGGATATTGCCAAATCTAAAAATTTGGTATGGTAGCCTAGGACCACAGTATGTACCTCTATCAGTATTGGGGTTCAATGTCGTTCCCTTTCATGGGTAAAAAATTGCCTAAAATTCACATTTCGGAGGTTTTTGACCTAATTTATCCCCTTGGATGAGGTGTTATTACCCTATATAGTTATATGGGCGTATACAGGGGTCCATTACCTTTCATAGGACATGGGTATATTAATGCACCCATTGAAAAATTTGGGAGGGGTACCTTGGCCCACCACTTAAATTTTGGAAATTGCCCAATTTAAACATTTGGTATAATAGTATAGGACCCTAATATGTATTATGATAAATTTGGATGGTCCACCTCGTTCCCTTTTAGGGGTACCAAATTGCCAAAATATAAACGTAAGCAATACGTAGTACCATGTGTTTGGTTTTGACCTAATTTATCCCCTTGGATGAGGTCCTATTACCTTATATGTTTATATGAGCGTATACAGGAGTCTATTACCTTTCATAAGACCTGGATATATTGGTGCACCCCGGGAGGGGTACCTTGGCCCACCCCTTCAATTTTAGAAATTGCCCAATTTAAACATTTGGTATAATAGTATAGAGCCCTAGTATGTATCACTATAAATTTGGGTGGTCCACCTTGTTCCCTTTCATGGGTACACAATTGCCAAATTTTAGTACAACCACGTGTTTGGTCTTTTGACCTAATTTATCACCTTTGATGAGGTGTTATTATCCTATATCGTTATATGGGCGTATACAGGGGTTCATTACCTTTCATAAGATATGGGTATATTAATGCACCCCCAGGAGGGGTACCTTGGACCACCCTTTAATTTTGGAAATTGCCCAATTTAAACATTCGGTATAATAGTATAGGACCCTAATATATATTAATGTAATTTCGTTCCCTTTTAGGGGTACAAAATTGCCAAAATATAAATGTAAGCAATACGTTGTACCACGTGTTTCGTTTTTTACCTAATCTATTCCATTGGACGAGGTCCTATTACCTTATACGTTATATGGTCACGTATGGGGATTCATTTCCTATCATAAGACATAGGTACATTTGTGCACCCGAGAGGGGTACTTTGACCCACCCCTTTAATTTTGGAAATTGTCCCTTTTATATGTTTGGTATTATAGTATAGGACCCTAATATAAATTACTATAAATTTTGGTGGTCCACCTCGTTCCCTTTCATGGGTACACAATTGCCAAATTTTAGTACAACCACGTGTTTGGTTTTGGCTCAATTTATCCCCTTGGATGAGGTCCTATTACCTTATATGGTTATATGGTCATGTATATATTGGTCCATTTCCTATTATAAGACATGGGTACATTGATGCACTCTTTAAATTTTTGGAAGGGGTACCATGGCCAACCCCTTAAATTTTGGAAAATTTCCAATTTGAGCATTCGGTATCATAGTACATGCCTCAACATGTATCATGATAAATTTGGGTGGTCCACCTCGTTCCCTTTTAGGGGTACAAAATTGCCAAAATATAAACGTAAGAAATACGTTGTACCACGTGTTTGGTTTTTGGCCCAATTTCTCCCCTTTGATGAGGTTCTATTACCTTATATGGTTATATGGTCATGTATATGGGTTCATTTCCTATCATAAGACATGGGTACATTGACGCACCCTTTAAAAATTTGGGAGGGGTATCTTGGCTCATCCACTCGGTTTTAGAAATTTTTTAATATAAGCATTTGGTATCATAGTACAGGACTTCAATATGTACCACTATAAATTTGGATGGTCCACATCGTTCCCTTTCATGGGTAAAGAACTACCAAAAAATCAAATTTCGGAGGTTATTGACACCTATTTAGCACGTTATATGGTTTATTACCTTTATATGTTTATGTTCCCTTTTAAATTTGGGAATTATCAAATAACAAAATTCGGTAAACGTTTTCTAGGACCCATTGTCTAGGATTTGTTGGTGTTCCTCTTATGACCAAATATTTAAAATTTAAAGGTTATTGACCGGCTTTATTATTGAATAAGTACAGGATTTATTACTTTTTCATAAGACACAGGTGTATTTGCGTACCAATCTTAAATTTTGGGAGGAGGTACAATTCTTATTGTCATATCAATAATTGGTAATTGGATAGTATCTCATTCATTGGGTAAATCATTGTCAAATATGAGTATGATCACGTGATCAGTTATTAACCTATGATGGGATTAGGAGTCCAGAACATTGGTACATTGAAACTTTGTAGGATAATTTGAGAATGCGTCATTGGTTTTAATTATTCCCGCCAAATATAAACGTAAGCAAGACGTTGTACCACGTGATTGTCCTTGATGAGGTAGTGTACAGGGATTCATTTCCTTTGTTGTGGTACTTCTTAAGTTTGAGTACACACACACTTCTAGAAAACAGTTGGTTCTACTCAGGTAAACAATTGACGAACATTATTGACCTTATTGAACATATAATGATATGATTAACTCTAATACTTAGGTATATCAAGAGAAGTATTCTTTAAATTTGGGAATGGTGATAAACAGAATTTTAACATAAGGTGCGAAATTTGAAACAATACATTGAACTTTAGTCACAGCTCATAGTCTAAGATCATTGGTGGTGATTGATTTGAAATCTGATAGCTAACCTTATTGAATCTTATGACTCATAGACGAAAGGCAATACATGCTACAACAGTTTGAAATATAATCATAAGGTGATGTAATCTGACACTAGCAAAGTTATTGTTAATGCAATTTGATTGGATGATCACTATCTTTCCTGCAATCTGATTGGTTGATCACTATCTTTCGTGCAATCTGATAGGTTGATGAGTTTTAAATCTTTTTCTGCATTCAGTTTTAACATTTAAAAAGTTTTTGAATTTTTTTTTGTTTGAAACTTTGGTTTGAAATTTTTCGTTTTAAAAATTTTTTTCGTTTGAAATTTTTGTTTGAAAATTTTTTTCGTTTGAAATTTTTTGTTTGAAAATTTTTGTTCGAAAATTTTGTTTAAATTTTTTTTGTTTGAAATTTTTCGTTTCCAAATTTTTTGTTTGAAATTTTTTGTTTCAAAATTTTGTTTGAAAATTTTTTCGCTTCAAAATTTTGTTTGAATTTTTTTCGTTTGAAATTTTTTGTTTGAATTTTTTTTCGTTTCAAAATTTTGTTTCAAAGATTTTTGTTCTAAATTTTTGTTTCAAAGTTTGGTTTGACATTTTTAAAAGTTTGTGCACCCATTAGTAAAGAACCGGAACTGTTTAGAGCAAAAACCTTTGACAACATTGTGGTGCAATAGTACACGTCAGAACCTTGGGTTGTACTTGAAATGAAAAAACACAATTCATTGAAATGGATCATTTTATTACACTCCACATACATCCATACCAGATAGTGGTTCTGGATATTGTCGATACAATGTATTTTGAACTTCTTGCACTAGTTTGTCTTTAGCGTATAATTTTAATTCCAATTGAAGTCTTTTAAGGTCTATTGCAATATCAATTGGTGGAAACTCAATGTCCATTTGATCACAAATAAACTGTTTATCAACACAGGTATGCACCCACGAACGATGTTGACAACCATCACAATATCTAGATACATGTTGTACAATATGCAACACATTTTTCAAAATAGTACTTTTTCAGGAATATACTAGTTTTGTTGCACACTTCCACTGCATGTTTCACACACTGAAATAGGCTGATGAATTTGTTCCATTCCGTTTGTGTTAGATACACCATATTGCGAGGGACATGAAATGTACTCTTTTTACGTAACAGCACCATCTTCTCTTCGAGGACTGTACGCATCACCACTTCATGATTTGAGCCTAATGATTTGACTATGGTCACATTTAGCTCATCATGAAAATAATCGTTCATTTGGTCGATTCGTGAACATAATATTTGCCATTCTTCACAGGTCAGTTGTACACCAAATTGTTCTGCTTTGCCCAATCGAATCACTGGTTCAAATGTTCTAGCACTGATACCAATCATCACATGTTTTTGTTTGAAATATATTTATTGGATAATAGCTTGCGAAGATGAACTCTTTATCGTTAGAAGTACACATCTTTCCTCCTGAAAAGCACTTGCTCAAATGATTTCGTGGGATGACACTGTATTTGCTGGTTTATAGTTATTGCTGACGTCATTGGTAAGGAATGTGCTGACGTTTGAATTCATGATTTCATCACAGTTGCTGACGTCATGCCGACCAACCAAATTCATACAACTACGGCTGATGTGCTGACGTTTGAATTCATGATTTCATCACAATTGCTGACGAATCTGGCTGTGTACTAAATTCAAGTTGATGACTTCGACCCAAGAATCCTTTGTAACATAAAGATACAAATCCAGAATTTAAGAAACGCAGCAGTTCTTCTTGTTTTGATGCTTCCATGGGTAAATATCTTGCTGGTAAAATTATATTCTTATCATTTTCAAGCTTCACTACGATTCTTAATCCAAACTTTGTAGGGATCATTTGGCTAGCTAAGATTCTATAAGGTACATTCTGTTGTAAATCAGTAATCTTGGTAAATGATTTCATTACATCACGCGTGTTTAGAAACTGCAGACAAGTAGCCATGATGATGTTATCATGAATACTAACTCGAACGATACTTATATATGATGAAAAACTAATGACGTTGCATTATCATGTTCTGACGTGTACTATTGCACCACAATGATGCCAAAGGTTTTTGCTCTAAACAGTTCCGGTTCTTTACTAATGGGTGCACAAACTTTTAAAAATGTCAAACCAAACTTTGAAACAAAAATTTAGAACAAAAATCTTTGAAACAAAATTTTGAAACGAAAAAAATTCAAACAAAAAATTTCAAACGAAAAAACATTCAAACAAAATTTTGAAGCGAAAAAATTTTCAAACAAAATTTTGAAACAAAAAATTTCAAACAAAAAATTTGGAAACGAAAAATTTCAAACAAAAAAATTTTAAACAAAATTTTCGAACAAAAATTTTTCGCTTCAAAATTTTGTTTGAATTTTTTTCGTTTGAAATTTTTTGTTTGAATTTTTTTTCGTTTCAAAATTTTGTTTCAAAGATTTTTGTTCTAAATTTTTGTTTGAAACTTTGGTTTGACATTTTTAAAAGTTTGTGCACCCATTAGTAAAGAACCGGAACTGTTTAGAGCAAAAACCTCTGGCAACATTATGGTGCAATAGTACACGTCAGAACCTGGGGTTGTACTTGAAATGAAAAAAACACAATTCATTGAAATGGATCATTTTATTACACTCCACATACATCCATACCAGATAGTGGTTCTGGATATTGTCGATACAATGTATTTTGAACTTCTTGCACTAGTTTGTCTTTAGCGTATAATTTTAATTCCAGTTGAAGTCTTTTAAGGTCTATTGCGATATCAATTGGTGGAAACTCAATGTCCATTTGATCACAAATAAACTGTTTATCAATACAGTTATGCACCCACGAACGATGTTGACAACCATCACAATATCTAGATACATGTTGTACAATATGCATAACACATTTTTCAAAATAGTACTTTTTCAGGAATATACTAGTTTTGTTGCACACTTCCACTGCATGTTTCACACACTGAAATACACTGATGAATTTGGTCCATTCTGTTTGTGTTAGATACACCATATTGCGAGGGACATGGAATGTACTCTTTTTACGTAACAGCACCATCTTCTCTTCGAGGACTGTACGCATCACCACTTCATGATTTGAGCCTAATGATTTGACTATGGTCACATTTAGCTCATCATGAAAATAATCGTTCATTTGGTCGATTCGTGAACATAATATTTGCCATTCTTCACAGGTCAGTTGTACACCAAATTGTTCTGCTTTGCCCAATCGAATCACTGGTTCAAATGTTCTAGCACTGATACCAATCATCACATGTTTTTGTTTGAAATATATTTATTGGATAATAGCTTGCGAAGATGAACTCTTTATCGTTAGAAGTACACATCTTTCCTCCTGAAAAGCACTTGCTCAAATGATTTCGTGGGATGACACTGTATTTGCTGGTTTATAGTTATTGCTGACGTCATTGGTAAGGAATGTGCTGACGTTTGAATTCATGATTTCATCACAGTTGCTGACGTCATGCCGACCAACCAAATTCATACAACTACGGCTGATGTGCTGACGTTTGAATTCATGATTTCATCACAATTGCTGACGAATCTGGCTGTGTACTAAATTCAAGTTGATGACTTCGACCCAAGAATCCTTTGTAACATAAAGATACAAATCCAGAATTTAAGAAACGCAGCAGTTCTTCTTGTTTTGATGCTTCCATGGGTAAATATCTTGCTGGTAAAATTATATTCTTATCATTTTCAAGCTTCACTACGATTCTTAATCCAAACTTTGTAGGGATCATTTGGCTAGCTAAGATTCTATAAGGTACATTCTGTTGTAAATCAGTAATCTTGGTAAATGATTTCATTACATCACGCGTGTTTAGAAACTGCAGACAAGTAGCCATGATGATGTTATCATGAATACTAACTCGAACGATACTTATATATGATGAAAAACTAATAACGTTGCATTATCATGTTCTGACGTGTACTATTGCACCACAATGATGCCAAAGATTTTTGCTCTAAACAGTTCCGGTTCTTTACTAATGGGTGCACAAACTTTTAAAAATGTCAAACCAAACTTTGAAACAAAAATTTAGAACAAAAATCTTTGAAACAAAATTTTGAAACGAAAAAAAATTCAAACAAAAAATTTCAAACGAAAAAAATTCAAACAAAATTTTGAAGCGAAAAAATTTTCAAACAAAATTTTGAAACAAAAAATTTCAAACAAAAAATTTGGAAACGAAAAATTTCAAACAAAAAAATTTTAAACAAAATTTTCGAACAAAAATTTTCAAAAAAAATTTCAAACGAAAAAAATTTTCAAACAAAAATTTTAAACGAAAAAATTTTTAAAACGAAAAATTTCAAACCAAAGTTTCAAACAAAAAAAAATCCAAAAACTTTTTAAATGTTAAAACTGAATGCAGAAAAAGATTTAAAACTCATCAACCTATCAGATTGCACGAAAGATAGTGATCAACCAATCAGATTGCAGGAAAGATAGTGATCATCCAATCAAATTGCATTAACAATAACTTTGCTAGTGTCAGATTACATCACCTTATGATTATATTTCAAACTGTTGTAGCATGTATTGCCTTTCGTCTATGAGTCATAAGATTCAATAAGGTTAGCTATCAGATTTCAAATCAATCACCACCAATGATCTTAGACTATGAGCTGTGACTAAAGTTCAATGTATTGTTTCAAATTTCGCACCTTATGTTAAAATTCTGTTTATCACCATTCCCAAATTTAAAGAATACTTCTCTTGATATACCTAAGTATTAGAGTTAATCATATCATTATATGTTCAATAAGGTCAATAATGTCCGTCAATTGTTTACCTGAGTAGAACCAACTGTTTTCTAGAAGTGTGTGTGTACTCAAACTTCAGAAGTACCACAACAAAGGAAATGAATCCCTGTACACTACCTCATCAAGGACAATCACGTGGTACAACGTCTTGCTTACGTTTATATTTGGCGGGGAATAATCAATACCAATGACGCATTCTCAAATTATCCTACAAAGTTTCAATGTACCAATGTTCTGGACTCCTAATCCCATCATAGGTCAATAACTGATCACGTGATCATACTCCTATTTGACAATGATTTACCCAATGAATGAGATACTATCCAATTACCAATTATTGATATGACAATAAGAAATGTACCTCCTCCCAAAATTTAAGATTGGTACGCAAATACACCTGTGTCTTATGAAAAAGTAATAAATCCTGTACTTATTCAATAATAAAGCCGGTCAATAACCTTTAAATTTTAAATATTTGGTCATAAGAGGAACACCAACAAATCCTAGACAATGGGTCCTAGAAAACGTTTACCGAATTTTGTTATTTGATAATTCCCAAATTTAAAAGGGAACATAAACATATAAAGGTAATAAACCATATAACGTGCTAAATAGGTGTCAATAACCTCCGAAATTTGATTTTTTGGTAGTTCTTTACCCATGAAAGGGAACGATGTGGACCATCCAAATTTATAGTGGTACATATTGAAGTCCTGTACTATGATACCAAATGCTTATATTAAAAAATTTCTAAAACCGAGTGGATGAGCCAAGATACCCCTCCCAAATTTTTAAAGGGTGCGTCAATGTACCCATGTCTTATGATAGGAAATGAACCCATATACATGACCATATAACCATATAAGGTAATAGAACCTCATCAAAGGGGAGAAATTGGGCCAAAAACCAAACACGTGGTACAACGTATTTCTTACGTTTATATTTTGGCAATTTTGTACCCCTAAAAGGGAACGAGGTGGACCACCCAAATTTATCATGATACATGTTGAGGCATGTACTATGATACCGAATGCTCAAATTGGAAATTTTCCAAAATTTAAGGGGTTGGCCATGGTACCCCTTCCAAAAATTTAAAGAGTGCATCAATGTACCCATGTCTTATAATAGGAAATGGACCAATATATACATGACCATATAACCATATAAGGTAATAGGACCTCATCCAAGGGGATAAATTGAGCCAAAACCAAACACGTGGTTGTACTAAAATTTGGCAATTGTGTACCCATGAAAGGGAACGAGGTGGACCACCAAAATTTATAGTAATTTATATTAGGGTCCTATACTATAATACCAAACATATAAAAGGGACAATTTCCAAAATTAAAGGGGTGGGTCAAAGTACCCCTCTCGGGTGCACAAATGTACCTATGTCTTATGATAGGAAATGAATCCCCATACGTGACCATATAACGTATAAGGTAATAGGACCTCGTCCAATGGAATAGATTAGGTAAAAAACGAAACACGTGGTACAACGTATTGCTTACATTTATATTTTGGCAATTTTGTACCCCTAAAAGGGAACGAAATTACATTAATATATATTAGGGTCCTATACTATTATACCGAATGTTTAAATTGGGCAATTTCCAAAATTAAAGGGTGGTCCAAGGTACCCCTCCTGGGGGTGCATTAATATACCCATATCTTATGAAAGGTAATGAACCCCTGTATACGCCCATATAACGATATAGGATAATAACACCTCATCAAAGGTGATAAATTAGGTCAAAAGACCAAACACGTGGTTGTACTAAAATTTGGCAATTGTGTACCCATGAAAGGGAACAAGGTGGACCACCCAAATTTATAGTGATACATACTAGGGCTCTATACTATTATACCAAATGTTTAAATTGGGCAATTTCTAAAATTGAAGGGGTGGGCCAAGGTACCCCTCCCGGGGTGCACCAATATATCCAGGTCTTATGAAAGGTAATAGACTCCTGTATACGCTCATATAAACATATAAGGTAATAGGACCTCATCCAAGGGGATAAATTAGGTCAAAACCAAACACATGGTACTATGTATTGCTTACGTTTATATTTTGGCAATTTGGTACCCCTAAAAGGGAACGAGGTGGACCATCCAAATTTATCATAATACATATTAGGGTCCTATACTATTATACCAAATGTTTAAATTGGGCAATTTCCAAAATTTAAGTGGTGGGCCAAGGTACTCCTCCCAAATTTTTCAATGGTTGCATTAATATACCCATGTCTTATGAAAGGTAATGGACCCCTGTATACGCCCATATAACTATATAGGGTAATAACACCTCATCCAAGGGGATAAATTAGGTCAAAAACCTCCGAAATGTGAATTTTAGGCAATTTTTTACCCATGAAAGGGAACGACATTGAACCCCAATACTGATAGAGGTACATACTGTGGTCCTAGGCTACCATACCAAATTTTTAGATTTGGCAATATCCAAAATTTAAGGGGTGGGCCAAGGTACCCCTCCCAAATTTTCAAGGGGTGCATTAATATACCCATGTCTTATGAAAGGGAATGGACCCCTGTATACGCCCATATAACCATATAGGGTAATAACACCTCATCCAAGGGGATAAATTAGGTCAAAAACCCCCGAAATTTGACTTTTTGGCAATTTTTTACCCATGAAAGGGAACGACATAGACCCCCAATACTGATAGAGGTACATACTATGGTCGTACCCTACCATACCAAATTTTTAGATTTGGCAATTTCCAAAATTTAAGGGGGCTGGTCCTATGTACCCCTGCCAAAATTTAGGGGGTGGGCCATGGTACCCCTGCCAAAATTTAGAGGGGGTGGTCCTATGTACCCCTAGGTCATTGACCCCGGCCAGGGACCATGGGTCCTGAGGCAGGGACCCAGGGGCCAAAAAGTTCGGCAAAGTGACGCGATTACTACTGTGGGCCTTATGCAGAGTCGTTTCGACGTGTGATTAGTGCCATACTAAAGAGTTCGACTAACATATGTTTCCTGCAGTAGTCAGGCCTTTAGTATGACACTAATCATACATCAAGATGACTCTGCATAAGGCGGAGTCTGTTTACAGGTGAAAATTGTGTGGAAAATTGTTGTTCCGGACTTATTCAGTCATTAAATAGTTTTCCAAGAGTTTTCTGAGTTATATTGTAGCAAGTTTGTAGTAAGTTTGTGCAGTAGCTGTGACTTGTATATTTCATGGGTAAAGTAATAAGCGATACGTCACCACGTAAACAAGGAATGATACTTGCTCTGAAATTAGCGGGCTTTTTGCAGCAGCAGATAGTTGCAAAAGTTTGTGGAGAACAGTAGAAAGAGTTCTTAGGAAGCAAAGTAACCTTCCCACGTCATCTTTGAGGATAAATTGTGGGAGAGAACCAAAAATAAATCCACGTGTTGTGCGGAAAATAAAGGCAGTAGCATTAAACGATCGATCTTCTATCACAAAAAAGAAGAAAAAGAAGAAGCTCGAACTGTTTCTGATAGTGTTGGTGTTACTGCGTTATACATAACCATTGTCAGGGCACTGAAGAAAGAAGGACTTCCCAAGAAGAGGTCACGGAAAAAGCCTTGTTTTGCGAAGAAGCACATCAAAGCGAGGAAACAGTTTTGCGACATATACGGTGCCTGAGGTGTTGGCCACGTAATATTTTCTGACCGAAAGAAATTTATGCTACTTGGGAATGATAGCGATGTCAGGCTATGGATGAGTAAGGATGAGGTACTGAAGAGTCATTGCGTTTTGACAACACAAAAGTTCAATATAAATTTTATGGTGTCGGGTTGTTTCACCTCGAGAGATGTGGGCAAACTGGAAATTTGAACTGGGACCTTTTTTGCCGAACAATACACCACAATACTATCGATAAGTTTATTGTCAGATTCTAGAGATTACTTTTTATGCGAAAATTTAGACTACTTCATCTCATCTTCCAAGACTATAAAGCTCCCTGTCACAGAGCAGGAATAGTTAATACGTGGTGTTCTGAGATGGGCATTAACTGGTTGTGGTGGCCACCGAGCTTTCCTGATATGAACCCCATTGAGAATTTGTAGCACCCCATGTCCAGTCGGCTTCAGGGACAAACCTTTAAGACCAGGACAGAGCTCATTTAAGTCATTGCTGCCGTATGGTACCATAAATAAAAGTTGATGTGGGCCAAGCACTGGTATACAGGATGCCATACAGGTTCATGGGCGCCCGAAGGGGAGGGCAGGGTGGGGCCAGGGCCCCCCTCTGGCTCATGAAAATGTATTCGTAATATAGCAAACCACGTATATTAAATACCAGGCATAATATAGCAATCATGGATATGGCCCCTCCCTAGAAAGTTTCTTCGGGCGCCCCTGCACAGGTTGACAGCACTGAAAGTGGTTAAAAGATGGAATATGAAGTTCTGAGAGACATTTATAGGAAAATTGACTTTTATGTTTATCTTAATATTCATTAGGTACAGATACATTAAATTTTTGCTCATAATAATAATCATTATTGAAATGTTATATTTTGTAATATGTTTATAGTATTACTTTCTTCAAAAGCAACATAACCGAGATTATTTGTATCATTTAGACAAATTATGGCATGTGAACAATTAGTTTATAAGTTATTAGCATGCCACTGGTCATAGATAAAGTTAACAAAGAAGGTGTTAAATCGTAGATACATTTTTCATCGTTTAATCGCTGCCTAATTCAAGACCACATATTTTCCAGATGATACACAAAAACACATAAATGGACGCCACTCAAGAAGTTATTGCCATAGACGGGAGTGATGACGTGCTGAAACATTGATATTTGATAACGTCATAAATCCGTACTAAGGTTTATGGTAACGTTACCACAACAAACATACAGTGCCAAGTTTGCAAACATTTAATATAAGCTCTCACAAACTTCGTCTCAATTTTTCGGGAAGGGATAATGTTTTATTACACGGTATGTTATAATAGAATTTTCTGCTCTGTTCAGCATTTTGTATGCATACGGTATACTATGACTATCGATGATTTACTTGACGACAACGATTTATTCTCTTTGGACATTATAGTTATATTTTCTTCAATGGAATTAACTTCTGTAAAAAAAATTAGTGTTTAAAATTCTACCTCATCATTTTTATATCGTCTAGTAGGGAATTATATTGTTTATAATATACGATTAGTTATTATAGTGTAGTTTTTTACCTCTTAAGTATTTGTACTCTTTTCTGTGACACCAGTGCTCTCGCGGGGTCCAGTAGACCCCCAAATTGATATGAGTTTTTTTTTACAGTAAAAAAAATATTTTTAAATAATTAAGACAATGTAGCATAACTCAAGACATGTTTTTAAAAGTATTTGCTGCAATTAGATTTTTGTACTCGTTTTGACACATTTTAAAAATATTTTTTCATCAGGACTTCTGGCTAGCAACGCAAAAGTTACCTGCTTGGGGGTCTGTGAACACCCCGCGCGAGTAGCAGTGTTCGTAGGTTTCCTTAAGAAAATTTCCCGCAACGGACTCAAAATTTTCCCTTTTCTTATCATCAAAATTTCCCTAGTTTGCTGAGTATCCAAATCATATATGTGATAAGATTAATTTAGCTATATTAATGGAATAATCAATCACATTTGTATTAATCATTTGCTTGTTACTTTTTTTTTTTTTTTTTTTTTTTACAAAATATACAGCCAGCCGACGACTTTGAAGCTTAAAATATACAAAACTATAATCATGCCTGTTGTTCTGTATGGTTGCGAAACATGGTCGCTTAGTCTGAGGGAAGAACATAGAGTGAAAGTATTTGAGAACAAACACACACACACACACACACACACACAAACTTTTGCTATTCGATTGGTTTATTTCTGAAGAATAAATAACAATTTTAGCATTTATATGGGCCAATCAGTTAGCGCGATAATTTCCCTGGATTTTCACATTTTATCGAAAAAATCCCTTTTTTACTAAATTTAGCTACGAAATTTCCCAAGATTAGGGAAATTTACCCAAAACTACGAACCCTGGCGAGTACTTAAGGGTTTTAATTGATGACAATCAAAATTTAAACTTATTTTTATCAAAATAAGTTTAGCCTATGTTCTAAGTGTTTCTATTCCAGCAACTCAAATTAAATTGTAGATTTTAGAGTCTAAATAATAATAATAATAATAATAATAATAATAATAATAATAATAATAATAATATAATGAATAGTGAATGACTCACCAGGCTTAAGAGCTTTGAAAACCTGTGACATAAATCCATGGCTTTCAAATTTTAAAGCTAGTTCTAAACGTCCGAATTCATCCGGTCTTGACAAAGGAGAGAAGTATCTTAAATGTTCCCTTTCGCCTTCTTTTACACGAGCCTGTAACAAGGTAGAAAGACCTCATTAACAAAGATATATATATATATATATATATATATATATATATATATATATATATATATATATATATATATATATATATATATATATATATATATAAGATATATAAGATATATATAGTTTCAATACCTAATTTTAATGCAAGTTTGTCACCAATAATTTTATCTGCAACGAATACGAGGCTAACGAAGGGCAATGGTGCCGTGTTTCCAAAATTTATGTGGGTGCATACTAATGGCGGCACATGTTAGCCTATATGTTTTTAGGGAAGTCACGATATTTCATTCATTGATTTTTAGTTAAAATCTTTTATGAACACTCTTATGAAGGACTGTGTTGTGATAAAGTAAAATATATCGGTACTATAAGTTGGGGCTGCCCTAGCTCAGTCGGTAACACGACTGACTTAAACGCAAGAGAAACGGGTTCAAACCTGGGTCCAAACTAAAAAATCTTGTGGGTGCGGCGCACCTACAAGATTATTTGTGTGGGTGCCGGAGACCCGGAGCACCCATGTAATTGGCGCGCGTGACGGAGGGAATGGAACCTATTCGTGGAACGCGTAATTGATTGCAAAAAAATCTTCTTGATATATCTTACCGCTTTAGATTTGATACCCCTTGATAGATGGATGGACGAACAAACATAGCCGTTCTATTTGACTTTCAACACTTATGCATAGCATATTTTGGAAGTCTAATAATGGACATTTCCATTGACATTTGTTATTGCACTATAAAATACTACAGAGCTATCTGGTTACGGAAAGCACTTCCTTTCGCTTATCTGATGATTCTAACTAGTCGAAATTTGCGATTGAACTTCGCTCTGTTACTCGTGTGTTTAAAACAATGACCGCCATATTTCTACGTCATCTGTTGTTTCAGTGGAAAAATGCTTGCATCGCGCTCGCTAGGGAAACGGCTTAGAGAACGATACGATGCTTTTTTTTTTTTAATGTCATACAACAAAAATGAGTCTCATGGAAAGTCATATTGATCAGTGCATGAGTAACGTTTTAACACTAACTTAAATAAATTTCATGAGAGCGCGATGAAGGAATGAATACTAGTTAAGAGGCCTTATCACTGCGAAATTAAAATACTGCTAATTTTACAGTAATTCTGTGATATCATCAACTAGAAAAAAGGTAATCGAAATGTGGAACAAGAGCTCCCTAGACAATATTATTTTGCATGAGGTACCGTTATCGCGAGTCACCTAGTAGCTTTCCATTCGCAGCATTTAGAAACGCGAAAATAAATGCCGGATTTCTAAATGGCTTGAAATCGAAAGTAGATAAGTAAGTGGTGATAACGGTATCTCATGTAAAATAATATTATCTAGGGAGGTCTTGTTCCATTTTTTGATTATCTTTTATCTATTTGAAGATATCACAGAATTACTGTAAAATTAGCGGTATTTTAATTTCGCCGTGATGGGGCCTCTTAAGATAATTTCTTACCTAAAATTTTATTGCTTCACTTTGGTAACTTTGTTAGATATACGCAACGGATTTTCTACACAGCAAAAGTGATAAAATTTATACAATTTCATTTTAACATAAGCTAGTTGTACGAGCATGACAACCATCTTAGGATGTTGCGGTTAACACACCACTAAGGATCTTATGAAGAGCCGTTTTGACGCGTGATTAGTCCCATACTAAAGAGTTCGATTAACATATGTTTCCTGCAGTGGTCAGGCCTTTGGTATAACGTTAATCATACGTCAAAACGACTCTGCATAAGGTGGTAAGAGTCCGGAGTTGCTGTTAACACAGGATCCCGATGCTTTTGGTTTGACAAAGCCGATGTTGAGCAGTGTGAATAACACCTCGATTGTGTTAAAGAATTAAGTGGATGAACGAAGGAGCGCGAAAATAGGAACAGCGTCACGGTATAATCAAATTGATTACGTTTTAGTAGATAGAAGAAGACAATCTAGCATAATTGATGTTCGGTCGTTTAGAGAGGTTGATTGTGACACTGATCATTACCTGGTAACAGCGATAATACGAGAGAGATTATCGTTGAATAAAGGTAATATTCATTGTCCGAAAACGGAGAGATTCAATTTAAAGAAATTAGAAGAGAGCCAGGTAAGAGAGGAATACCAGATTGAAGTTTCGAATAGATTCTCGGCTTTAGAAGATTCGGAGTGCACTAGTGTTGAGGATACTTGGATTGAAATTAGAGATAGCATTAAAATTTCAGCAAAAGAAAAATTGGGACACGCGGAAATACGTAGGAACAAACCATGGTTCGACCAGGAATGCACTAAACTAGCAGAGAAGAGAAAACAGGCAAAATTACGTTGGCTACAAAATCCGAATGAAATAACTACATAAAATTTCGTAGACATCAGGCGGGAAACTTCCAAAACTTTTAGAACAAAGAAACGCGATTTTCTCAAAGCTAAAATTAAGGAACTTGAAGATAATAGTAAAAATAAAAACATTCGGGACATGTATAAGGGGATCAACGAATTTAAGAAAGATGATGGAACAGTTTCCACTGATACAGATAGCATCTTAAATAGATGGAAAGATTTCTTTAACGATTTGCTGAACACTCAGCCAAAACAAATGTGCGTAGAGAAAAGGAGATACACACCGCAGAACCGTATATTTCAGAACCCAACCGAATAGAAGTAGAAACCGCTATAAAGAAATTAAAGAAACACAAATCTCAAGGTGTAGACGAAATTTCGCCTGAGTTAATTTTATCTGGAGGCGAAAAATTGTGGAACAAGATACACAAACTCATTCTCCTTATCTGAACAAGGAAGAATTGCCACAAGAGTGGAAAGAATCAATCATTGTTCCAATTCACAAGAAGGGCGACAAAACTGACTGTAATAAGTATCAAGGCATTTCTCTTGTGTCAACATCCTATAAAATCCGTCCAAATATTCTATTAGCAAGATTGACCCCATACACAGACGAAATTATTGGAGATTATCAGTGCGGATTTAGACGAAATCCATCAACTATCGACCAAATATTTACCATTCGCCAAATACTCGAAAAGAAATGGGAATACAATATCCCGGTGCATCAACTATTTATTGATTTTTAGAAAGGCGTACGACTCGGTTAGGAGAGAAACATTATGCAACGTTCTTATAGAACTTGGAATACCGAGAAAGCTAATTAGATTAATTAAGATATGTTTAAATGAATCCCAAAGTAAAGTCCGGGTAGGAAATTTTTTGTCCACGAGCTTTCGCATCGAAAATGGACTGAAACAAGGAGATGCGTTGTCGCCATTACTATTTAACTTTGTTTTGAAATACGCTATAAAGAACATCAAAGATAGCAACCAGCGCCAAGAGTTGAACGGTATTCACCAGGTTATGGCATACGCTGATGATGTAAATTTAATAGGGGATGAGAGGAGAACAATAGAAAGAAATGCAGAGATTTTATTAAACGCTTGCAGGGACATGGGTTTAGAAGTAAATGCAGAGAAAACTAAATACATGGAAGTGAGTCGGGACCGTAATACGGCAAATTATGGATGCGCTAAAATATTAAGTAATACTTTTGATAAAGTTGATACTTTAAAATTAACGAAAATCATATCCACGAAGAAATTATATGTCGACTAAAAACAGGGAATTCATGTTACTATTCAGTTCAAAATCTCTTGTCGTCGCGAATTCTGTCGAGGAATTTGAAGCTTAAAATATACAAAACGATAATCAGGCCTGTTGTTCTGTATGGTTGCGAAACATGGCCGCTTACTCTGAGAGAAGAAACATAGACTGAAAGTATTTAAGAACAAGATCCTGAAACTAATTCCTATTCGGATCCAAGAGAAACGGGAATGGGGAATGACGGAAACTTCATAACGAGGAACTACATAATTTATACGGTTTACCAAACACTGTTAGGGTCATCAAGCCTAGGAGGCTTAGGTGGGCAGGTCATGTAACTAGGATGGAAGAAAGTAGAAACGCTTTCAAAGTCTTGACTGGAAGATCAATCGGAAAACGACCATTAGGAAGACCTAGGCGCAGGTGGGAGGACAATGTTAAGATGGATCTCGCAGAGATTGGAATACAAAGTAGAAACTGGATCCAGTTGGCTAAGGATAGAAGTCAGTGGAGAGATTTTGTGAACGCGGCATTGAACTTCCGGGTTCCATAAGCCATATAGTTAGTTTAGTTAGTTAGTCATGGTGTTCTTTCAATATGATCTTTGGTAATACCCAATCTCGAATGGTGAATGTAACCCATCGAGATACATATATATTGTAATCCTTAGCGTGCACATCGCCTTGCACGAATATCATAAACAACTAAATTTCAGACATTGAGACTGTATTAATTTTTATGTTTTGCCGTCATTTATTCAACAATTTCGAACTGCTAATTGCACCTTTTCTTCTCTCGCAAGGTTATGTTGGCAAATGCTCGGCAAAGCGAGCAATTATAATGTGAAGCCAATCTTGGTACTTGGTTATTCTTACCCTTTCCCACTTTGTTATGTGCCACATTTATCATTTATACCAGATAAAGAATAATGTATTGTATGTTCTGTAATCTTTCACAAAAAATATCTTTTTTACGCGTATGAATTTTCTGACACATCAGCAGAAATGTTTCCAACTATTTTCGAAATTAACCTTCTCGTGTATTTCAACCCATAAAGATTCTTCAGAATAGGGTTAAGTCAAGACCATTATTGAAATCGCGATTGATTACTGTAGTGATCATTTACGGATGGTTTTCTTTCATTCAAGAATCAGGATTGTCATATGGCAACATATTTCTCTTTCTCAGCGACTATATTTTATTCGTCGTAACCACTTATGGATAATTTATACCACATTTCATTATCTCTCATAAAAGTCTTACCCGATTGATAAGGAACATGTTTCTGCAAATCATAGTTGTTTGGCAACTATACACAAAATAATACAAATGATGTGTTACTAAACGGACTCCGCAGTTGCCATCTCAGGTACTATTTTAACCAATATTCTTTTAACAATTTACTACAAAATCTTATAGAATTCAAGTAGTACTAGGCATGTAGCAGCATTTAATACAATTAAGGCAACAAAGAGATATTGTATTGAATTAGTAAATCCATTTTTACACGACCCGCTCGGGAGAGTAATACTCCCCGAAGTACGTTTTTCCGCGCGCTACTCTAGCCAGCTGTTTTACGCGCTATCCTAGCCAGTTGTTTTAAGTTGGTCACAAAATTTATATCATGAAGTACAAGGGGAACAAAACGAGCCCTATATCATGGATTACAAGGGCATAAGTACTACAACTACTTATCTGCACAAAAATAAATAAATCACTTTTTAAGTATTATTTTCATATTATTTTAATTTAATGTGTTACAAAATTGTAAAAAAAATGTAAAAAAAAAACTTTCCTCTGGCCGGGTTTGAACTCGCGCCAAAAGACACCTTTATTACTAACATATAGCGCTAGAACACTCAGCCACCAAGGCCGACAGCAGCAAGTGTTTGATTTCTGCTATCTTATTGCAACGTGGCAAGAAGTGGATAACGCCAACCAATCAGAACTGTGTTTCTCGTTTCTACTTCCGGGAGCATTACTCTCCCGAGCTAGTCCTATTTTTACTGCATATTTATATCTAAAATCTATGGAATTATATATATATATATATATATATATATATATATATATATATATATATATATATATATATATATATAAACAATTGACCGAACTTCCCTAGCAACACAGTCGATAGGCAATGGCGGCACAATTGGCAAAATTGGTAACTGCAAAAATGAAATTGAAAAATACATTGTCTCGACGTAGTTTAAAGTGTGTGTTGAGCACTCAACAATCTACCATCATTTATACAATAATTTCCAGCTGCTAATTGCACCTTTTTTCCTCTCATAGGGTTATGTTGGCAAATGTTTGGCAAAAGAGAGTAACTATAATGTGAAGACAATGTTGGTACTTTGCTAGTCTTAACGTTTCTCAATTTTGAGCCTACTGCATGTGCTGCTAGGGTTTATATACGGAAAGTTAAATACAATATGATGATTAACTGACAAATTATCATGTCTGTTTAGCATTATGAGGATATTAGATATTGAAAATAAATACAAACATTTATGAAGTATTGTGGGCTTCTTTCTATTAAATCTGGAGTCTAATTACGTATCGGTTTGCGTCAACGAAACAGAAAATTTGTACGTATCTCCCTCGTTTCTAAGCAGGTAGCGTACGCGCCTTTGGCATCAGAGACCCGGGTTCGATTCACGGCAGGAAGTTCGGATTTCACGTCAAGCTGTAGGTCCAAGTTTTAAGTAGCCTCGCCGCTGAAAGGATGCAAAACTGAATGTAAAATTAAATCAAATCAAAAGAATTTGTACTTGAGTTTATGATAATAGATAGATCTTATGATTGGTAGTTGCATTCTTTTCGTTGCGATCCATACACTTAGAGAAGAGCGAACGTAATGAAGTTCTACTAGGTGTCCCATACAAGAGGAATGTATGATGAAGCCATATATTCAGTGGTGCCCACCCCCCTCATGTCCATGACGCACCCCCTTCAATTGTCTATCCGTAGGTGTTCTTCCATGAAAAAAAAAATCTTTTCGATTAATTTTTATACCCCCTCAAACATATTTATATAAATTTTTAACCCCCCAAATATTTCAATGACGCAGTTTGCGTCATAGACCCCCTTTGTGGGCACCCCTGATATATTCCTTCCTTTCTCCACTGTAATTCTGCTATTTTTGCAACAATTATACTTATTTTCTAAAAGAAGCTTGCATTTTCTATTTAGTACATAATGTAAGAAAACATTTTAATTGACCAAAAATTCATTATGTTTTTACAACAGTCTGCTTTCCCCTTTCTTGTACCAAAATACAATAATTTGCTTTTCTTGTTCATTGAGTTACTCAATCAATCACGATAACACGGGCCCTGTTCCGTAACAGTTTCTACAAACTTTGCGGAACGTAACGCAACTTATATATACGTTAAGGACTTTAGTGGCAAGTATTTGAAATAAATTTGCAGATATCATATGATTACAAAATGCTAACTTTGCAGCACTGACATCATATTGCAAAAACAGTATGTGAAGTCGAACGTCTCAAAGTAAAACGCAAATGTTGCGTTGTGTTGACGCAAATTGCTACGGAATTAGGCTTGATTTTTATAATTTCCGTCTGTGAATCAACTTTAAAGAATTAATTCTCAGTTGTCAACTTACAAAGTTAATATTTAAATTAATGTTTGATTTTAAAATATTATGATTATTATTTAGTGTTCATTTTAGATAGAGTATTTTTACGTTTTACTTACCTGTACAAATTGTCCTGTGTACATGCCGCTATGGTCGGTAGATTGGGGAAGAGAAAACACAAAGCGAGATGTTCTTTTACTAAGATCACAACGCTCCACTAAACTCAGGCTTCGGAAACATTCGGGATGTAATCCAGGGCCGTGATTCACGCCATCGTCTGTTACAATAGGCTACAAATCATAATAATACATAATAAATAATAGATTATAACAGCAATTTTCAAACAGCGTTCCGCGACGGAAGAACTGCTGTGCTGAAAGTTGATATAATGTACACTTTATAGAAAAGCTTATATCTTCTGCAGACATTTACTCCATTAACCCCACCAGCTTTTCAACATGATAAGCACTTACGAATAAGTTCAGTTGGATTACTTTAATGTAGGTTAGGTTAGATCAATATAGGTTTAAGTAAGGTTAAGTTCGCTTTGGTCTATTTCACTTCTTAACGGCACATAATTTTGCCCGGCGGGGCTTATTGGAACTTAACTCCTAGTCCATCATCTGTAATGATTTTTTGTATTAGATTGTATTTCTTTTGTACATTGTAGTGTTTATTTACAATCAAAAATATAAAATAACTCGGCACTAACTACAACAAAAACTTAAATTCTTAGAGATATGCCGTAGGTTACAAAATTACTATGCTAAAAATAAAAAAATAAAAAAAAAAAAACACTGAAAAATCTTACATTACGGCTTCCACGTGAGGACACAATATATTAATTATTGTCCTTATGACAGAACGGTTTGCGGTTTACGTAATTCGTAAAAATAGTAATACAATTATAATAAGAGGGTTAAAAATGTGAGGCGTTACAAGATTAATATTAGAATACTTACTTTAACTTCAGGAAAAATATTAGTAAAACTCATTAACTATACTTGCCTACTCACCGAAAATAATTAGGTAAAGTTATTTTCAATAGTATGAAAAGCAGTCTTTAAAGGACTTTAACAATATGGATAACGGTAATTAACCTATCAGAACAAGCAATTGTAATTAATATATGTTGGTGCAATAGAGATACTGAGCCACCAGACCATATAATCTTTAATTGTGTACAATCAGGACAATGGAATATATTAATAATCTTTATGAACAATTTGATTTTGGACTATTTACTTTGAAAGAAATCTATGAACAGTAACTATCAAACAGAAGAATGGATTAGAATTTTAAAAAATAAAATAAACATTGTAAAAAAATGTGTCTTAGCAATTGTATACGAGACAAATTCATTAGAACAGTAGAATACAAATTAAGCCAATAACGTCGAAATATTACATTACTAACAACATAGAAGAAATAAAAAAATATTAACAAAAATATTCGGAATATGCACTTGGATCAACTTCCTCCTAATTGTACCTTACTCTTTACAGATGCATCAAAATATAAGGGGAAAAATGTTGGTGCAGCAACATTAATTCCTGATTTAAACATCATTAAAACATACAAACTTCCAAAAACTTTCACAATTTTTGAAGGAGAGGCTTTCGCAATACAAGCTCTCATACAAATTAAAACTCTAAAACGAAATTATTCACGTATATGCTCTGATGATCTACGTGTATTTTATGCTTTATAACAGACTAATTGGACCATCAAAACTACATAGCTTCTACTTAATATTAAAATTTTATACAAACAATTACAAGAAAAAGGGTATATAAGCAATTTTTTATACAAAGTCACACTCAAAAATAAAATTTCATGATGAAACAGACCTGGCCGCAAAATCGGCATGTGATAACGGACCACCTGCATTAATCAAAACAAGTCATGTAAATTTTAAAACAGTTGTTTGCTTAGAACAAACTCAATTATTAAATGAATGAAAATCACTTAATAGACAAGGTCCAGACAAATATTACTGGAAAATCATGGTTATAAATACACTTAAACCATGGAATTTCATATATAACTGGACAAGATATCAAGTAATACTGTTTTACCGACTACCCTTTAATACCGTACTAACACCCTCCCAATTATATCAAATAAACAAAATTGAAACTACTTTATGTTGGTGCAAAAAAGATATTGGCTCTATTGATCACATAATTTTTGCTTGTGAAAACACTGGAAATTTATACTGGTAAAAATTTCTAGAAATCTTGGATATGAACCTTACTGCCTACAAAACCTTCTGGCAAGAAATAATTGGAATCTCATTCACATCATTATAGAATTCCTATAATTCAATGAAAATCATATATATATATATATATATATATATATATATATATATATATATATATATATATATATATATATATATATATATATATATAAAAGGAAAGAATCTGATGAAGTATTTAGCGAAAACTCATAATTACAAGATTATAATCAAAATTTACTAAACCACATCAAATCATTAATTTGTTTCAGACCAATTCGTAAATTCAAATATGATGTACTTAACATACATATATCCAAGACAGATATGATTTAACAATTTTAACTTTATGTATATCAACAGACAATAAAATCAGAGAATACTTTCAATAGCTGGTTTCAGGGATTATACTGAACCATATTGACAAGGATTATCACTCAGAGTTTCGATTATTAAGGCAGAACAGTCAACTCATATAAAGTATAACAAATAAAGTGTGGGAATATAGATTTAAGGCTGCCTAAAATCACATAAAAAACCTACGGCTGGGCTAAAGAAAGAAAAAGAAAAACAGTAATTTAAACAAATTCAAGGCTACATATAACAGGTATAAGATGTAGGCGATGAGAATTAATGTTTACGCCTAACGAATTCACCGTAGGAAGTTGAAGAAAAAAAGCAAAAGGAGAGAAAATAATAAACATATATGTTCAATTTATAAAATGAAATATAAACTCTGTATTTGAAGTGTAAATAAAGTTACAGATAATTACCTGATTTCGCCACTTTGGTTTGCAGTTGTTAAATGGATTATAGAAATCAATTTCCTGACCGGTTTCACGAGATGACTTTGCAGCGTCGCGCTGAATTTCTTCGAGCAAACTTTGTGCAAGATTTCTTTTCTCATCAATATTTAGCTTCTGCAGTTCTTGACACAAAATTCGGTGATTTGCAGACGCTGACCTGTGATAAATAGGACATATTATTATTTGAAAATGGTGTGTGTTGTATAACAAATAAACTGAATAATGTCTAACATATTGCGTCTCAAGAACCTCAAGTAGTGAAACCCAGAACAAATAAACTGAATAGTGTCTAACATATTGCGTCTCAAGAACCACAAGTAGTGGAACCCAGAACAGGTAGGCTAAGATATAAGTTTATGTTTCCACGATATATATAGGTTAATGTTTCCACGAGGTTACCAGTCGTAGTGCTAATAAATGTAAAAGAAAAAAATAAAATAATTTTATAGTTGTGGTGTGTGTATTAGAAGTGTTGCCACCAATATATATATGTATGTGTCTGTCTGTCTTTATGTATTTCATAGTATGTGTTTAATTTTTTTTTTTTTTTTTTGGGCCTTGTGGAATACCGGAGGCCATCCGGCCATATAGGCTGGTAGGTAAACTAAGTTTTTTTTATAGGCTGATAATAAGTCTCTGGAGTACCGGATAATTTCCGGCCTAAAAATAGATACACTATTTGTGTGTGCAGTGTGTGTGTCCACTATGTTCTGTATTGTTACTTGTATAAATAAATATAAATCAAGTACGTACTTTTCGAATAAGAGATATAACGGTAAAATTTTATTTTAGGAAATTCACTCGATATAAATACTATTTTAAAAAGATTCTATTTACATTAGATAAAAGCAGGGGTGCCCACAAAGGGGGGCTATGACGCAAACTGCGTCATTCAAATATTTTGGGGGGGGGTTAAAAATCTATATAAATATGTTTGAGAGGGTGTAAAAATTAATCGAAAAGATTTTTTTCATGGAAGAACACCTACGGATAGACAATTGAGGGGGGTTGCGTCATGGACATGACGGGGGTGGGCACCACTGATAAAAGTAATAAGGATTCAGTGAAGAAAGAGTAGATTAGGTTAATTTTAAAAATGAAATCAAAGTTACTTGGAAATCAAATCATTGAGGAATTTACCCATAGTAAAAACTTGCCAGAAACATGAATTATTATGATATTTTAAATGATATGCAGATACCAAGTACCTAGGTAGTTTAGCACTATGTAATGATTGTAAACATGTACTTTTATTTTTAAAATGCGTTCTCTGTAACCTATAGTAAGGTAGAGTATACTCATGAAGTAGAGTAACTCAGAGTAGCAAAGATTAGACTATAATAGAATAAGGGTAGTAACATGGTAGAGTGACGTCACAAAGAGTATTGAAGATTACTAGGCTAATATTTAGATCAGGTTAGGGTATCTTACGTTAATGTTCTAAGGTGCGCCGTAAGCTAACCAACTGTATGGCCTATGAAACTCTAACGTTCAGTTACGCCTTCACCACTGGCGCAAATCCCGGGGGGACGAGGAGGACATGTCCCCCTCAATCTTGGACCTGAGGGAGACTGTGCTTTTAAAAAGTCTGACTTAAAAAGTGCTTTTTGGGATAAGTATTATGATTTGTGTCCGACTGCCACAAAGGAATGTAAGATAAAATTGATTTCTCTTGGGTTTTTAAAAAGAATCGTATTCTGTAGTATTTCAAACTGAACTTCGTGCTGTAGTTCGTGCTGTAGTGCGTTTAGTAGTGTAATCAATATGTATTAATTCCACTTCCGCTACTTGGACAAAAATTACAATAAATGCCAGAGGAATATATGCCCCTCTCCTCATGCTGGAAAGGTGTCTCAGCTGTACGTACGGACACAAATTCCGTCTCGTCTCGTCTCGTGGCAACACTACAGATAAATGTGATGATTTGTATCCGACTGCCACAAAGGAAAGTGATATGAAATTTGTTTCTCTTGGCTTTTACATTTTTAATGAAAATGAAGACGTGCGACTGTGCGTCACGTAACTTGATATGAAATCTTATCTCCTCCTCTCCCCTAGGCCCTAGCACACGAAGACTATATATAAGACTATCCAATATCAGTAGAACCCATCTTTTCAGTAAATGCGTATTTAATCTATTTGTAGTATCAGCCTAGGCATCTATTCATGCTTCGTAAGCTAACTCTATAGCCTATGGAACCCGGAGGTTCAATGCCGTGTTCACAAAAGCTCTCCACTGACTTCTATCCTTAACCAACTGGATCCAGTTTCTACTCTGTATTCCTATTTTTGCGTGATCCATCTTAATATTGTCTTCCCATCTGCGCCTAGGTCTTTCTAATGGTCGTTTTCCGATTGGTCTTCCAGTCAAGACTTTGAAAGCGTTCCTACTTTCTTCCATTCTGGCTATATGTCCTGCCCAGCTAAGCCTCCTAGACTTGATGACCCTAACAATGTTTGGTAAGCCGTAATATTTACCTAGTTCCTCGTTATGAAGTTTCCGCCGACCCCCATTCCCGTTCCTCTTGGGTTCGAATATTCGTCTGAGCATCTTGTTCTCAAATACTTTCAGCCTAAATTTAGAAGGGAAGCCACTAAATTGGTAACACTGTCGATAATGTAGTGATCAATTCTTTTTTCCATGTTGTAATTAATAAAGAGAAACGACTTGAAGAAATATTGTTAATTCATTTAAGCTGTAATTTTCAAAAGAATCCAAAATAAGAGAGCAGCAAGCATGAAAAGCAAGCCAAAATCTAGGAAGAAAAGCAATTCTTAAAATACACAAGAGAATGTTAAAAACGGATTAGTTGTATTATTATTATTATTATTATTATTATTATTATTATTATTATTATTATTATTATTATTATTATTGACACACTGCCACTGATCCAGTGTTGCTAAAATGTTGACACAAAAAGTCGCTAAACGAGAGGTGGAATGACTCCAATTTTGGGTGAAAAGTCGCTAAAAGAAAACTTATTCGTAAAATCCGTTGTCTATAAGCATTGTTTTAAAGTTGTAGATGTAAAATAGGTATGTTGTACTCACATCTTTTTCAACAGGGCGCAAACAACCCTTGAATTCAGGGATCATTTCATATTGTTTCGGGACCTTTTGTTCATATTTTGGAGACATACCGTAATAGTTCCTATATAGTTAATACTACAGTAGTTACATTTTGCATTTAAAAAAAAAGTGCAGAATAATTAAACGATCCCAAAGGACAAATATATCAAAAACCCACTTCGCTTTTAATCACGCATCTATAGCTAATCTCGTTCTTATCGGTAATGCTGTAATGTAATGTAATGTCTCGCTCTTATCGGTAATGTCTCAACGGAAGCTCTGTGAACTAATCAAGTTTGTAATTGTTCTCCGTTAGAGGGCAAGAGTAACAGATAACAAGCGGAATTATGGGGGAGTGGGTACGTTGTATTCACAAATTCTTGATAACTTGCGCTCATTAAACCAAACAAAAAGAAAGCAAAGGACATAAAAACTGTCTTGAACTAATAATGCTTCTCTACAGATGAACAGGTTGTTTGCAGCAAAAGGTCGATAAATTTGTAAGTAAGTAGCTAAATTGTCATTCAAAAATCACTTCGGGCCGCGGTGGCTCAGTGGTAGAGCGTTCACCTCCGGTGCTTGGGGTCCCGGGTTCGATCTCAGCCCCCGCCAAGTGAACTTTGTGGTGGACAAACACCATGTGCGTGGGTTTTCTCCGGGTTCTCCCGTTTCCTCCCACTTTCTTCATTCCACCATTTTCATTCATTACTCATCATCACCGTCTCCTTTAGCCTAACCGGCATAACCGTGGGACGTAAAACTCAAATATTTCATTTCATTTTTAAAAATCACTGAAAAAGTCGCCAATCGAAAAAAAATTGTCGCTATCGTGGTCAAATTCCCCAGATTTAGCAACTTTCCCCCCAAATTGGCAACACTGCACTGATCACCCTGATGCACCACTCCATATGCATCCAATTAAAATTCAAATCGTTCCCACAATGTAACGAAAGTGATATAAGAGACACCGCCGGGTTTTTCTTGAACCATACTATTTCTTTGGTGACAACTATTGTGACAACTATAAATATTTGTGAATGTGACAACTATTAGTAGCAGCGTTGTGCTTCATAATACCACATGAACGTCACATCCGCTTAGCTACTTTCTAAAACAGATGGGACCTTATGCAGAGTCGTTTTGACGTCTGATTAAAGCCATACTACGAGTTTGACTAACGGGTGGTTATAAAAATTGTATTCAGAGTCTCTGATTAGGACGTCGTATTTGACGAAGTTAATCACATGTGACTAATTAATCTAGAGCAGAGGCTAATCTTTTACACACGGTTTAGCGTGCGACACAACATTTCGGATTTCGTAACTCATCTATTTTCATTTTTAAAGACTACGCATGCGCTCATCTACTTTTCCGTTGTTGCCACATTTATTGTTTCACCAATGCATTGGGGTTGTGTAAGTTAATCATACCCAAATCAACGTTTTAGTTGTACTCAAAGTAGACTCTGAATACCAAAAAAGTGCACCTTCCTTAGTAAAGATTTAGTATGCCATTAACTAGTCCGAGACTAACCCATGATTAACTCATTCTCTCTGAATACCGCCCATGAAGCTTAGTTATAAGCTATTAAAAAAAAGAGAGAGAGAGAGAGAGAAAGAGAAAGAAAATAAAAACGAGCCTACTCCTAGGTTTGGAACCGTTGAAGTACACACTTATTATTAATTAAATTTTTAACAAGTTGTAATTAAAATACTGTAGCAATGCTTATATGGCAGATAATACTGTACAAAGTCTCGAGTTTATACACTTGTTATACAAGTAGGATAAAAAGTATCAAGAGCCCAGACATAAAAAAAAAAAAAAAAAACTTACCAAACATCTGCCCCATCTTTTCCTAGAAGAATGTATTTGCCTATAGTATTTCTAATAAATTCGCCTGTGGGTGCCATTACCCATGCTGCCCTAGCGTCACGCAAAAGACGCTCGAGACCTGTAAGTAAGAAAGGGCTTCAATCAAGAAAACTTGGTATAGTCGTAACCTATCAATATTTTCATCAATTCAGTATTTGTTCTTTTTATATTGAGACACTAAAAGACTAAGTTCTGTATTCATAGCTGTATTTAAATGAACATTTTTCCTAAGATCTGTCTTGAGAAGTAAATTGCTGCTTCATAATCCCACTCAGTCAAGATTTTGAGATACAGATTTTCAAAAAGAACTTGATTTTAAAAAATGGCATTTTGACCTTCCTCATTAATATTTGTCAAGACAAGCTTTCGATCTCGCAAATTCAAAGTTGATAGCAGAAATGGCCCCATATTTTGTACAAGATAGAAATAACAGTCTTGACCAACATGCGTTTTCGCTAACAATTCTTGAAACATATTTATGAATAAGAGTTGCTTCAAGACGGAAATTTAAGTTTTACTGAAGACAAGATCTTGAGTAGGCATACATTATGAATATGGCCTTAGGATACTTCGACAAAATTTGGAGTCAAGAAATTTAAAAATTGTACTATATAAGTAGAGTCAAGTATTGGCTTGTGATATGAGTATAACAATATCGTAAAAGTCTGTCTTTTAGGGTAGAGCTAAAAGACGGTACACGGGAATTTTTGACTTTCTTATCACCTTTTCATTATAAAGATTCTTCTTACATACAGTAATAAATATTGCGGATAAAATGTAAGTTCTTCTAGATATCGTGGTGGTTCGCTGATTAATTTGTAGAAGCTTAATGACCAGGCGTCTTAGGGCGAGAGGAACCAACGCTCTTGCGGCAAATTTATAGATAAGTGCCTGCCAATGACCAGGCATCTTAGAGAGGAGGATAAAAATCCAGAGACCAGGCGTCCTAGGGAGTAGTTAAGCGTTTGCAGAAACCAGGTATCCTAACAAGAATGAACTCTCAGAGATCAGATGTCCTGGGGAGTAGGTAAGTACTTGCAAAGACCAGACGTACTAGCAAGAATGAACTCTCAGAGACCAGGTGTCGTAGAGACTAGTTAAGCTCTTGCAAAGACCAGGCGTCCTAACAAGAATGAACTCTCAGAGATCAGATGTCCTGGGGGAGTGGGTAAGTACTTGCAAAGACCAGGCGTCCTAGCAAGAATGAACTCTCAGAGACCAGGTGTCCTAGGGAGTAGTTAAGCTCTTGCAAAGACCAAGCGTGCAATTAGGGGAGCCTGGCTCCTAAATGTTTTGGCCTCCTAATTGTTAAGAGTAGTTATTGATAAAAGAAATCCAGAATTGTGACGATTGGACCCCAGGCGAAACCCATTGCAAAAACAGGCGTCCGAGAAACAATGAACTCTTAGAGACCAGGTGTAATGGGGAATAGTTAAGTACTTGCAAAAATCAGCAGCGGCGTAGCGTAAGGGAACGCCTGTATGCCCGGCATCCCCTGTTAATAAGAAAAAGTACGTATTTCATTATATTTATAAATTGTTTGCTTATAATTACCACAATTATTTCCACTGCAATCTTCTGGATGCGCTCTCTCGCTTTACTTTGGCAAGCGGAACTACGCATGCGCATCACTTATATGCACATTTTCTGTTTTTCCTCTTGTATGCTATGTTCCTTGGGCATCTAGGCCTACTGCAAGCATCGGGATTTTCGTCTGCTTTCTGTCGAATGCGCATGCCCAACTTCTTCTTTTCCTACTCCCCGTCATCCCTTGCAACCCCAACATTTGCTTTGGATATAAGCTGGCGTATGGCCAAGTACTGCCAACTCTATATATTTTGAACTAAGCTATGGTTTCTGTATAGAACGTACGAGCGCTGTCAAGGAAATAGAACAAAACATAAATAGTTAGTTCAACGCAATTATGAAGCATGTCGCTTATGTAAGTGATAGTATAAAAATAGTTATGCTTTAATCGTAATTAAATGCATCGTAATTGTAATCGTAATTAAAGGCAAACTAATAATCTACATCATAAATACATATCATGTCTCAGGGTATAGCCAGAAACTCTTTGAGAGGGCTCACATACACAAGAATCACGGTCACCAATCTGGTAAGCCAGGAGAGCTAGCACCCCCCGCCCTTCGCAAAGTTTACTTGGGCTCTTCTGTATCTTGATATCTGACAATGAAGTAGACGCACAGAAATAGGCCTCCAGAGTTGTTTTAAGTGCTTTCTATTTGCATCTTCAAATGATATACATACTCAGGCCCATATTCACGAACGGGCACCTAAGGTCCGGACAGAAGATGACACATTTCTAGGGGTGACAAAAAAAAAAAAAAAAAAAAACGAGATTGAAGTATGGTATGCGGAGAAAGAAGCTGCCCACGAGAGAGAAATAAAGGGAATTATACTGGAAACAATATTCATACAAGTCTCGTCACAATGCTAGTGGCAGAAAAGGAGCTGAGACAATTGCTTATTGGCGTCTAACGTAATCTACGCATTTGTTTCTGTATGCCCCACCAGGCGTGCAATTAGGGGAGCGTGGCTCCTAAATGTTTTGGCCTCCTAATTGTTAAGAGTAGTTATTGATAAAAGAAATCCAGAATTGTGACGATTGGACCCCCTAGCATATTTGTGCCTCTCTCCTAAACTTTAATGGCTGTTTGCGGGCCTTAATGAGCAGACTCAGCCTGTTAATTTTCTATTTGTGTTGTGTAATCGTATGGGATGGTTGCAAATTATCCCGTGCTAAATATAAAGCTTCTGCAAGTTTCATGAACATGGCTTTACAATCCATTTTTTTGTGATAAATTATTGGCTCACCTCTCCCTGGTTATGCCCTTGCGTTCTGTATTAGATTTATGCTTTTGATTAGCAACATTGATCGTTGGTGGTCAAGAAAAATTGGCGGTATAGAGTTTCTTTTGCGTTGTGACTTGAAATGAATAATTGTTTTATTGTTTTACTGTAGTATGAAGAAAAAGGCATTTATAACTAAGAGACAAAGCTGTGGAAAGTGTTCGTCTGCTACAAGGTATAGTACCTTATTAACTTTTAGCAAATGATGACTACAACAACAGTACCAGACACAAATTTAATTGATTTTTTTTGTTAACTACCATATCTCGGTTGACTTACGAGCAGCGTTGCTCTTTGAATGGGAGACGACCTATCCCAAAGCTCTTCATAAAAACAACAACTAGCAATCAGTCGCGAATATTTCAGTCTTCGTGGTATGATGATAGGTTTTCTTGGCTTTCTGGGTGTTCTGTAAGGAATAAAATATTATGTTTCGTCTGCATTATGTTTGGGGCAAAGGAGTCGGAGTGGTGTAATTTCATGAAGAAAGCTATAAAACATGAGTCATCGAAACAACGTTTGCTGCATAGTGAATCTTTCCACTTGTTAAGGAGAATACACATTGAACATATATTGTATTGTATTGTATTATATCAGACAAGTGACTAACTTTGTCATCCCCATTTCGGAATACCACGCTACGCTACTGAAAATCAGGCGTCCTAGCAAGAATGAAATCTCTGAGACCAGGTGTCCAAGGGAGTAGTTAAGTACTTGCAAACACCAGGCGTCCTAGCAACAATGAACTTTCAGAGACCAGGTGTCCTAGAGAGGAGTTAAGTACTTGCAAAGGCCAGGCGTCCGAGAAACAATGAGCTCGCAGAGACCAGGTGTCCTAGGTAGTAGTTAAGTACTTGCAAAAACCATTCGACCTAGCAACAATGAACTCTCAGAGACCAGGTGTCCTAGGTAGTAGTTAAGTGCTTGCAAAGACCAGGCGTCCTAACAAGAATGAACTCTCAGAGACCAGGTGTCCTAGGGAGTAGTTTAGTACTTGCAAAGACAAGGCGTCCTAGAAAGAATGAACTCTCAGAGACCAGGTGTTCTAGGGAATAGTTAAGCTCTTGCAAAGACCAAGCGTCCTAGCAAGAATGAACTCTGAGACCAAGTGTCCTAGGGAGTAGATAAGTTCTTGCAAAGACCAGGTGTCCTAGGAACAATGAAATCTCAGAGACCAGGTGTCCTAGGGAGTAGTTAAGTACTTGCAAAGACCAGGCGTCCGAGCAACAATGAACTCTCAGAGACCAGGTGTTCTAGGGAGTAGTTAAGTACTTGCAAAGACCAGGCGACCTAGCAACAATGAACTTTCAGAAACCAGGTGTCTTATGAAGTAGTTAAGTACTTGCAAAGACCAGGCGTCCTAGAAAGAATGAACTCTCAGAGACCAGGTGTCCTAGGGAGTAGTTAAGTACTTGCAAAGACAAGGCGTCCTAGAAAGAATGAACTCTCAGAGACCAGGTGTTCTAGGGAATAGTTAAGCTCTTGCAAAGACCAAGCGTCCTAGCAAGAATGAACTCTGAGACCAAGTGTCCTAGGGAGTAGTTAAGTTCTTGCAAAGACCAGGCGTCCTAGGAACAATGAAATCTCAGAGACCAGGTGTCCTAGGGAGTAGTTAAGTACTTGCAAAGACCAGGCGTCCGAGCAACAATGAACTCTCAGAGACCAGGTGTTCTAGGGAGTAGTTAAGTACTTGCAAAGACCAGGCTTCCTAGCAACAATGAACTCTCAGAGACCAGGTGTCCTAGGGAGTAGTTAAGTACTTGCAAAGACCAAGCGTCCTAACAAGAATGAACTCTCAGAGACCCGGCTTCTTTAAGAGTGGCAGGTGATCAATCGGTGAAGATTGATGCCTTCTGCGGTGTTCCGGCTCTTTTTATCCAGAAATGTTGGAGACTGCTTGAATCTACGTCATTTGCCGATCGTTGGCGATGATTGACGACGTCTTCTTCGTGGCTGTCGTCTGAAATGTGTTTACAGTCAGACGTGATGTTGGAAGCACACGGGGTACCTTGCAATTTAACTAAAATTGGAAAACAGGGGCACGGTGGCTCAGCTTGGAATGCTCAACTCTAAATACCAAAGGTCCCTGGTTCGATCCCAGGCTGTCACTTTGTCGCGGACAACTTCCCGTATTCCAGTTCTCATTTCATCAGTTGGTTTCATGATCAGTTACTTTCTTGAATTATCCACTTCTTTTCACGTAGACATAATCTTAGAACGTAAAACCGAAAGATTTCATTTAGATTGAAAAATAGTTATTTTTTATTTAATTTTTACAACTTTTATATGTTTAAATGTATTTTCTTTGGTATTTTGTTTATGAAAAAATTGGCGACCACATTCAATTTAAATAGACCTCGAACAACTTGGTTTTCCATAGCACGAACGTTTCTTACATCCAATAAACCGCACGTAAAGGGTGTACCAATAAGAGCGACGGATTTAATATGTGTAATAGAATGCTGCTTGGAGAAGAATTACAAATATTTTTACATTATTACAACGCGCAAGAATGCCAAATGTGTTTTACTTATCATGTTTTGTGATTCGATTGGTAACACTGCTCATACAAATAACGGTCTGGTGTGGGTTTTAGACCGATGGAGCGAGAAGATCGTATTTTTTAAGGTCGAGAATGGGAATATCGAGACGGTTTGTGGAGAACAGTACCAAAATATGAGTACTAGTTTTCTTGTGACTATTTGTATTGAAATGATATGAGAAACAAATGGTTTCAACAAAATATCGCTAGCTCCCAGAAGGTGATTATGTTGCTACGTGAAAAATCCCCAGACCAGGTCCTCTTTTGAAGTGCTGATAAAAACTGACCAGCTAGACCACGTGATCTTACTCTTGACTCCTTGTTGCTAAACCTGTTGGAGCTTCTAAAATCTTAAACGTCTACGCAAACAAACCTTGAACAGTGCGAGAACTCAAGGAGAAAATCGAACGTGTTATCAGCTATATCAATAAATGTCTGCTTTCGATGTCGTTTCAGTCGAATCACTCCCTCGAGATCGTGAACGTCTGCGTACCACGTTGTTGTGCACGATCCACTTCTTATCACCAGTTATCAATCGCTTCAGAAAAAAGATCGTTTTCCTCACGTTTAATGAGCACGTCGCACATGTCTACCCGTGGCTTCAAATGAACTTTGAGTTCATGACGAACACAAACATTGAGCTTGTTTATGTATCTCAGTTTCTTCAGATGTTTGGTTGACTAAAGGATGTTCAATATTTATGTATTCTTTCGTGTCATATAACGATAATTCATGTCAATTAATGCCTCTGTTTAGTCGTCCTCAGTCTCGGTTGGCCTTTCTTACCGAAAGGTGTCGTTGAGATCAAAATTACCAGCACGGACTGTAGTTGCTGGCACTGACATTCGTGTAGAGCATGGGTAAAAGTGGATCTGAGAAGGTAGGGGGACGGTGGGTGGCGGCATTACACCACGCCGTTCACTATGCCTATCTTTGCCCATTGTAATTTTTAGAAACTGGGGGACGCCGTAATAGTTTTTGGAGGTGGGGGACGACGTCCCCCGCGTTCCATCTCACTTTTCTCCTGGTGTAGAACATTGTTGCCATAAACTTTACGCAACTTTTCATTGGCTCTCTTCCCTTTCCTGAACTAAAACAATAAAATAGGACAGAAATGGAACTTTTGGTATTCCATCTTCCATGTGTTGTCAAATCTGTAAAAACAAACCACACAAAGAGCACTATCAATACACATGACACTCAACCTCTCATGACATGACAACAATTGCTTGGATGTAAATAACGCTAGTGCTTCCGCAAATCAACATTTGTCATCTCGCACCAAAATCTGTCAGCCGACTTTTCCGACAACTGGAGTTCTATTTTCAAACAATAATAAAAAAATAAAATAAAATAAAATAAAATAAAGACGTCTTGTAAACAATTCGACACTTGAAGGGTTAAAAAGAATATTGTTTAGTGAAATTATTTATGTTGTTGAAAGGGTTTCTGTTATTGAACAATACGCTTTCATTAAGAAGGTGGCATCTTTAAGAGACCACCTGGGAATCTCGACTCCACTCAAGGGTGGATCCAGGACGAACTCATGGGGGTAGGGAGTAGAGCAGTGCGGTAAACGATTTTCAGTTTTCTTTCTTTCACCGGGCTTTTGCAGCACTATGGTTCATATACCACTGAGGGGGGAGGAAGAACGACTCTTCGCCCCCCTGGAGGCGCCTATGAGCCCATTACAATATTTTGTGTAAACGAAACTTTTAAGCAGGTTTTAGAATCAGAAAATTTTGAACTACTGATAGTTGTGAACGTATAAGGAAATCAAAATTTTGGAAATATAAAAACAACAATATGTTATATGTATGTAAGTAAAATACATCAACTCGTTTCTTTAATTTTAGAACAATAATAGCACAATGAAAAATATTTCCCTTACCTAATTCCTCTTTGAATCCTGTACCACCACAAGCCTTTAACATGGTGTCGGTCACTTTCAATACATTTTCACACGCTTCGTACTTTACACCATCTGTCCAGAGTTTGTATGCTAACCTTGAAATTCAAATAGAAACACAGAATTTGAAATATAAAAGCAATATAGTCATCAAGAACATTCAATCCTTATGCGTCCGGATCAGGATCAAAGTGGAAACTATGCTATACGCGTATTTGTAGTCAAACTGCCTAAATCACTATCATATTAATATGGCAATGGACAAGTAAACTATACAGAACACAAATTTATAGGCCTGCCATGAACAGAATAAATTCAGATACTTGGCTGCGAAACAATCTGACGTTAGTTTATGAGATTTACCTTAATAAACCTCAAGAAAGAAAGCAAATAAATTTAAATAAGGTAAATTGTACTTGAATGTATGAACCAGTTGGCATTTTTGCCGATCCCAAACATTTCAGTATTCACGCGCTTCCCTGTATTATTTTCGCGCGCTACCCTAGCCAGCTCTTTTAAGTTGGTCATGTAAAGTGTACAGAAAAAAGGGCAAGTCTTTAATTTGACCATTTGATGTCCTGAACAGGACCCAAAAAACATCTGCGGGGCTTCTAACCCTTTCCTACTACTACTACTATGAATCCGTATAGTAAAACTGCAAGTTTATTTCAATGAAAAAAGTGTTATGGAAATTTAAAAAAATAATCGGTAAATCGCTTTTTTGGGTATTATTTTCAATCTAATTTTAATGAAGTGTTATGAAAAAATTTTTAAAAATAAGAAAAGCTCCTTGGTCCGGGTTTGAATCCTCGCCAAAAACAATTTTCATTACTAGCACGTTGCGCTAGCACGCTCGGCTACGAGGGACGACATCAGTTTTCGTTTACTTTCTGCTATATCTAGGTCGTGACACTTGATGTCCTATCTGTATCGGCCAATAAGATCAGACGATAGCTGAAACGTTTGGGATCCGCAAATATGATTAATACAAGAACACTGACAGAAATAGACATTTGGTATATCGTATTTAATATATAACAATGTTGAACTGAAAATCGAACAAGAGTTTCGGTATAAGTGTTCATATAACAGCATAAATCTTTTTCTATTATACATCGTACAGGTAGAATGATTTGATGTACTCTTTTTGAATGACTGCCTACTCCAAGCAATCGTCACACACGCTTTTCTGCTGGTCTGGGCACACCCATCTCTGGCATTTTCCAAAAGTTTTTTTACTTGTTGACTTGTTGCGAGAATGGCCACAAAGGAAACATTTTCCAAACCCAGAATCTCTGTCTTGTGATAATGGAACACCTTCACTGAACCCAAAGAGAAGTCTTCCTCTGCGTCGAAGCTCGTTTGGCAAGGATTTCACGGCTAAACGTTGGCTTATTGCTGGTTTTATCAACCTAGATCAAAACCTAGATCATGGAGGAAATTCTTTCGTCTGACATTCTCATTATTCTTATTTGCTCTAAATATATATTGAAAACATTAACACCAGCTATTTTTTCATCAATTCATCATCAATTAGGCATTAAAAAAGATGACTTGTGAGCCAAGCCTATGAAAATCTGGTATTATATTCGTGAGTTTATTGGCATTATGGAATTACGGGATCTACATACCAGCGAGAAGTTTTTACTTTCTTCTCTTTACCGATGTAGAACGCACGTGTATCGAGAGAAGGTGGTGCAACAAGATCCATGACTTCAATACTGGCTTGTACTGGTATGTTTTCTTCTTCTTCCGGTATATTGCCACGTACATCTTCGGTATCACTGCACTCAACTTTTTCTTTATCAAAATCTTCCTCGAGCTCCTACATGTCTTCAATCCCAAATTCACTTTCTGCCTCTTCTAACTAAAGACTCACTTCTCTGTCACGCACTGACATTTCATATATTACAAATACGTATTCCACAAAAATATCGTGAAAATGTAAAACGAAATAAGTCACTAGTAAGAAACAAACTTGTACGCTAATAGTCGCGCGATCTATAATAGTAGAACACTTATGAAATCATGGAACAAATCTGAGCAGGTGCAAGAACAAGCGCTGAAAATTGACTCGAATGTACATAAGGTTTTCGGAGAAAGGTACATAACCGCTTAAGGTCGAGTGTGTTGCCAATTGCTCAGGATTCTAAAAATAAAACACCTGTTTTACAATACTAGAACGCGCGACCACTGCAGTGTTAACGACTGTGATGTGAATAGTGAAAATTGGATACAATGTTTACAGTGTGATGAATGATTTCACCAGCTGTGCTAAGGACTGACAAGATACAAATCGCGCTTCCTTTGCGATGGATGCAGGATGGAAGATGACTGGGGCCAACTTTACAACACCCTCTACAGTTGGTATCCTTATGTAGGCCGAGAAATAGCACTGGGTTAATTTTCACAGAAGGGATCCAGACTTATTTTTATCTTAACCCAACCTAACCATTTCCTACCCTACTCTATCTTATCCTATCTTACCCTAAACTAGCAAAGTGGCACCGCGGAGTGTACTCGCTAACTCTAAGGTATGTTGTGAATTCGACCCCGGGTGAGGACATTCGGTCGAGAAAGTGCCAGCCTTCCTGAATGAGGGTTTCTTGAGTTTTCCTAATTCATACTAGGCAAATGCCGAGATAGTACGTAACATATAGTTCCTAGGTTGTTCCCTTCCTTCCCTTCCCTCGGATGTGATCGCCGAAGAACACCATCCCATATACTGACTGCCTAACATGCCCATAGATGATGAAGGCACACAATCTAAATGCTAATTCTAAGCTACCTAAAACAGTCGTAATTTTCGATGCGCATGGAGACGAACTAGTGCGTGCCATGTAAAATACTCGATGACTGAAACAGCTTATAACAAAAGAGACTCTATAGTTGTCAGTAAGTAACATTACACTCAAGATTTAATCATTATATAAGTAATATCACGAATTTAGCCGTATAGCATCACGACATTTCCCGTAATTACTGAATTTACAGAACTTTGTAGACTTTTTCTCAACGTATACATTTCTTGAACATGAATGTTTCACTTTTTTGAGCTCTGGGCTTTATTACAGTATTCTTTTTAATACACATTGATATCCAACGTACTTCTAAGTTTCTTTATTATGTTTTGGTAGGCTAAAAACCTTAATGTCACGAAAGAGTTATAACTGTGAATTCAAAGATTTAAAAACCAAGGATAAGAGATTGTTTACAGTTATGTGTGGAATATAATTTCAGGTAGATGTCTGTCGATATGGGCTCTGTGTAGCACATGATTCATGACAGTGGACTACACTTCCGGTCCAAATGCCCGTATTTCCGCTTATTTTCTTTGAGGCTATCTGAAACACAAATTATATGTGAACAAACCTCTAAAACACAGCAGCTCAAGGACAATATTCGTGCAGAAGTACGTGTGCTGACCCCTGTCATGAATCATGTGCTACACAAAGCCCGTATCTGTAAGGCCTATAATGACGGACATCTACCTGACAAGGGAGTTAGTGCAAGTTGCGATCGGAATTGCAACAAAGATTTGGTTTGTATGTACGAGGGTTACATGCAAGGGCGCCCATGTTGTGGTTTCTAAGGGGGGCAAGTATAAGCGACATTTCAAATGTAGTCTCAAATTTTGCGGTGTAATTATTCTAAAATATCTATTTGGTTTTCGATCTTCCGAAGCACAATTTCCTCTAAAGGGGGGCGAGCGCCCAACCTTGCCCCTCTGATGGGCGCCCTTGGTTACATGTACAGTATAAATATGCGCACAATATTTGCCATTGACAACTACAGTGCACATTGTAATCATGTGCATGTTCAGTCACCGAGTTCAAAAAATGGGCTGTTGGTAGCTTTGGGCAAAAGATTACGAGGATGAACATGACCATAGAGTATAAAGTGCCGGAAACAGAGTTGCTTATCACGCAGTCTTCCAAGTCACACTGCGTTTGAACATCACAAGTACGTTCGGGCGGTGTTCGAAACCTCTCTGGTGAGAAGTCATCATATCCAGTACCGAACAATGTCAGCGCTGGAGAGAAGAACTGATTATGTAGAACACACACAACAACGAAATTGAATCCTTTGACGATGGTATGAACTGATAACCGTGAAGAATAATGTGATTTTCAATCCGCTTCAGCACCGTCTTGAACTGTCGGAAGAATAGCACTTCAAGTGCCTGGATGTAAGGTGTGCACCCAGGAGGAATTGTCTTGACTTTATACACCATGTTTTGTGATCGGATATCATCAATATAAGTCCTGTCATGATATGTCCCGAGCGAATCAACCAGAGGAAGAGACTCCTCCGCCGCATATGGGAAGTAGACATCTTGAAAGAATTGCGTCAGGATTTGTTTCGTGATTAGGCGGGACTTCGAGGCAACTTGAACCAGATTTTGCGGTTTCAGCATGTATTGCACTACTCGCACTCCAAACTGATCTCTAAGTTCCTAGTAAGTTACCAGCATCTTTGGAAACACATACCCACTTTTCGATGTAACGGGTTGCATAGTGTAAGAAAAGAGTTGTCGCATGATCACTCCACACCGAACTTCTTACTGACTTCTTTCCCTTGAAATGCAGAGTTCGCGACGGGTGAAATTCCTTCCGTATACCACTGTGATCGGTATTATAAATCTGTATACATTCCATGGTGTTCAATAAGGACATTACCTCCTTATGAAATACTTCACATCTTTCATGCACGCCACCATTTATATTTCAGGTTTTAGTGGTTAAACATTTTGTTATTTCCCATGAACCAAGATGATGTATCTGTTTAAACCTTTGATCCAGTGAATCGTTCCAGGCATATTTCTCGGGCTTTTTCCAATATGTAAATGCATGAATATTGACAGCGTGAAGATTAGTGCGTAGAAGAGTTCTTGCTAACCTGAATTTTTCAGCTACATAATCGTCAAGCATGTGCAGTTTTGAGCGCTGGCCTGCCTCCCCTCTCTCTACCATCTGACGTAAGTATCGTAGATGATGTATGTCTTGCAGAATACGATATCATTTCTGTACTGTATTGAAACTTAATTGTTTAGTTTTCCCAGAATCCTGGAATGCAATTATCTCCTTTGCCTTTTCAAAAGATATATCAGGACACTTCTTTCTCTTCGGTGGGCTTGGCACATAAGCAGACGACTGGCTTTCATCACTTCGTAACAACTCTTCGATCTTCGCCACTATCAGGTTCTGGAACATCTGTACGTTATTCACAATCAGACAAGACTTCTGCGTATTCATATTCTTCAATATAGTCTATTGTACTTCCGTTATGTATATTATTACCACCATTTGGTTGCCACCGTTTTATCTATCACATTTATTATGAATACAGCTGTATTTCTCACCTTTACTGTATCTTTTTTGGATCTTCTTTTGTATGTGTAATAACTAACAATAATGCTTACTATACTTACAGGATTCATTATCACAGGATTGCGTTAACAGTTAGAGTAACATCACGCACTATGAAACCGGTAACACCACACGCGAACGAATTAACTGCCAACGTTGAAGCAACACGCACGGACTCACTATTATATTGGGTTCCTTGCTCTTATGCGTCGTGTCTGTCTGGTTCCCCTAGATGTCGCCTCGGACTCTTCGTCAGATGACCTTTGGTACGTCGCGGCAAATGTCCATCATAGCATACACTGCACATACCTACATTAGCTAGAGGAACACTGTTTACAATGAATACAGTTACTAACCTCACGATATCATGTTCGATACGGATCACTGTGAGCAGAATATCGATCCTCGTAGCTTACAGTGTAATTGGCGATGGTATTTACTTTATACATGTTTGTAAACAGCACAACAAACATATTCATACAAACCACAACTCAACTGCAATTGCGATCGCAACTTGCGCTAACTCCCTTGTGAGGTTATATTCCACGCATAAGTGTGGTCTTTAAATCTATGAAATACCAATGGAAACTAGTGATAAATTGAAAACTAGTGATAAATTTTAAAAAAAGTTATTCACAGTTACAATCCCTACGTGAGTTTTGGTCCATTCTTTATAATGTATACAAATCTACACAAGTGGGAGACACCTATTGCTTAAAATAAGAGCCATAAACGTTAAGTTACCTAGGTTTACAGTTCAAGTCTCTGTAGATATTCCAATCATTGCCAGAAGTAGCTTCATCTATTGTTTTACCAAGGCTATAAAGTGACATTCTTACATTTGATGTCTTAATGGAGCATTCCCCAAAATAGTTCTGCAAATTATATAAGAAAAAACATAGTTAAAATTACATTATTTAGTTTTTTCTGAATATTCTTAAGGTGATAGTATAAAGGATAATTTGTTCATGCAAACATTCTGTCTGTAACAGAAGACACGTATGTGTCTTCTGTTACAGATAGATGTATATATATATATATATATATATATATATATATATATATATATATATATATATATATATATATATATATATATATAAGATACGTGATCAATTCAAGCCATAGTACTATCGCTTTCAGTCGGCCAATGAGTAAAGACGTGTGCTGAGCGATCGTCGGATTTCAGTTTTTGTAAAATGACAGAAAAACTTGAGCAGCGATATTTTATCAAAACGGAAGCGGAAACTATTCGCAAGAATCAACAGGCTTTTGGGGACGATACCATGAGCATGCCATGCATAAAGGAATGGTATAACCGCTTCAAAGATGGCCGCAAGATTAGTAGACAGTGAACCACGTTCAGGTAGGCTCTCAACAAACTGGAATGACAATGTCATTGACCAAGTGCGGACTGTGGTCTTGTAAGATCGTCGTCTCGTATCACAGTCCGAGAAATTGCGAACGATATAGGGTAAGCATCGGATCGGTACATTCAATTTTGAACGATAATTTGGGCATAAAAAGAATGTCCGTGAAATTTGTAATTACCTGCCCATTCTGCTCATTTCACTTAGATTTTCAAGGCCAAACACAACATTCCGGTGTGTCGTCAGGCTCTCTACTAACCCGACATGGCTCCGTGTGACTTTTGGTTATTTCTGAAGCTGAAAATGACTTTAAAAGGAGCTTGATTTGAGTCAAGAGAAGACTTCATGCGGAATACGACTGCGTGGTTGTATACCATTCCGAAAACTGCATTCCACAAGCGTTTCCAATAATGGTGGGAACGCTGGGAGAAGTGTGTGCATTACCAAGGAGACTGCTTTGAAGGGGATGAGTGTTTCGAATTTCCAAATCAATCCAACCAAAGATTAGATACTTTTGGAACACATCTCGCATGATTACTCTCTTTGATACAAGAATTTCGCAATCCATCGAACATTTACTAAGGACCTACTATGATGTAACAACAAATAGAAGAATATTGTTTGCATGCTACAAGATGCTAATAGTTACAAAAATTTATCGGCTTAGGTAACACGATATTTTGAATACTTTTTAATGTTTCCTTTTAGATCCAGCAATTTATTTTATTCGTCTAGTGTGACTGTTCATTCTTGTTGAGGACCATTTCTCACGTGATCGGATTAAGAAATTCTCCATATTAGAATTGGCAACGCGCATTGTGATATAGTGGATATCGTGAAATCGTCGTATTCGAGACTTCAAGAAGCAGTCTCGGGTTGGATTACCGATGGGGGCACTTGGCCGAAAAAATTATTAAAGCTTTCTCAGGGGAGCCATCTTGAGTGAGGTTTTTCTGGGTTTTCCTCATCCACACGAAGCAAATGCCGGGATGGAACCTAACAATGGTCCCAAGCCACTTGCTTCCTTCCCTTTCATCGGATAGTGTGGTTGCCGAGGGACGTCATTCCCCATACACGAAGGGCTAAATGGCCTTAGATACAGACAGCCCAGAAATCTAATTCCTAATCCTAATCCGAGACCTCAAGACCTCAAATCCCTTGGCCAGCATACCTGACTAAGAACTCTTCACCTATCCAGTCAGTCTTATCAAGGGAATGCCAGAAAGATTACAAATAATAAGGTAATAATTACTTTGTCTTATCTCTGGTCGTCTTAGAGACACCTCGTAAACTTATAGGTAAAATCCTCTCACCGTCGCCTGTTTCTAAAATGAACACTGTTGATAAAGTACGATCTTACTCAAAGAAATTGCTTAAATGGAGAAATTAGAACAAAAATATAAAATTTTAATCAGATCTTCAAAACTTGATGAGAGATGACAATCAATCAAAAGGAATATCTTTAATTCACAAATTTTCTGTAAAGGGAAATATTATTCGGTATTATTTAATATCTAGGTGGAACGTTGCTCATTAATCAGTATAGTGTTCCACGGAAAATAACAAAACTACGCAAGTCAAGTACAAAAACAGGAGACTTAAATTTAGAATAAAAATCCCTTTTGGATTATAAATTCCTTTCAACTAGTTTTCGGCAAGATAGATAAAGATGGCGGACTGCCCTAGTTGTGCTATAACTGAGTATCAAAACAGGAAGGCACGTTACATATTTTTATCTTACTTTACCTGAATTGTTTCCACATCACAAAGACGACCAATGTTGCCAAGTGTTTTCCCTTGTATATGCCTCTTAGCGATATCCATGGCACCCATTGCAACACCAGTCCAGCAAGCGGCGAATGCCGAGGCTACGAAGCATGGAATCTCATCAAAGAAACGACGACCATCACCTGTCGTACAAAAATATACATTAAATTGCAATTTCTCAGGGAGGTAGTTAACCCTTTCGTGCATAACGTCCACTTGAGTGGACACTGCTGATTGGTTACGATTATGTTCTGTCGGAACTTTCTACCGGCAAACCCCAGTGCATTCTTTTTCATTATAAGTTACCTGGGTGGCCTGACGATCTGAATTTTTTTTGCCACCTAGCGTGAAACTCTGAAAGCAGGGGTGTGACGCCGTCGGTGCACACTTGAAGCAGGCATGAAAGATTCGTGGCGAGTTCTGAAATATCTGCTGACATCTTCTATGGAGGGTATGCCAAGCAAGTGATATTTTTTCTTTTCTTTGTTACAATGTCTGAAACAAGCTGACATCATGATATTATCTGGTTTTGTTCTTGTATCTACAGAAATCAACCAAACAGACATGTCCCATGTATTGGACAGCAACCACTTGAAGCACATTTGTCTGCAACAATATGTCCACTGTAGTGGACCTCATACATCTATTGAAGATATGATTGATTTTGCAAAAAGTGGTGTTTGCCACTCACAAAAATATAATTGGAGTCTCTATGGCAACCAATGAGCCTCTTCAAGACTTCTGACTAATATATGTGTGAAATCTGAGTTCGATTTCCATTTGATGTCACTACACTTGACTCCAACACGTTACGGCAGACAAAATTGGTATGTTCAAAACACCTCCCAAAAAGACCATCTTTGCAGAAATCAAACTGTAATCAGGAACATGTAGACCTGTACACACAAACTGCCTTGAACATTTGTTACTCGGTATATTGAGGATGACAGAAGTGAATCAGCATAAGGGAATGAAGAACACGAAACTGAAGATCCTCCTCTGAATAGAAGCAATCAAAGACGACAATAAGCAAAAGTGAGGTGGTCAAAATATGGCAATAAGTTTTCTCAGAATGTTTCTCCATTTCTTAAAAATAACAATGTAAATATTACAGAAAATGAAAAAAATGGTTTGTTTTCGCAGTTCTTTACAGGTAGCGTTGTAAATGACATTGTTTCAGAACAATCTGTGTGCGAATCAAAATGGCAAGGAACGCGACAGTGTTGGTCTTATGACAAAGTTTTTTAAGTTGTAGCTGACGTAATGTCAGTAAACCGGTTTGACGTTATATGGAGATATCTTCATTTCTATGATAATTTACAGCCTCGAGATGCGAATGACAAAAGTTACGATATGTACTGAATAAACTGAAGGAGAGATTCGAATCTGCTGTGAATGATGAAGAGTATGGATGCATTGACAGGCGAATCATGCCATTCAAGGATAGACGTAACATAAACCAATATATACCCACGAAGTCGAAAGTTTGGGGATGAAAATTTCGGCACAGAGTAGTGGTTACATGTACTATTTTGTTGAATATGTTCATTTTTAACTTTCATTACTTGTACCAAAATCACTTCGACAAGTTTCTACAATATAACGTTTATTCCATTTATTTTTAGTGTAATTTTGCAAACTTTATGTGTCATGTGTCACAATTCAGAAATGATTATCTTACCCAAGATGCATGAAGTCCATTCAAGTGGACAGATAAGGATAATAATTAAATTCTTCTAAGAAAATATCAAATTTCTAAATTTTCGGTTTTACATGTCATAGTACATCAAGAACAATTTGGAAGAAAAAAAAATAATCATCACATGTCAATTAGAACATAATTCATGCACGAAAGGGTTAACTACGAGGGTTAGCGAAAAACAAAATCATGGCAACTATTTTTTTCTTACAAAAATGGGAACGAAGCAAGGTTAGTAAATACGTGAACTTTATATGTAGATTGTTGGATGAACAGAACACGTGTATCTCTACCAGGATAAAGAAGAAGAAAAATAAGTACATCGAATTATTTGTATTACAGCCCATACGGCAGTTTGTGTGCAAATGTCTTCTCGCGTGACGGGGATGAAAAGTACATGAGGATCGACCATATTCGCCAGATTTAGCAGACATACCAAAACTTAAGGAGCCGTTGTGTGGAACACATGTAAAATACGAAAAATTTCGTTGTACTCATTTTTTTTGTGCTATACTTTGTATGTTCATCCAACTCCTTACATGTAACATTTATATACGTAGTAGCTTTCCATTTGCATATATAAAACTTGAATTATTCCCATTTTCGTGCACAGTTTTAAACTACGTTAGCCCAGCGTAGCCTAGGCTAATGGTTTGTAATTGGTAATTGCGAAAATAAAGCTTTAAAATACGTGTCAACCAATAATTTGCTATTTATCCAACGGAAGCGTTGCCAACGGAACGAGAAATTGCTCGTCTCGTCTCGTCTCGAAAACGAGATGAGAGTGAAGATGAAAACTACGTTTTTAAATTCGAGATTAGATGATAAATTTCAGGAGTTTCGTGGTCAACACTGGTTCATCCAAGTCTTAGATCTGAAACACCATTTTAGTGTTACAACTGATTCTTCTTCTTCTAAATCTTCTTCCCGGCTTTTCGGATCGCTCTCTTTCATCTTTCCTATCTTGTGTCATATCCCCTCTGATACCACTTTATTGAAGTTGAGCATCTCTGCAACACCGAGGCTATATGAGACATGGGTTTGCAATTGAAGGTGAATTCCAAGCAACGTAATGCGTTCAATGCTCTCCCACCGGAAATCGAACCTAGGATATTGTATACTAAAAATACACGCGCTAGCCTACACGCGAGCAAACGTCGGATATATCATACCCTAGAAAGTAATTAGTTACCGTGTACCGGAAGTGGATGACCGTATGTTTTGAATTTCGGTATGGATCGCTTTCTCTCATTGAGACAAGTTGATTTAAATATAGTTTGCATGTGCACAATCCCTGGACGCATTCCACCTTCGGAAACTAAATTAGAATATTCCTGACTATTTTGCTTACAAGCAAGGTTTTCCAAGTGTCCAACTCCGATTTTCTTGAAACTTCTGCAGTGAATATAGTAAGCAAAAGTAGAATATATGTGTTTTTTCATATCAACCAACGTGAGGGATGAAGATTCAAATACCCCCTAAACTGTGAATATAGGGCAATACGACACCTTTTGGCAAGGCCATAACTAGCAAAGGACAACGTAGATTTGCTTGGAACTTCTGCAGTGAATAAAGGGATTAAAAGTAAAACATAGGTATTTTTTATATTGGTCAACGTGGAGGATGAAGAGGGCAAACAACACCCCTTTATTCACTGCAGGAGTTTCAAGCAAAAGCACATTGTGCGTTGCTAGTTATGGCTTTGCTAAACACTATGTTCACAGTTTAGAGGGGTGTTTACCACCTTCAATCCCCACGTTGGCTGATATGGAAAAAAAAAAAAAACACGTATGTCTTACTTTTGATTCCTTTATTCACTGTAGGAGTTTCAAGCAAATCAGAGTGTGACAATTGCAAAACCTTGCTTGTCAGAATGTGCAGTATGGAGTACAGAAGGTCCATCCGCGTATATGTGTCCAATTTTGAAATAGCACTAACCTTATGAAAATCCATGGGACCACAATCGGTTGGCCTCAATGTGATGGCCATGTGTTCTGGCTATAGCCCTGTACCGTAACTTCCACTGTAGAAGACTACGACGAAGTACAGGAAGTGGAATCTTCTCGCATTTCTCCGGGCAGACTTTCCACAGGCCCCCTAGAGTAGTGACACGACGAGAAGAAAGTGCCCTTTTCAGTAGACCAAACCCCAGAAATCCATGGGACTGGCATCTGATGATGTCACTGGTATATCATGAAATGGAATAGCACGAATACCGGTGCCTGTCTCCATCTGCTTCAGAAAGTTCTGGGTGGAACGAGATGTATGTGAGGAGGCCTTATCCATATGCACAGACACTTGCTTTAAGGCATGCCCACAAAACGAGGCAGATCTTCTGTATAAATTGGGGTTAGTATATGTTGCTGAAAGAATGCAGAGTTGATTTTACAGTTTTTAGGGACCTGACGAATTGTTAACTTGTTCTTATAAGACTAACCGGTGACCAGTGGCGGCGGTTGGACGTTAAAAGTGGAGGGGCAAGATACGATCTGAACAATTGTATATCAATGTTAGATTTCCTGAGTGTTTCTAACACTGTTTGATGAAAGGTTGTATAACTAATAGGATACTATATTTTTTCACTTAAAATACCGCATGTCGTATTTCTATTTTATTAAGTAAATTCCTAAGTGCAATACAGGTAGGTATTAACCCTTTATACTCTTAAACAACGACAATGTAAGAAGAGATTTGAGTTCTTGCTAATGAACATCTTAAAATTCTGCCTGGAAAATTGTGTGATTAGATTATTTAATAAATTTGCAAAACAAATAAATAGAAGGGACAATATTAATCACAGTAATGAATAATGACGCTTGTTTTGCAGAAGTTATATTGAAACTAGGAATTAATGAACAACTTATACTTTTAATTCCACACATGCCATTAAATGAATGTTTTTACTCTTAGAAAATGAAATACAGTAAGTACTGCAAGCATATGCCACATTATTTAAAGAAATATGCAATTGCAATATTAATTGCTTTGAATTGCAATTAAAACGCAATTTCTGTAGTTTTCTTAACTCCACGCGAAAACAAATAACCAATACGTACTCACGCAATGGCAAATATATGGCACTATTTTTTCTATGAAACAATAATACATACAAAACCTTTACTAGGGTCCACATTCTGGAAAATAAGTGAAAGTCAGGGAAAGGACAGGAAGTAAAAATGTATCAGGTGAAGTCAGGGAAATGGCAGATTGATCATCAGGAAAAGTCAGGGAAAAATCATTTAGGTCCATTGTTCAATTACTGAATTTATGAAATAGGGTTGATTTCTTTACTGTTAATGGCTGTCGTTGACTTATGGTCAGTTGTGAAATTGTGCTTTATCTTCTTTCACGGAAACGCATTTTTTGAAAGTGTTTTCACAATAAATAAAACTCTCATTATTGAGAACTTACAAGAAGAATCTCTGGTGGCTCAACGGATCATATATGATTCTGTGATGAGAATAGGTGGATCATCAGGATTAATAATTACAAGAGGTATGATAAATTCAGTGAGAATTTCAATGAGACAATATCAGGTGTATTTGGAAAAGAAAAGAGAAATAAATGCTGGAGACGAGACGAGGAGAGAGAAACGGAAGATTCAGCAATAACTAAAGGAGCTGGAGGAAGAAGAGAAGAAAATTAAACTGCGAAGACAACAAGAAGGATATTCAGATCAATTAGAAGAAAACTATGCGAGAAAAGATTGAAACAAATTTTTAAATGAGTTGCATTTAACAACTGCACCAGCAAAAATATTTTACATAATGTGTGTGTGTGTTTTTTTTTTTTTAATAATCAGTAAAATCATGTATGAACTGTTTATTACTATAGGCAATATTATAATGCTGTGTAATTGGTATTATAATGTGTATTTTTTCATATCGTAAGTACTCTGTATACTGCACACTTTCGTTTGTAACAATTTGTGTAATATGTAGGCCTAATCAATATCGGCCTAATGCACATGTTTGTAAATTTACATTCGTTTGGAAAGAAAATTGAAAAAAGAAAGAAACAGAAGCAGAAGAGAACAAGGCCAGCTATTGGGAGTGTAGTGGCTGGGGTTTCTATATTTTTAAGTTATTCAGGGGTCAGGGAAACCTGGAACTTTCGTCATGGAAAGTCAGGGAAAAGTCAGAGTTTCTTGTTTCTCCAAATTGTGTAAACACCCTGTTTACATTTCCAAATAAAACTATATAAATTAGGGCGTCACTTCAAAAAAGTGGGGGGGCAACTGCCCCCTCTTGCCCCCCCTAATCGCCGCCCATGCCGGTGACAACCATAAATCCTTTCGAGAAAGTTGCTTTGCAATGACGGATGAACGCAGGACGGCTTTTTGCATCTCGCGAAGTGTAAGTTATCGAGCGAATTTTGCTACAATCTGATAGATACACCCATGTATCATCTAGTATGGCCACAAACTTCCACTTTTCCCCAAATAGATGGCGTTCATAGAGGCGCCTGCTGTTGGTCTTTCTCTCACGGCGATGGGCCGCACTTAGGTAATGTCCATGACTTTTAAAGACCCTCCAGAGGTTTAATTTCCCACTCAGGGCACAGTTAACAGTTGACTGTGGTGTGTGGAGTCGAGCTGCCTCACACATTGCGGAGGGGGATTTTCTTGTAATGCCATTCGCCGCAACTTCTGAGCTACTTGTGGAGTCACTGTGGTACACGCTCGCTTCCTCGACCCCTTAGTGGGTGAATGCTTACCTAGTATGTCTTCTTTTTTATACTGCTTGATTATGTTCTTGATAGTCATCGAACCCAATGCACAACCATTTTCTTTGCACTGCTTTTGAATTTTAGAAACCGAATATTTGGCGTGGAAAAGTCCAATTACGTAGCCCTTCCAAAAACGGTTCACCTTTGGAGCCATGATGCACACGATACACAGTTTCGCTTGGCAGACGATAAAATAGACCTCCAGGTATAGCATACGCGTTTAACCACTTGGTTCGGTCGCTTCTGTGGTCAGGGGTACGGGTGTAAAGTTGGACACATATACGCGGATCGACCTTCTGTATATATTATATTCTGTGGACCCACAAATGATAATATTCAAAAATCTAATTCTTCAATCAATAATTTTAATTTATAAAATATATTGAGAAAGATTTTGAAGTACTTACTACCATCATAGCCAATAATGCGATCTTTTAGGAAAGTTCCTTCAACAACCATTGGTCCTGATTGATTTCCTCGGAGTCCCATGGCAGCCCATTCGTCTGCAAAGGCACGGACTTCGTCCTGCAATGAGAATTCAAACATTGCACTATTATTACATTCTAATACGAATTATCACAACTCTACAATTATTTGGAGAGCATCCTCACAGGTATATGATTAACATACGCGCCTTTGCGCTAGAAATTCAGGTTCGATTCCCGATGGGAGCTGATATGGTTCGGATCCTATGTTAAGCTGCAGGTCCACACCTCATATAGCGTTATTCTTTGGGGTTGGGTTGCAGTCAATGAAGTATAAATAAGTAAAATCCACACTATGTTGCAAGTTTACAAATGCACATACAAGATAATTTTCCTATAATATCAAGTAAAAATTGATTAAGACAAAATTTAATATATATTTTTTTTATTTTTTTTGTTGCTTAATATTGTCATTCATTTATAATATTTCATTTTGAGTTAATACTCGAATAAATAAAAATTAAAAGCAAAATTGTGTAGAACTAATTAACTTCATAACTAAGAATAGCGAATAAATCCATTCTCCACATGTTTGGAAGTAGCATGAAAAGTATCACGGAGTGGACAAAACTTAGTTTACAAACTTTTCAGTCGAAAGTGTCCATAAATTCCGGTTCAATTCAAATAAAAACTTCTCCCATTTTTGAAGAAGGGAGGGAACGTAAAATGCTGACCGCATTACCTCTCTGTATTGCTAAACTAATACGCTGAACTAAATACTGTACACTTCTTGTATCTCCCGTCTTGAGATTTAATTTCGACCCAATTTCCTTCAGGAACTCCCTAGCTTCCCGGCTAAAAACTCCCATAGTTTCTGTAGCAAAGGCGATGAACATATGATCTTCTTTAAATTTTGAATATTTGGTGTGTTTTCGCTTACAGGCTGTCTCAGCAGCATTTCCTGTCTCTTTACATGTTGAAGGTAAATGAGAAGGTGCAAAGGTGTCAACACATGTAACGTCCCATACCAGTCGTTGCCCCATTTTCTAAAGGGTTAATGTCACTCCATCTGGTCGTTTCTCATCATCTCTGGGCAATCCTGATGGTTCTAAAATACTTGCGATATCAATACTGGCAAGAGCTCGTCTTATTATATTATTTAGCTCTCCATTACGAGAAATTCGACCTCCACTCCTAGAACAGCTTAGTGCGTGTAAGCCTTTTTCATCAACCTGTTCCTGACATGTGCATTTGAAACTATGGCAGATATTTAAACCGAGACATAGAGCGACACAAATTTGAAACGTGTTGCTGTCCAAGAAAGTTCCAATATTTTTTGGCGGTGCAACCTGTAGCCATGCACCAGATTCTTTTCTTTGTAAGGATTTAAAACGGGCAATATCAGATGTATTTTCAGGGACTAATTCTTTATCAATTATTGCTGTTAATATAATTTTATCCCAATTCTGTTGTGAGTCCAACATAGTGGGAATCTCATTATTGTATATGCCATTCCATATCTCCAATCTCTCCGTCAGGTGATGAATTTCCACTTTTCTTTATGACATTGGGTTTATCCTTACAGTTTGGTGTGAAAATTTGCCCCCACTCGTGCGTAAATTTCAAAAATATGTTCAGCGATATTGGTGTAATGTGTCGTACATTTTTTTGAAGCTTCCCAATCATCCTCTTCTACGGGAGTTATATTCTTTTAAGAGTACCTACCTGTGTTACAGTTTTGGTTACGTAACATAGCCTTCCTCAGACACATTATGAGAGAAATATCCAATATTGACAGCTTATGTAAATCGGAAGCAAGACACGTCCAATTTCTCTTTACAAGACTTTTAATTGGTTCTAAAAGGTAAATTTTTAATTAGGTGTTGTCACTTTCTCATTTCGCGCACCTGTTTATAACCTTTTACACCTGTTATTAAACTTTTAAGAACTAAACTCTTAATTAGGTGTTTGTTACTTACACTTTCTGTTCACTATTATCCACCTGCTGTTTTCCATTGCACACCAGTCCTAATGGCTCATGTTAATCCTTTTAATTCTCTCTTTCTATTTTTTCTATCATCTTTTCCCATAATTCATGTATTACAAGTCCACAAGACCAATTCATCAACTTCTCATTCCCGTATTTCTTAATCCACTGGGCTTCTTTCCACTTTCTTATCACACTCCTCTTCTCTCTTTCTAATCCTTTTATTTCTTCCCAATCTATCTCATGTCCTGTTTACTTAATGTGTTTATATATTGAGTTGTTCTCTCTTTTCAGTCTGACATTGTCCTTATGTTGTTTTATCCTTTGTTCTAATATATTTTCTGTTTCCCCTATGTTCTTTACATCGCGCTCTTTACAACTAACCTGGTAAACTACTCCTTCCTCTTCTGCTCTTATCTCCTTTTCTTTCTTCTTTCTCTCTCACTGTTATTCTCTTTCCTCCTTTACTGTAAGTTATAATCCTTTCCTTTCTCAGCAGGTTCTTCAGAACCTTCGACTTCTCGCCTAAACTTTCAATACCAAACCATCATTTTCCTTCTTTCTCTGCTTCTTCCTATTTTTCTTTCTTTTAAATCTCTTCTGTATCCGTTTCCCTTTAATACCAGGAACAGTATTTCTATGTCTTTTTTCTTTCTTCGTCGTTATCTATCATTTCTATCCCCTTTCTCATGTTCTGTATATTTTTTTCTTGATCACCATGTTTATGTCACATCTCTTATGGTAGTATAACCCGGCATCGCATTCTTTCCTGTACCACCTCGTCTCAAATTGCCTCATATTTTCTCTATTGTCATATCCATGAAGTTGATTTTCCTTTCTTCTTCTATTTCCATTTCTAGCCTAATCCTTTTTCTTTATCTTCAATTATTTTAACAAATTTCTTAGTTCCTTTCCATATTCCAAGGCTATCATCTACATATCTACAAAACATTATAACATTTTGTCCTCCTTCTTCTTTTACTTTCTGTTCCCACCTGTTCATTACGATCTTTCCTAGTACCTGGCTTAGTCTCGAACGTATGCTTAGCTCCTTTTTTATCCTCACAAATTGTTCACCAATCATGCATACACTATTCTCCCATATCAGCTTTAGGGCCTTCAACACTTTTTCCTTTTTTCATTTTCTTATAATCTTATTTTCCATTTCTTCTTCTATTGTTTTTAAAACGTACTCCCTCTTAATGCTCGGGAACACTACCTTACATCAACACTGAACAATATGGTACTCTGAACAATATGGTATTTTCTCTTCTGTCTCCCACCTCTTCTACGTTTTACCTCCTCCGTGTTTTTCACTCTGCTACTTTCTTGTCCTTCTTTTGCCTCTTCTGCAATCTGCTTTATTTCTTCTTCCAACGGCTCGAAAATGTTCCTAGAATCCATCACCGGACTTACTTTAATTTTTTTTTATGTATTTTTGGAAAACCTCTCATATTCGGTATTCTTTCTGTTTTATTCATTAATTTCTTGAAACTTTGCTTTTCTCCATCTTCAATTATTTTGTTTCTTATATCATCTTTCATATCTTTATCTCCCACTACTTCATACGCGTCATCACATAATTCTTCCAGTTTCTTTTTGTACCATTCCTTCTCCATTACCACTGTCGCCACTCCTTTATCTGCATGTTCTACCACGATGTCCTTTCTCCTCCTTAACTTTCTTAATCCTTCTTTCTCTTCTTTCTTAAGGTTTCCTGCTTTTCTCTTTGTTTTGTTTTATTATGGCCACTGCTTTCCTCCTAATTCTTTCTTTCTTCCCTTGTTCTTTTATTTCCATAATTGCTTGTTCTACTGTGAATACTACCTCTTTTACTTCTGTCTTCTCTTCTTTCCCTTTAAACTTGTAACCTAATTCCAAACATTTCTTGGCGTGTTAATTTTACATTTCCTATTACTACTACCTTATTTGCGCTTACTTCATCTTATTATCCAAATATCCATCTTCCAGAACCTCGGGCACTTGCACAATCATTTTCAGAGAGGCTGTTTGAGAATACTTGATCACTCTCCACCTACCTCTCTAAAAAATGGTGTGCAAGTATTGGAGCATTCTTAAACATTGATATTTGGATAGTACAGATACCAATTCCTCAGTGATGTCTTGACCCGACTACGATAGGTCCCATAGTAGTGGAGCTATGAACTTTTAAAGTTCAATTGTTTCATGCTTTCATCACCCTTTAACTCCGAAACTATCCACTTTTGAGCACAGATCAATATGAACTTTTTTCTTATTTTGGTGTGAGAAATCTGTTCCCAAAATATTGTGAGACATTTTTGTAACACCCTGTATACTTCTATCTCACTTCTAACTTATAATTGCTGACTAATTTTCTGTCTTAAGAGTCTTCATCCCGGCGAAATTAAAATACCGCTAATTTTACACTAATTATGTGATATCTTCAAATAGATAAAAGATAACTGAAATATAGAACAAGAGCGCCCTAGACAATATTATTTTGCGTGAGGTACCGTTATCACAAGTCACCTAGTGGCTTTCCATTTTCAGCTGTTTAGAAACGCCAAAATAAATGCCGATTTTCAAAATGGCTCGAAATCAAAAACAGATAAGTGAGTCGTGATAACGGTATCTCATGTAAAATAATATTGTCTAGGGCGCTCTTGTTCCACATTTCGATTTTCTTTTATCTATTTGAAGATATCACATAATTACTGTAAAATTAGCGGTATTTTAATTTCGCCGGGATGAAGACTCTTAATTAATATTGATGCTATAATCAGATAGCAGATGGAGTTACAATACCTTGAACACAATCATGTGGCTGAGATTACGAACGTTTTTCTCTCCGCTTGGCGTTGGGATGGGAATAACATACCAATCAGCAAAACCTGCACTAGTTGTCCACGATGCATATTTCAGTACTCTCAATAAATCTTCCGATATTAAGTCGCTTTTGCTCGAGATTTGAAACCAGAAATTGCTTCCTGAAATAAGCAGAAGATCTTGCAATCAAAATTCGATACAATTTATACCTATTTTAAATTATTCAAACATTATTCTTGAAAACTTGCAGTATAATTGAGTTGGCAATAGCAAGTGTGATATAGTAATCAAACTTTAACTCATATTGACTAGATGTGCTAGCGAGGATAGTATGCACACAATTAAAAAAACAGCAGAATACCTTATATTTTATTACTAAGAATTATGCAGTGATTTGTTGGTTACTGTGTGCACAATAACAGACTTCCAGTCATTAGTACAAGTATTGTGTTATTGTACTCTTTTTCAAAAATCTTAATTTGCGCAATGTCTTCTAGTAGGCTAGATAGATCACGCACATACGGTACAAGGTGAGAGTACGCACTACGGTCATGCTACAGAAACCACCTGGAATGATGAAGAATATATACATATATTGTAAATTTTCCGTGTCAGATGTAAACACTCTTCAGACGACATCCAAGAAAAATACGTCGTTCACCATAGCCAAAGGTCGACAAGTGACGGAGATCAACGAAGGAAGCCGACATTTTAAGGTAATAGAAGACAGCATACCACAGAAGACATCAGTCTGCCCGGTTCATGACTCTCTAAGACTCCTGATCATTGAGAGGCACCTAACCACCAACTCTCTAAGACTCCTGATCATTGAGAGGCACCTAACCACCAACTCTCTAAGACCCCTGATCATTGAGAGACACCTAACCACCAACTCTCTAAGGCTCCTGATCATTGAGAGGCACCTAACCACCAACTCTCTAAGACTCCTGATCATTGAGAGGCACCTAACCACCAACTCTCTAAGACTCCTGATCATTGAGAGGCACCTAACCACCAACTCTCTCAGACTCCTGATCATTGAGAGGCACCTAACCACCAACTCTCTAAGACCCCTGATCATTGAGAGGCACCTAACCACCAACTCTCTACTAAACGATAGATAAATTCCACCATATGATCGGAAGTGCGAGACTCATCGGGACTCTTACTTTTGCACAAGTATCATGTCTCTTCAAATTGGCGATACCAACTACGAATGTTTTTGAGTGGAGGCGGATGATTGTCAAATCGCCGACGAAAAGCATGCTGGACTGAAATCACTGGCTGTCTTTGCAAACTGTAGCACACAAAACGATTTCTATTGAGCGGACGCCATCTTACGTTTGACTCATTGCCAACAGAGAAGACGCATTGATTGACATCTAACGGCGATTTTCTGAAACTCTAGGCCACACCCATTCAAACAACACTCATTTCCTTGCCACCACGTCCCATGTTCCGTAATTATCACCGTCCAAAATCAGGTCATTCTGTTTGAAACGCGGAGTGAAAACAGGACAAAACTTACAACGAACATTTGTATGCTACTGTATGACATATTACTTAATATTGGTTCTCAAAGGAGTAATAGCACCCCTGACTGCTATAACTTCATTGTAACGGGTCCAGAACTTCTGGTGGTACCACAAACGCCTGGACAGATGTAATCCAATTTACATAACATTTCAAGCTGGCGACGACAAGTAATACGTCTGGGGAGCATTAAAACAGGATTTTACTGTTGCTGTGCACTTGATGCACGAAAACTTCTCCTTTTAAGATTTATCTCTGTTATTTGAAGCATGTTTCCCAATGAATGTCACATATCAGAGACATTATAACTCGTTGTGTAAGTAAAGTATATTTCACTACACACCTCATATGAGAAGAAACGAAGAAGTAGTGATCACACATAAGTTAGAAAATGGTTGAAATAAATCGAAAATATCATATCTGGAACAATATGAATTTATGTATCTTTGTCACGATTCATGGTCCTACTCCAATTCACCGTCATCCTCCTCATTCCATGATATCTTTCCTTCGCCAGAAATAAAGCTTATCATATTAAGTATGGATTAAAATTAAGATTGAAGCATGTTTACCCGATCTCCCGATCCGATCTCCTGCTTGAAATCCAATCCGGTAACTATTTACTTACGCTAATCAGTGCCTTGAGGTTGTACAAAAACAGTTAGCTAATTACAATCCTGTCATGTAAGTCTCGACAGATCACTAAACTCCTATGAAGAGATGATCATTAGATGAGTTATTTTCATCAAATTTTATTGTTTAGGTAATTGTTATAGCCTTATTATTAATAATGATCATTCCAATCCCTATCATTTCATACATTCAACCTGTTTCAGTTATTGTGGCGTATTTTAATTTTGGTGGCCATGTTGGTCGCCATATTTAATCTTATAAGATGAATTTGGTCTTTTAAATTTCTTCTTCTTATTATTATTATTGCAGTTTCAGATTCTAACTTGCATGAAAATAGTTATACAAGTCAAATAAATGTTCTGTCGAGAACCCCCTTTTGATGACGTCATTACAGACAGAAGAGCACCTTAAAACTTGGTGTTTGGGGCGTCTTACACTCATGAGGGACATAGTAGCATCTTAAGGGCATGTTATTCGCTGGAAGTTTTTTTTTTTCACCTTCCAACCACACTAGTAGATGTCACTTTGCATGAAGAAAGGAATCAGATTAGAGTCCCACACGGAAACTCGGAATTATTTCAATCTAGCAGAACTAATCAATTTGATCTTGAGGAATTAATCTTTGTATGTGATGGATTGAAAGAACCGAAACATATATTTCAATGTTCATACTTTCAGTTTTACTAAATTGTTCATAAGGAAGATAACTTACCAGTTGTGGGATCAGAGTAGGACAATGTTCCAACAAGCTTTTCCTTATCTAGTCTTGGTAATAAATCCGCAACTACCGGAGATACCTTCTGTGTGATGAGGGAAGTCGCTACAGTGCAAGTATGCATCACTGAAAGACAAAGGAATATTTAGCACAAGCGACAATTTAAAATAGTGAATTTGATGTTTTAAAATTAAAATTTGTTATTTACTTCACAATGTATGGAAATGTCTAATTTTGCATGTAATAGGGAATCACACTCTATAACACAATTAATTGATGGACTGAACTTACGCGTATGACGTCACAAACTTTGTACATGTTCAGAAAACAGGCTGGGATGCTGTCAGTTTTTGTTGAATAGAGTTGTCTTAAAGTTCATGAAGAACACACAATTTCGAGTGATTTTCTTGTAACAGTTCATACACAGACATTCTGCACATCTAGGCACGAGAAACGTTGACAGTGCATTTCGATCATGAATGGTTAATTAACGTACCATATGCCGTTGGTTTGTAAAATTTCGTGCCGTGGTGACACAACATTGAAAAATGAGCAATGTGGTCATTGACCAACAACTTATTCTGATGATCATCTTCTTGGAAGCCACCTTCGGAAGCAATTTCAAACGATTTTTATTTTATTTTCTGTTTAGCGTCTCCTTCAGCACGATGCTGTATGAGACGTGGACCTATAGCTTAACGCGAATCACATAAGTTCTCACCAGGAATCGAACCCAGATCTAAACTCGCTAAAGGCGTGTATGCTAACCGCTTAACCACAAGGGAGCTCCAACTTCAAACGAGTTACTGAGACATCACACCACTGTTGGTAGGCGGCAACGCGTAATTAGTAAGGTGAAAAACTGGAACTCGTGGTTGCAACTGGTATTGTCGTGGCAAACATCCATTATCGTCTGGAGATGTTCAGTTCTCTGAGTGTATGGAATAATCGGGAAGATTTTCTGCACCGCATCGTCACTTCTGAAGCAAAATGTAACTGCTACGGCAATCGTAAACCGTCTGAGGAGTGGTTGCATAGTAATCAATGCCCAACGACGATTTCCAAGACCACTAGAATAAGGCGTTGTTGCTTGTATGGTGGCATTTGGTTGGGATGACTTGGGTCTGCTTAATTATTCAGACGTATAAGTCTTTCTATTGACTTAGTTAATGGTATGGGGCCTCTTTTTCTAAAAAGTTTTAACTCTATGTGTATACCTAAATATTGTTTTTTAGTGTAGAATCGAAATTATTTGATGGTGATTTTTTCTAGTGAATCTCATTTTCCTCTTCAAATCAGAACACTCATCTACGCAAACAATTTTTATAACACTACAAAATGGAAATTAAAATATAAAAGAAAAGCAGCGATTAACGTCAACTGACATCTACAAATACTGTGGTCTGGCAACCCTGACAAATAGTGTTGAAAACCACCTCATCAACTTTTCCTAGGCCTTCTTGCTTAGGACAGCAGCGACAACGAAACAAGTGCAATTACTCATCAGACAGTTAACATCTATAATTCAATATTTTACGGAATTGAATATTTCAAAAAAAAACTTATATACGAGGATTAATTTTAAAGTAACTCCCGTTTGAGAATACCATTTCTAATTTCGTGTAGACGTACCGTCGAGAATGAGTGCGCTGGGAGGCTCCCGGCAACCCTTGCTTACAATTGGATGCTATTTACATTCACGGAGTCAGTCTCTGCTCTCCATAGTGTGAGCTTAACATTCTTAAGAAAGTCAAACGCCTCACCGATTGTGAAATACAGTTGAGACATACGATTCCAAGTAGCAAGAAACATGATTGCGGGAAATATTCATCGTCAAATATGTGAGGTGTATGGTGACAATACAATGAGTGACAATAAACTGCGAAAAATTGGTTAGATTGTTCAAGACAGGTTGGGAAAACGTCCATTACTCAAGATAGGTCAAATATTTTGGCTGGGAGGAATTCGATCATCCGTCATTTAAAAAAGATGAAATCTTTGAGTTTTACGTCCCACGGTTATGCCGGTTAGGCTAAAGGAGACGGTCATTATGAGAAATGAATGAAATGGTGAAATGAAGAAAGTGGAAGGAAACGGGAGAACCCCGAGGAAACCCACGTAAACGGTGTTTGTCCACCACAAAGTTCACTTGGTGGGAGCTGGGATTAAACCCGGGACCCCCTGCACCAGAGGTAAACGCTCTACCACCGAGCCACCGCGGCCCCTCATCCATCATATAGTCCAGACCTTGCGCCTACCAACTCTTCCTCATCTGAAGACCTTCCTGAACGCCACGCGTTAAGACACAGATGAAAAAGTGAAAGAAATCGTTAATAACTTATCATTTCAAATGACAGAATTGTATTAACAATAGTAAAAAAAAAGAAAAAAAAGAATTTGTTGGTTTGCGAGAAATTTTTAAATCGACAAGGAAAATAAGTAGAAAATTGTATACAAAATTCAGAAAACAAAATATTTTTTGAACAGTGTTTACTTGTTCCGTTTTTGTTGTAAATCGAGACTTGTTTATTTTTTTAATAACCTTTCTACATTTTGATATATGATGTAATTCGAATTAGATACTTATATTATATTCCATGTATATCTAAATTCTCAGATCATAATATTCTGAGAGAATTCTAGTGTGCATGTTTTTCTAGTACATCGGAGCATTTGGAAAACTTTGCTCTCGAGTTCAAACTTAATCACCTTGCTTGTCAATTGTTTTATATTTTTATATAATTAAATGAGTAACTAGCAATTTTCTATCTTATTATATTTCAAGAACAAGAAATTTCATAATAAATACTAGGCCTATATACTAACCATAACACATAGCAGTGCTGGTGCATCCGTAACGTGCTATTGTTTCAGTGACCATGTTAAAAGCTAAATGGCCTTCACCTTTTCCTCCATATTCCTTTGGGACAATCAGTCCCAGCAGTCCTAGTTCTGCCAAAGCATCCAGACTCTCCCGAGGAAATACACTGTGTTTGTCATAGTATGCCTAGATAACATAAACATATATGTCATATTTTGGTTATATCCTGCACTTAGACAGATGTAACTTGATTTTTATTTTGAAGTTTAAATCTTTATCAATGGCGGCTAACGAGAGAAGTTACATCAGTAAAATTTTGATTTTACTGCTACAAGCTGAGGGAAGGACTCTAACCTATTGTCCTAATTCTTGAATACAAAAATTAGGACATTAAGTATATTTTATTTCCTTAGCTAGTATCAGAACACTAGATAAATTTTCTTCCCTTAAATAGGAAAGGATTGGAACCTTAGGTAACTTCTCCTCCCTTAGTTGGTAAGAATCAGGACACTAGGTTAGTTTTCTTCTCTTAGCTAGCAAGAATTAGAACATGAAATAAGTTTTCTTCCCTTAACTAACAACAATTATAACATTAGGTATGTTTTCTTCCTTTCGCTAGCCAGAATTAGAACTTTTAAACCTCTAACTCAGCGTTTCCCATCCGGTGTGCCGCGAGGAAATTGAAACAAAATTGTTAATTCTATAGCAATCAAATTGCAAGACATAGGGAAACATGTATATTTGTATTTCACATTACTATGAACCTCTACTATGAATCTACAATTTTAAGTTTCATACTAACTTACTTTTCTGTACATTTTTAATGTTGAAAAAAGTATTTATCATTGTTATGACCATTATTGCTTTTTTATTGTTGCAGACAATTTCGTAAACAATTAATGGCGGCTAATGAGAGTCTGAAATGTTAAAATACCATTCAATCCTTTCGACAAAGCAAACGTGCATACAAATTACCTACATTTGTGTTTTAAAAGTAAGAGATTTGTTTGTTCGTTCATTATTTAGTGATCTTCCTTCTTTGTGAAAGGTTGGATACAGTTTTCGAAAAAGGAATTATATTTTTAGAAACCTGAGTCCTATATTTCATTGCAATTGTTGTCAAGTTTTAAATTAGAATGGAAAATATGCATAACGCTTTTTATCACGGGGAAAACCAGTGATCGAGCTTTCTTCTCTGTGAGATCAGTAATCACAGAGAAAAAATACCACTGTATTTTATATTTACAAATAATAATAATAATAATAATAATAATAATAATAATAATAATAATAATAATAATAATAATAATAATAATAATAATAATAATAATAATAATAATAATAGCTATATGAGTGTGCCGCAAGTTGAAAAAGGTTGGGAAACGCTGCTCTAATTAGAAAAGATCTGAGACATTTAGTACGAGAGGTAACTTTTATTCCCGTTGCTAGCAAGAATTGAACATTAGGTAACCATTCTTCCTTAGTTAGCAAGAATTAAAACACTAAGCAAGCTTCCTTCCCTTAACTAACAAGAATTAGAATGTTAGTTAAGTTTTCTTTGGTTAGTTAGCAAGAATCAGGGACATTAGGTAAGACCCCTTCCCTTATCTTTTATAATTCTACTGATGTGGCTTCTCGCACTAGCCGCCATTGATCTCTATTCTTTTACCTGTTATTTGAGAAGAGATATCAATTTCTGTTTTTGTGACTAAAAACTAGTATTAGGATAAGATATTCAGTTATCATTGCTGCTTATTTAAAAAGTCAAAATAAATCAATATTGACACAGAAAATCCTTCAATGACATTTATTTTTATTATTATTTTTTCCTTTAATTAATGTTAAGATTTTAAAGTTCGAAATAGAATATGAAGTCTTAGATTTAATAATAATAGAAAATAATATTGAAATGAATACAAAGTGCGAGGAAACTGAGCAATCTCAAGAAAATCCATGTGCACAATATTGTTCAACACGAACTCACACATTTCCTCGCAAGTACTCAAATCGCTAGCGGGCCCCTTTTGGTGAACGTGCTCTCAGGTTCAATTCACGGTGAGAAAACATTGAAATTTCAACGCATTGCAGTGGTTAGGATGCCATCTTAAACTGTAGGTCCATGTCTCATACAGCTTAGGTGCTGAAAAGTTACGGTAAACTTCAATTAAATAAACAAAAACATACTTATGAACTGGAATCGAACCAGCGGTTCTTCCCAGTCCCAACAATACGCCCTATCACTAAGCTACTGTTTCTCATGTCCAAATAAAAGAATATACGTTAACAAATGTGCATCGTTTTTCAGTATGGGAGTTCTCTCAAGTTGTCTAGTGGACAGTACGCACGACTTTAATGCACGGAATTCCTAGTTCGATTCCCGGTGGGCGAGCATTTGAACTTATCATAATGATTCATATTCTACTTGAAACTATAAGTACTTAGAAATAATTGAATTTTTTCTGGCGACGTGATTTTAGTAACTCTTCTCGGGCTATCAGCCATCCGACATTTCGAATGCAGACATCGTGTAAGTCCATACCTCATATAGTCTCGGTGCTAAAAAGAGAGCTAAGATCTAATAAACAAAGTTCAACAATAGAAATCGAATTTCAGGAAAACAAATTTGTTTCCTGATGTGTATATCGTCATTATACTGGAAGGAGCACCTAAGTCCAAAATATTAGTTTTGAGATAGCCATATACAGTTTAGGCTGTTTAAGGGTTGAAAAAATCTCTTTGGCAATATAAATTAATACCAATATATGTGTGATGTTCTTCGTAGTATGTCTTTACTACTCCTACACATCTTGCTGTTCTTGTGCTGTTCCGTTTTCTGAATTAATGTACAAAAAATCAGATTCAGGGAGTTAGTGACTTTTACCAGAACTATTACTACATATTATTGTTACGAATAGCTCAACATAATAGAAGTTGTAGAGATATCACACTTACAGCTTTTGGTCGTATTTTAGTTCTGCACAATTCAATTAACTGTCTTTGGAGATCTTTCAGTTCTTCTGACAGAAACCACTGAGGATCGAGAGAATATCCAAGGCCCCAAAATTCATGTTTTCCCCATTTCTTTATTTCTTCAGCATCCTTCTTCTGATGATCTGTCATTGTAGCTGGTACTTACAATCCTGGGAAAGCAGATAATTATTATTAGATATTAATTAAATAAACTCTTATATAAAAAGTAAAGTTTCGACTATTAAAACTTTCCCTTCTTCTCACGAAACAAACAGAAGGATGATATAGGATATTAGGTTGATGCAATTGAAATATCTGATTTTTAGGGATGCGCACGAGACGAGACGAGAGAGAATTTTCCTGACAAAATTCGAGTCGAGACACAGCTCTTCTAATAGAAAAATATACATTTTTCGAGTCGAGACACCAATTTTACAGCACATTTTCGAGTCGAAACAGCCTCAAATCTTGTCTCGTGCGCATCCCTACTGATTTTTCGTCTAGTGACAAACCACCCTTTGCAACACAATCAATGGACGAGCATAGCTGACGCGTATGACGTCACATACTTCGTACATATTAAAAAAAAAGCTAGGGTGTCCAATAAATCAGGGGCAATGTAGTTGAACATGGTTGTCTGAAAGCGCTCTTTCGAGAACTTTCCTTTATAAGTTTAAACCGGGACATCCTGCACAAGGAACATCAAAAAGTATCCATGAGCCATCAGTAATGAATGAATGTAATACGTGCCATTGGTTTGTAACATTTCGTGCCTGTGATACGAAATTCGAAAAAAAAAAGTCCCATGGGCGATCAACAGCATTTCTGATGACTTCTGAGGAAAATCATTTAAGTGAACCCTAGGAAATATTATCATGTTATCGCAGATGAACCAAGTATCAGAAAAGTGCGTCAATGAAAGCTTGACCCATGACCCACCACCCACCATGACCTACCACTTACTGTGAGTCACTCTGACCCACTACCCACCATAACTCACTCATCTCAGGTAACTAAATAGAAACAAATGAAAAAAGGAAGAAAAATTTAGGTCTTGATCTTGAAAATAAATCGTAGACAAATTCACCAGTGTTCAGAAGATGCTGTCTACAGTGCACTGACTGAGCAGATTGGGTCGATCGATCAGAGTGGGTGACAGTGGGTCGGTGAGCTGTTGACACGCAAATCGTGATCCACTTGACCCGCGACCCACTGACCCACTCCATATCTAATAAGTATACACCATACAGTGTCGTTTGCGGCTCCATGCAATTGATATGGTAGAAAAATTGGAATAATGGGTGCGACGGGAGTTATACCGGCCAACAAAAAATGCATCTGGAGATGTAGGACTCCCAGGGAAGGTTTCATGCATCAGATTGTTGCAATGGGCTAAAAGTTTTCGTTCTTATGTCTTCGTTCCGTTTTGGATCTGATATCCACCCAGCCTCTTTAAAATGAAAACCTTCAACAATCAAGGGAAATAAAAATGGAAGAGTAAGGTGTTGACTATAGGAATTGCAAAGTCTAAAAGGCGTTCCAAACTGGCCGATGCGTGACGATTATAACGAGAACGGAGTAAACTGTTTGTGAAAAAAAGGAGAGACGAGATAGGCATAATGGAATAAAATTACTGTTGTCAGGGTATCATTACTTGTGAAGACTAGAACAGTGAATCTAAAAAGCATTTGCATGCTTATAAACATTGTCCTCCATCAAAACTAGATTTGTTTTTTTGTGTATGGTGTACTACGAATACGAAGAATAATCCATAAAATACGGAGCATTCAGTTGATAATGACTGGATGTAAATGGTATATACATTCATATCGTCATTGCTTGTCATGCATCGTTTCCTTATTCTCCGAAATGAAAACTTTGTTCAATACGGAATAAATAGGTTGTAGCTATTCAACTTCCCAGAATTGAAGTTAAGAAATTAAGGTAAAATATGTTGAATTTCTATACACAACTTCAAGGAAAATAAATAAAAGGCACGGTCTATAACCAATGGGGCTATTTTACTTTTTAACAACCGGTTCTATATACAGGGTGTTTCAAAACAACACCGACGTCTTGGAGGTGATTCCTGACACCAAGATAAGACAAAAAGTACAGACCATCCATGGTGAACAAATACTTCCTTTCGGAGTTATAGGCTGCCGAAAACATGAAAAAAAAATGAAATTTAAGGGTCCATAGCTCAAATACTACCCTAGTCGGGTCAAGACTTCACTTGATAACTTGTATGTGCAATATCCAAATACCCATATTTCAGACTCCTGCAGTACCGTACTGCTGCAACAGGTTTTACAGAGGTAGTTGGTGAGTACTTCAAATTATATGCCCTTAGTCAAACTCCCTCTTTAGAAATTGTTACGTGAGTGCCGCAGGATTGTGAAACGTATTTTTGGATAGCGCAAGTATTAGTTCCTAAGTGAAGTCTTGATCCGACTGCGGTAGGTTCCATAGTTTTGGAGCTATGGACCTTTAAAGTTCATTTTTTCATGTTTTCGGCAACCTATAATTCCGAAAGGAAGCATTTGTGCACTCAGGTTGGTCTATACTTTTTGTCTTATCTTGGTGTCAGGAATCACCTCCGAAACGTTGTCTATGTTGTTTTGAAATACCATATAAATACGAGGGCCATGCCGAAAATTTTTAGCTCTGACCACAAGAAGCATCGAACTGGAACAAAACATTTACAGTTTTTCAAAGTACTCTCCACGGACACGAATACACTTTTGCATCCTTTCAAACCACTTAGAAAACTTTTCATTCCACACACTTTCGTCTATGTTGTCCACAGACACCAAATAAGCACCAATCGCATCTTCATCCGATGAAAAGCGACGTCCACACAAGTGTTCCTTTACATTGGGAAACACACACACACACACTCACACACACACACACACACACACACACACACACACACACACACACACACACAATCTCAAAAGGCCAAGTCCGGCGAATAGGGAGGTTGTGGCAGCACTCTGACTCTTTCCTGGTTCAAAAAGTACAGTTCTTGCAGCACTGTGGGCACTTGCATTGTAATGATGCAACAGAAGATGGCCGAGTTTTGATCTTGGATGTTGGGCCTTCCATTTCTTGAAAACAGTGGGAAGACAAATTGTTGAATACCACTTAGCATTCACCGTACGCCGATTGTTAAGCACAACAGTCGCAACATGTCTCTTGCGTGAGAAAAAAGACGCAACAATTTTGTTTCCGACACTCCGATGTCTCTTCACTTTGGTTGGGGGATCTTCATTCTCGAACTTACGACTGCTGCTTGGTGAGCGGATCATAATGATAAATCCACGTTTCGTCACCCGTGACGATGTTGTAAACATCACGACTTGCCCTTTGGTTGGGTTGAATTTATTCAACATAAATTCACACCATTCCACCATACCCTCTTTTTCCCTTTCCGTGAGTAAATGGGGGACCCAACGAGAAAACCTTTCCCTGAGACCCAAGTGTTCATGCATAATTGTCTGCGCTGCCGTTGACCCAATGTTGAGAGTCGCTTCGATCTCCAGGAAAGATACATGGAGATCACCTTTCACCATTTGATTCACAGCTTCGATGTTTTCGGGAGTCACTGCAGTGTTTGGTCGTCCGGAACGAGGTTCATCTTCAAGTGACGTAGTCTCCTTTTAAATTCCCGAAACCAATTTCCAATACTGGCTCGCGAAGGAGTAGATTCCCCAAAAGTATTCACAAAGTTTCAAGGCACTGTTCCGCGGTTAAATCCTTCTTGTAATCGTACAAAATCGTAGCGCGAAAGTCACGTCTTGACATCTCCATGGCTAACTAAATAATGGGTCACGCGCGCTTCCTTATCTGTCTTATCTCTGATCATGCTATCAGAGACTCATTGTTGCCATTGATGGCTGAAAGTCACAAAATATCAGTGTCAAATGCAATAAACAAAATGTTGCTGTGATGTTAGATTATTGCGCTGCTAAAAACTTTCGGCATGGCCCTCGTATATATATATATATATATATATATATATATATATATATATATATATATATATATATATATATATCTGTGTGTGTGTGAGGGAGAGAAAATAAATCATACAAGGTAGACGAAAGCAAATTTTTTACTGGATACCGCAGGTGACAACTTGACCTACAATACATCCTAATACAATATAGTGTCACGAAATTAGGTAGCACTAAGAATATCTTGGAAATGAATTATCCAAGACAGTTGGTTATCAAAAAGTATTGGAAAGATCTTAATCCAGCAATGGATCAACAATTGTTGATAATAGGATGTATGCCTTTCAAAAATATAAATAACCCTCACCACTCATGTGACTCCAGTTATCATTCTTGATATCTGAGCATTTGAGATTAAGAAATATACCTTGTTTTTAGAGATCATGTTTAAACCTGTAGTTAAGAATTCCTATATAAAAAAGATAAACTAAAATTTACTGTTCCTTGATAGAACTGGATAAAATTTACTGTTATGTTTGGGTATAACAAACGGTTCTGACATCTCGAAATATTTTAACAACCGGTTCTAGCGAACAGGTGCGAACTGGCTGAATAGCACCATTGTCTATCGCACTAATCTTTCCTGCTCCTATTTCTTACACTAAAACATGTTATGTTGCAGTTATTTTCTTGTGAAATAACAAACTAAATTATAAGACATTTTTAGGAAACTTCGTGCGAAAAAAGAACCTTCAAAATTGAACGAACTCTTTTGAATATTTCATCAGAGCTGCTTATGCCATTTGTTAGGGTTATTAAGGAAATATTTGTTTCCGAAATATGACCCAAATAGCATGAGTTGTATTTTAGGAAATCGTCGATAAAAAAGTCACCGCCAATAATAAAATACCCTTCATGGACTTGCTTCTAGGTCAAATAAGTTATGTCTTATTGTCAGAATGTTAATCAGAGACTTATTTATGAAATATGAACAAAATTATCTGAGTATTTTTTCAGAAAATTTTAAAAACAAAACTACTATTCCTCGTACATTTGTTTAAAACAAATAAGTTGTATATTGCCAGATTATTAATGAAGTATGTAGTTATGAAAGATAAACAAAATCATCTGGATCTGTTAATAGGAAATCGTCCGGAATGTACACACCGTCATGAGTAAATTACCACTCTTAGATTTTTCTTGGAGAAAGGACCTGTACTACAACATAGAGTAGTTAATGTAATATTGTTATATAAAATATAAATAAAATCATGTGATGAGTTTTCGAGAAAGTCACATTTTTTAAATTTTCAACCTTTAGTAAACTCCCTTTCTTGGGGTGAAGGAAGAAAATTTTAGAAGCTCTGTTAGGGAACTGTACATTATTTTCAGATTCTAGGTTTGAACGATATGATTTCTAAAGAGTGAACACGTTAGACTGGGACAGGCGCACGGATATTCAAAATTACTTTTCGATATGTAGGTCTAAAGACCATTAAATGTGAGAATTTCTTGAAATCTCGGATTTGATTTTTTAACGGTAATCATACTTGCTTCTGCTTCACAATAGCTTTTGTCACTCAGATATGACTGAGTTTGCAGCGAATAATTGGGATTACACTCATTACAGCTCTTGCAACGTATAAACATAGTTTCCGCCAAGTCACACTTCATTTTATGTCACAAAAACTTACGTAAAACAGAATCCGTGAAGTGATAAGGTTTGAAATAATCATTAATAGTAATAAAATTATAATAGAATAATATTAACAATTACCTAAATAATAAATTCATTGATGAAAAAAATAATTGACACGATGGGACACGAACCCGTGTCTACCGCTTGATAAGTTTTTACGATACCACGACGCTACATTTCTTCCGAGCATATGTGATAAATTAAAGTACTGGTTACGGAGGTAATACGTTTGGTAAGCATTTTTTACTCCAAAAGAATTGAAATCTAACTGGGCTTAGTATTACTGGATGTCTTGATACAATTTAAATAATTACAAAATAACGTCTACAATCTTTTCTTCTTCTTCTTAGGTTGCGGAACCAACATTGAAACCCCAGTCTCAGCTTAACCAAGTCTCGAGACATTTTCCTCATTGAAAAAGGTTTATTTGATCTGCTTCTGAGTTGAAGAAGGAAATTATGATTAGTTCAATAAGTAATCGTCTCTTCATACAAGCTTTAGTACCTGGAATACTCGTACATGAAAGATTTTCAATTAGCTAAATGTTTTTGTGTCAATCAGCTGGTCTGCGTAGGCAAGTGGTTACTGTATTGGCTTCCTACCAAGACTATGAATCTCTACAGGTCCGAAATTTTTAACGTGCTTCAATTTAAATTTTAATCTCTACTCTGTGTGATATGGAAGCTTTTCTCCTGTGAAGAAGGAAAGAGATGTTCGAATGACGGTGAATTGGGATAGGTCCATGAATGGAGACAAAGATTAACAAACTTATTTCCACCAGTCCTTCTAGATTTGACATTTTTACTTAATTTCAACTATTCTTGAACTCAAGCATGATCAATGATTTTTTCTTTCTTCTCACATACAGAATGTAGTGAAATCACTTTATGCACACAACGAATTACAGGGCTAATATAAATTATATATGACACTCATTGGGCAACACGCTCCAAATAACAGAGATTAATCTGAAAATAAAGAAATTTCTTCATATATAAAATGAACAACAAAAACATATTTCAGTGCATTAATGGCTTACCAACTTTCACCTTCTAGTTGAAATGTTAGGTGTAAATTGGGTTGCATCTCTCCAGGCGTTTGTTGTAGCAGAAAAGTACTAGATCAGATTTAATAGAGTTATAGCAGGGAGAAGAACATACTTTTGTTGCTGACTGTACACTGCTGGATATTTGCTGTTTTTGTTGAGGCTTTTCTTATATTACCCGGGATAAAAATTTAAAAAGTAAACATAGTCCGATAAATCTCCCTTGATCATTTGTCACCAACAGGATTAAAATTATACTTCAATTAGAAATTCTATAAACTAATGAAATCCTTCATTTAAAAAAAAAAGAAAATCACGCTATATAACCTAGGCACTGAAAGGGGACGCTAAACTCCACAACACCAAAGATATCAGATGGCAATATAAGGGAAAACAAAAAGGCACGCTTGACACCACTACAATGTGGCACCACTAGCACAATGCCCGTTTTTCGCACAGGGACAACATCTTTTATTTTAGACATAGAGCACCAAAACTGTCACCAACCAACTTATGAACCCCAAAAACTATGAATTCAACACTAATATCAGTCATTTTCAATTGTTTTTACATGTTACCATCTCCTCTTAGGAGTAGTAATGGGAGCTAAATTTGAATTTAAACGGCATCGAAAGTGTCATCGTTTATATCAGTGACTCCGTAAACTATGGATTCGACACTAACATCTGTCATTTTCGATCATGTTTTATGTATTTCCCTCCTCTCCCTCTCCCACGTTGTACTGTCAAAGTGAAACTTCCCAGGCCCGAATCTCATCTATGTTGAAAATTTGGTTGAGATCGATCGGGTGGTTCAAGAGTTATTAAGAGTCTCAAATATAGTCACTTTCATTTTTATACAGGGTGTTTCGAAACAACACCGACAACGTTTGGGAGGAGATCCTGACACCAAGATAACACAAAAAGTATAGACAGACCTGAGTGCACAAATGGTTCCTTTCGCAGTTATAGGCTGCCGGAAACATGAAAAACTGGACTAGCTCCAAAACTATGGAACCTATCGTAGTCGGGTCAAGACTTCACTTAGGAACTAATACGTGCGCTATTCAAAAATACGTTTCAGAATCCTAAGGTACTGAAGGAACAATTTTTATAGAATGAATTTGGCTACGGGCATATAATTTGAAGTACTCAACAACTACCTCTACAAAAATTGTTGCGCAAGTAAAACAGGATTCTGAAATTCAGATATTTGTATAGGGCACATGCTAGATCCTAAGTGAAATCTTCACCCGACTACTGCAGGTTCCATAGTTTTGGAGCTATGTACATTTAAATTTCTTTCTTTTTTTTATGTTTTCGGCAGCCTATACTCCGAAAGGAAGCATTTGTGCATCGAGGCTGGTCTATACTCTTTGTCTTATCTTGGTATCAGGAATCACCTCCCAAACGTTGTCGGTGTTGTTTTGAAACACCCTGTATGTATAGAGAGTAAACAATTACTCTTCCAAGCAGTACATATAGTACTCGTTCATTTCTATAATCATTAAGTCAGATATAGTGAAGGCTCTTAAAAGAAATTACACCGTTAGAAAAAAAAAGCGATAACAAATTTTTGTGTAACTTCCCTGAAGAGCAACTACTGATCATATACAAAAACAATTATCTGCAAAGAAAGTTATTTTTCAACAATTTTCAAGATTAAGGGGGAATTTTTATTAATTTATTGGGAGAATCAGTACAGTCAAAAATTCAATGTAACCATAATTGATTCTCAAAAAATAAATTTCAATTAAAGGAACCCAACGGTAAAAAATACTATACCGTTCGATGTCTTCTTTCCTTGACAACTAGGACTGCAGTCTTCCGCCTTGCTTGGAGTATGAGGGCCTTTGTATACAGATCCAAACACAGGTACGAAACCCACTTGTTAATATCACTTCGTAATCTAAGAGTTCAAGAAGCACAAATCACATCGACCACAAACTACAGTATTTTCTTAAACCACGTAAAAGCATGTATTTTCATGTGTTCGAACAAACTTTGGACTGTGACATAAGACCTTTATCTACACTGCATCCTTCCTATCTGTGCATCCCAGCTGTCATTGTTTTCACTAGCGACCTTGAATTTAACTGTTTCTGTGTATTTGCGAATATCTTTTATATTAATGAAGGTCATAATCCCATGGTTACAAGGTACACAATACTCTGCTATTAAAATATTCTATGTACGGCTTTCATTACATGAACTACTACAGCTATTATTTAATCATTTCTAATAAAATTTCTCTTGAGTTCACTCTCATGCATGTCCTTGGCTAGCAGATGTTACAAAGCTGAAATACAACGATGAGGGGGGAGGGAAGATAATTCCTGTGTGTCCAGCCTCCCATTCAAGCAATTTCCGCTTCACTGAAAGTTTTTCTTTTTCTGTAACGTTTACAATTCCTAGTAATTCTTTGAATATACGAGGTGTGTTCAGCTTTTGCTTTAAGATTTTTATTGTTCATTGTACATTTTGAGCATTGTCTCTCTCGAAATAGTCCTGTCTATTGACAATACATCTTTACCAACGTTTCTTTTATTTTCGAAAAGTCTCCTTTAACGCACTTTCTGGGATGGAGCATAGGTCTCTTGTCGCAGTGTCCTGAATACCTTCTATGGTTTGGAAACGTCTTTTCAAAGTGATTTTAAGTTTGGGAAACAGGAAAAAGTATGCTGGGGCTAGGTCCAGAGAATAGGCTGAATGGGGCACAGGAAGAGTATGATGTTTTGCTAGATAAATGCAGATGAGCAGTGAAGCATGAGGAGGCGGATTGGCATGGTGCACCATCGAAGTCTGTTTTTCCCACAATTTAGGCCTCTTCCTGTGCACAAAACCTCTCAACCCCTTATACAATTGTTTGTTCCATCTGACCACGTGATACAAAATCATGATGAACAATGGCATTGCCTTTCCAATCAAACAACACAATCAACATCTTTGATCGAGTTATGCGTGTGCTTGCTTTTCTTTTCTTTCTTTTTTTCGACGAGGAGACCCTGAATGTATTGAAAAGCAATTGAAATGTCTCTAAATGTTTTGCCAAGTTTGTAGCAAAATTTCACACACACGCGCTGTTCTTCAAGCTCTTTCAATAGCACAGTATAACTAAACAGACCAACAGCCTCTGCATGACACTGTTACTCACTTCAGCATCTGTAGCTCGTCGACTAACCGTCATAGCGAAACGAGGGAAACGGCAGTTTGATGTCTAATCCTGTCGCTAGGTGTGCTCAACAGCCGCAGGGTGCTTCCTCTGCCTGTTGGCGCGCTATTTGAGAAGTTCGGTTTCTTTTTGAACAAATCTCGTATATATTCAATTATAGGTATATTAATGTAACGCTTATTGAACGGAAAATTTAAAACTTAAAATGATAAAATACTTTCCTTCAAATAACAGAGATATTTATACTGTTCACGTCCAGGATATTAAATTGAAATTAAATTGAATGTCATTCTTGTACAGAGTATCTCCTTTTGTAAGTACTGCCTTAGTGCAACCTCCTGATATTAATAGTTCGCTTTTCCTCCTGGACAAAAATTTCTGGAAGAAATGCTGGATGTTTGTGTGTGAGTGTTCTTCTCAAATACCCTTAGTAGCTAGAGCACTGCTCAATTACCCTTACTAGGTCACTAAGCAAATACATCAATGAATAAGAAAAAATGAAATGAAATCCTTAAGTTTTACGTCCCACGATTATGCCGGCTAGGATAAAGGAGACGGTGATGATGAGAGATGAGTGAAATGGTGGAATGAAGAAAGTGGGAGGAAACGGGAGAACTCCGAGAAAACCCACGAGCACGGTGTTTGTCTACCAGAAAGTCCACACGGCACGAGCTGGGATCGAACTAGGGACCCCAAGCACCGGAGATGAACGCTCTACCACTGAACCACCACGCCCCCATCAATGAATAAGACAAACTCCTGGTTAATGGAGGCCCAGGTTCGGTTCCCGGCGAGCTCTCGTGCTTCGAATCCCAGATTATCCCTATAAATATCACAGGGGGGGGGATCGATTTTGTTCACGTGTTTGAATTTGTAAATTTTTTTTATAAGATAAAATGTTTCCTGAAAGCTATAGAATATTTTTACATTGTTTCTTTAGAAATGGAATGAATCTTTCAGTTCAACGTCCCACGATTATGCCTTTTTAGGCTAAGGAAGACGGTGATTAAAGCAAATGAATAATAATGGAAGGAGTTGGTAGAATGAGAAAGTGGGAGGAAACGAGAAACTTACGGACACGGCGTTGTCCCCCACAAACTTACTTGACCGGGGATCGAACCAACGGTCCCCACGCACCAAAGGTAAGCGCTCTTCCACTGAACCACCGTGCTCCCTGAAAAAATGAACACTGGACTTTCTTGTAGGAGTGGATTTTATTTAGGTGAGTTTCTCAAAAAGAGCTCTCTTGGCGTGGGAGACCCGGGTTCGATTCCCGGCGGGAGCTCATGTGGTTCGGATTCCACGTTAATCAGTAGGTCCACGTCTCATATAGCCTCGCTGCTGAAAGGGACGCTAAACTAAATCAACTCAACAACAACTCAAAAAGAGCTCAGGCGATTTTGTTTATATTTCATTAACAAATACTGTATTAACAACTCTAAATACTTTTCTGAAGCTATTTCTTCTGGAAAAACTCACAAGTTGAAGTACAGCTCACAGATAACGAGAAGAACCCTAAAACTGGGGAAGCGGGGAAAGGTCAACGACACGGTCAAGTCCATTTTCGGTTTTTGAGGTGTGGTCTATACTTAGATGATGTCTGCTACTCCTGGTAGTTATCTGTGTGCTATTCTGTGGTGTCATTTGAAACCCCTGTGCGAAAAGTGGGCGAGACCATACCTACGTCACTCTACTTCTGCTAGGGTTCTTCTCGTCATCTGTGAGCTGTATATTTTTGAGCAATTTTTTCAGATGATTTAATCAAAAGTTGCTCAGGCAATTCTGTTCGCAATTTTTGAAATAAATATTTCATTAACGATACTATAATATGACGTAAGTTGTTTCTTCTGAAGACACACAATGGCTAGTTTATTCTTGAAGTTTATTTTCTCGGGCAACTTTCTAGAAAACTGGTCAGCCGATTTTGTTCGTTTGCAAACAACCCTATAAAGTGGTGTAGGTCCTTTCATCTGAAAATATCCACAAGGCGTATTTTATTTTTAGACTGTACTTTTTTTCAAACTATTTTCTCAAACATTACTCAGGCAAATTTGTTCATATTTTTATAAGAAAACATATTAATAATCCTACAATATTGGCACATATCATTTCAAGTGAAGAGCTTCCTTGTGGCTAAGTGGTTAGCGTACGTGCCTTTGGCGTGGGTGACCCGGGTTCGAAACTCGGCGGGAGGTCATGTGGTTCGGATCCTACATTAAGCTCATGTAGCCTCCCTGCCGAAAGGGCGCTAAGTTTAAAATAAACTCAAACAAAATCATTTCAAGTGAAAAGTCGATAAGGAGTAGTTTTCTACGAAGTTTTCGCAAAACGTCTATTATATTTTGTAAATAAGTGTTTAAGTAATCAATACAGTATGACTTGGTTTAATTTCATAAATGGTTGCAAGGAAGTTCAGTTCGATGGAAAATATTTTTATTATACTCTTTAATTTAATTTTTCTTCATCTTATGATCACTAGATTATGCGTACAAATAGCTCTTACACTTACGATACTCAGGTTAAGGAAAAAAACAGGCTGATATTATTCGCGAAAGAAATTTGTGGCAAGAAAAATACTTAAACCATTGATTTAAAAAAATAATAATTCCATTACACTAATAAAATGGCGAACTAGCTTTATAACATACTTCAATAAAGAGGATTTCATAATATAAAGCCTTTCAAGCATCTAGTAGGAGTGTTAGTCTTTGTACAGCCAGCGACAAAAGTTATTTCCGTTTGGTAAAATTTATTTTGAGAATAACTGTGGTATAGCTGGAACGTACAGAAAATTATATTCTTTCTAATTTGCTGAAAACTGTACTCAAATTGTCCTTCCATTCTGAAGTTATTTACGAAACTAATTTCATTAAACGAAAAGAAATTTTGTCGCTGGTTGTACGTTTCATATGTACAATTGTTTAATAAATGATTTTGAAATACTCTATTATTATTATTATTATTATTATTATTATTATTATTATTATTATTATTATTATTATTATTATAGTGGGGAGCTAGAGTGAATGAATATAAGGATAATTATGCTTTGTCACTCATATAAGATCTGAATTATTATTGACGTAAGGAGGTTTAGAATTTTAAACAATTTTTTGCCCCCCCCCCCAACACGTATATGCCTCTGCGAACTTCTGTGACTGACTGCGGGCCTGACACACACCAAAAGTTGCATGTTATTACACAATGCAAGTAGGAGTTATATTCCATAAAATCAAGAAATTAAATTTAGATTTAAAATGTAATCAAAATTGCTAACTCTATAGTTATTGATGGTCTGTGAACTTTTTAAAATCATTATGATTGAAGCTGCAAGTCTCCCCGAGCATTAGATTGAGATTGCCTGGTTCACTATTTAGTTTCTCAGTGCTGAGTACACAATAAAAAGAATATTTTAATAAAATATTTAGCGTTGTTGTAATTTGTAACAGTACGTACCACAATGTTTTTTTTTTTTTATCTGTATTATTTGTTGCAGGGGGTAAGCAACATTGCGTATCGACCGTAAACACGTAACCGAATAGTTACGATTTTACACGATCGCTTTTTTTCTCGTTGGATCGTCTGCTCACTCAGTCGTAGAGACGGAACGAAACTCAAGGCAAACCAGGAAAAAGCCGGAGGTGTGGTGAGTAATTTCTAAGCAAAGATTTTCTTTAAAAATATTTATTCATAGTAATACTGTTAGCACAACAGAATATTGTGGTGGATATATGCCGCTTACGACTCTGTTTCTTGCGGTCTTATTTAAAGTTGTTACTGCAGTTGGCGGGGGTTGGTAACTCCTTTCGCGTGATTATTTTTGTGGACACATCTGAATTTCCTTTAATCACAAATTACCAATTTATTTTTTCATACGGAAACGTCATTTATTAATACATTTACGAGATTTATAGCTAAAACACATAATCAATTCTTGTTTTTTTTTTTTTTTTGTTTTGTTTTGTTTTGTTTACGAGCTTCTTCGTGACTAAGCAGTTAGCATTTGCATCTTTGGCGTAGGAGACCATGGTTCGATTCTCGGAGGGAGCATATGTAGTTCGAATTCCACGTTAAGTTGTAGGTTTACGTCGCACATAGCTCTGCTACTGACATGGACTCTAATCAAAATCAAATCAAATCAATCTATTTTTTATTTAGTAGACATAGTGACACCGACAAATGAACCTGGAATCACAAGTAACAAATGTGGGTGTCACAGGCCCGTAGCCAGCCCGATTTCTTAGAGCCATATTCGTAGATGCATCTTAATGATTTTTTTTTTTTTTTTTTTTGAATGTGTGTCTTGAGAAGTAAATTGTTTCATAAAGCCACTCAGGCAAGATTTTGAGAAATAGATTTTTAGTAAGAAGGTCTTAGTGACAGTGACATTTTGACCTTTTCAAAAATATTTCTCAAGACAAGCTTTCGCTTTCGCTAATTCATAGTTAAAGAAAGTTGATGGCAGAAATACTAGGGATGGCCTTTTTCGAAAAATCTGTTTTCGGATTTTCGGAAATTTCATTTTTCGTTTTTTCGAAAAAAAATCGTTTTTTTCGTTTTTTGAAAAAAATTTCGTTTTTCGAAAAAATTTCGCTTTTCGTTTTTCGTTTTTCGAAAAATTTTTCGTTTCCCATTTTTCGGTTTCGAAAAATTCATTTTTCGAAAAAGTATTTTTTTAAAAAATGTGTCCATCTCTAAGAAATGCTCGTAGTTCCATATTTTCTACAAGACAGGAATATCAGTTTTACCAAGATGAGTTTTCGCTAAGAAATTCTCGAAACATGTTAACGAATAAGAGTGGCTTCAAGACGAAAATGTCAAAGACTAAATTCTACTCAAAATACTTTTTACTTAAGACAAGATTTTGAGTGGACATCATCTATGAATACGGCCTTTAGGAGGGGGTGAAATGATTACTGGCTTTTGATGAATGGAATGTCTTTTGAAATTTTGGGCCAATCACAAAAACATCAAAGAACACCACAAAACTATTTATTTATTTATTTATTTATTAGTTATGGAATCTGTAACGACGGGCACCGGCTGAAGAGTTGGAGAAATTTGGAAGACTAATACTGGTGAAGATGAGAAGAAATTGGGGTTTCGGCGGCTCAGTGACAGTTGATAGGGTGCTCATCTCTGATGCAAGGAATCGCTGATTTGATCCCATCTGAGTGTGTGTTGGGCAATATCATTTCCAAATGTTTTTAAGTTTCTTCCCAGATTCTCATTCCACTATTTTTTCACAATAATAATTCATTTCTATTAATCATCTTTCTCCATTAGCTTGAAAGACAAAACTGTAGGACGTTTACGATTTTATTTATTTATTTTTTTTATTTTATAAAAATGAAGTTGTGTTAAAAGGAATGTAATACAAGGTATGTTCAGTGGTGGTTCTAGGCCAGGGCCGGGGAGGCTGGGTCCCTCAGTTTTCTGATGAAAAATAATTCAAGCTATACTTCATATATTTTTGAAAGTTTATAGTAATCTCATGATATAAATATCACAGTCTGGTTTCTGGTTGTCCCGTTTTCACTTTCTAGAACCTCTTCTGGGTATGTTAGAATGAAAACTAGGAAGCGATGAGTTTACAATTGACGGAGGGCATTAACAGGGATAACTGGTACAGAGTCACAGCGCCGGAGAGCGCTAGGGGGCAGAAACCCACACACGTGGCTACACCCTTCCTCAAACATTCTTTAGTGAAACTTAATTAATACAAAATTATCCTTTTCGATATACAAAAAATATCTGCCCCTGTACAATATCTCCAACGTTCCGTTTGATGCCCCTCCAAGAAATCAAAGCTTGCTCGTTGATGCTACTACATGAAGATAATCTTAGCTAAGGACAGTGATGCATGAAATTTTCTCGATTTGCGGCAAGTAAACTGCTAATAATTACAAAATAATTACGTTGATTATTTTGTGCTGGTACTCAAGGGCATCGACTTCTCTGTAACTTGGGGGGGAGTGGATTTAGATATGTGTTTCTTGCTGAAGGCCTGTATGGGGATTTTAAGATGAATTGAATTTAAATTATGCCAAATATTGTATATTCATAATAAAATACGAGGGGCCCGGGCCCCCCAGGATCGGCGCCTTTGCCGGTAGGCAAAGATACTTAGTACCTACACCTTTTTCTGAGGTGTTTTACAAAATGCTGTTCTATGCATAATCGTGAAAGAACAGAAAATAAGACCCGAAATAAACATAAGATATCATGATAAACCTATTCTAACAGACAGGCGCGGATCCAAGGGGGGGCTATAGGGGCTATAGACCCCTTGACGCTCAGGTTTACACTGGATAAAATAGGCTTCAATCCTGCTTTACACTGGATAAAGCGGTAAACTATGGTTTAGCCCCTCCCTTGATCGTATTCTGGATCCGCCACTGCTAACAGGTAATGCATGGCGATTGCTTTACCTTTTTTCCCCCTTATCAATGAGACAACTTGAATCAGTTGAATTCTTTCGGATTACAAGCTGTGGTAATCTGATATGTTTCTCATACTCTTGTATATCGTGCTTATAAGTAAGCAAACGTTGCACAAGACACATTTATTCAGCAGGTATTATTCCGTATCACATTTACTTTTTAATGGAATGTCTTTGACCCACACAAAGAATGACGCAATTGCTGTTTTCAGCTGGTAGCAGTGTTGCCATCGTTTCTAAATAATTGTCTAATATCTTTATTGTAGGTCTGCCGGAGGAGAACAAATATCAATTTACAATGACGTCTAGTTGGTCGAGGTTATTGCTAAGAAGTATACATTCGAAGCATAAAGAGTAAGTATTCATTTGTTATTCTACTCGTACTTTCTATTCTAATGCTAAGCGTGATATGCACTGCAGTAGTTGTTTTTAGGTTTTCAACATTTAACTTGTAATGGGGCGTTTACACTTGGTCGATTTAGTCGCACGGCTAAATCGACTCGCTGCATTTGCGACTAAATCAAAACAACTAGGCCGAATCAGATCGATGGATGTGTTCAATTGTTTCAACCGAAATTGAATGCTGCTTGTCGACTCGCTCTCCTCTGGTCGATTCGAAATCGACTGGCAATTTTAAAGATGTCCAAGCAAAAAGTAATTGGTACAATTTGCGGTGTTATAGCAGAAGAAAATAGAATCGACCACAGAAAATATAACGTCTTTCAATTCAGTTGCTAGTCGATTAGTCGCTTTCGATCAACAAGCGATTAAGTTGAAGTCCTGTTTACACGGTTGATTAAGTTGAAAGTGACGTCAATTCAACCGAATCGAACGCAAATTGACTAAGTGTAAACGCCCCATAAAAGGTTAAAACACAACCAATGGGATCGAGGAAACAAACTTTATGCTTCATTAAAACATTTAATTAATCATTTAGGAGTTTGGTTTAGCAAAAGTGCTTTACGTAGGCCCTATTTACCCTGTGTCTCTATCCATATATACGTCTGGGAAAGAAAAAAAATCTCAGGAACTAATTGATGTAGGCCTATCATTATGAATTTTGGCCAAGATGTAGAGCAGGGTTGTGCAACTTGGAACAGTGGGCGGACCAATCACACATGGCGTCGCGGGCCTCACTGTAGGTATATCATTTTTTACTACAATTGAATAGTTAGTATTAAATGATGGAACATGTTCATCGTAATTTACATCACAATAACACAAAACAACTGTTATACTGGTAACCAAAATATTTACTCACTAAAGAGGAGCAGAATAATGTATTTAGGACTTTGTAGGTACACTCATGTCCAAAATGATTGTCGCATATCTATAATTTATCTTCTTGTAAGAATATAACTTGATAATGATTTTGTAGGGTACTTCTAATACTGATACTTTATGTATAATCGGGAAATGTATATTTGTGGTAAATTTCATAGGAGAAGAATTATAAATACGAAAATTAGAATGAGTAAAACAAAATGTTGCTAAATGGAAAAGAAAATTTTATTTTCGTTTTATTGTTTTTATTTACTGCTCTTTTGACATGCAATTTGCCACATACATGTCTTTGCTGATTATACACATACTAACATTAGAAGAAATACCGGTCGAATTCGTTATCAAATTATATTCCTACATAAACATATTTATAGACATGCGACAATAATTTTGGACATTAGTGTACATCTAGCAATCCTTGTAAAAAAGAAAAATTATAATAATTATTGTTTTCAATAACTGACCAGCGGGCCGGGACACAGGGTTAGGCTGTTGCACATGGCTGATGTAGAGGGTGAAAAGTTCCGGAAGTGGTAGAAATTAACCATTTCCGGTTTTAATGCTGATCACTATAGAGCAGCGTTTCCCAACCTTTTTCAACTTGCGGCACACTACAGGTGTTACTTGGATTCTCGCGGCACACTGACAGATATTATTATTTGTAAATATAAAACACAGCGGTATTTTTCTTTGATTATTGATCTCCTTCTCACAGCGAAGAAAACTCTATCACTGGTTTTTTCCCGTGGTAAATCATTATGCTTATTTTTCATTCTAATTTAAAAATAGAAAACAATTGCAATGAAATGTTGGACTCAGGTTTTTAAAAATACGCTTTCTTTTTAGAAACGTATCCAACCTTTTACTAAGAAGGAAGATCACTAAATAACGGACGAACAAACAAATCTCTTTTACTCTTAAAACACAAATGTAGGTAATTTGTGGAAAGGATTGAATGATATTTTAAATTTTCAAGTTACGAAATAGTCTGCAACAATAAAGAAGCAATAATGATCAGAACAATGATAACAAATACTTTTTTCAACATTAGAAATGTACAGAACAGTAACCCGGTATGAAACTTAAAATTGTAGATTCATAGTAGAGGTTCATAGTAATGTGAAATACAAATATACATTTTGCCCTACGTTTTGCAATTTGATTGCTATAAAATTAATAATTTTGTTTCCATTCCTTGCGGCACACTAGCGGCCCATTCACGGCACACCAGTGTGCCGCGGCACACCGGTTGGGAAACGCTGCTATAGAGAAACAAGTGAAGTACAGAATGTAAAAGTACAGTAGACTTTCGAACTACGAGAATTCAGTGCTCAAACTTGAAATAGTACATGTATAACTGCTGGTTGCAATAGATTAATAAGATGAAAGATAGAACCTGTTCCTCTTACGCTGGTTCCATATCAGAAAGACATTACTCGCTTACTGTTTTGGTTCTATACTGATAAAGGTTGAAACTCGAAATCCTTAATTTGAACCACTTCTGGATTGAACAGATGGTTAAGGGGGGACATGAAACCCATTTTTGGGAAGCTGAGTGGATTGCGATATATCGATATATATATACTGTATATATGTCAATATCTCTTACGATTTTTTCTCTGTGAAAATCAGTATTGAAACCGGAAATAGAACGAACACAGAAGCAGAAACCTACCTGTTAAGTCTGAGGTAATTAAATAAATTTATCGTGTTCAATACACCCTGGTGCAGAAAAGGGCAAATAAAAGCGAATTGGGGGAAAGTTTCGTAACTTGAAGAATGAAATTACATCTTTAGCTTTAATCCACGGTTAAACTTTGTAGGTTAAAGGGGACAGATGGGCAATGAAAGTGAATGAATGCATAAGAATTGATGGACTATAAGTACGTGGAGGAAATGGAAAAACTTCGAGGGCCACGGTGGTTTAGTGGTAAATCATTGGGCCCCTGATTTGATCTCAGCTCGCATCAAGTCTGTTTTGTGGTGGACAGACAGCGTTACAATGAGGAATTAGATTTCTGGGATTTCAGCATCTATGGCCATAGGGAGCATGGTGCCTCAGTGGTAGAGCACTTACTCCATCACGAAGTCGCGGTCGGAAAGAGGGATTGACGCCGTCGACGGTGGCAGACCGCCGGAGGCAGCCAGGACTCGTCCGCGGCGGCACGACGATCTACTTGTTCAAAGTTGCCGACCTTTTGCCGAGGGGGCAAGTGGTCGAAAATCGTAAAATAAAATGCTCTTTGCCGACTCTTTACCGACTGTTGCCGACCGTCAGAGTCGGCAAAACAGTCGGAAAGGCCTCTTTCCGACCCTCTGCAGACTCATGCTGGCCTCTTTTCGACGGCGGCGCCAACTCATTTTATGCTCATTTAAGGCTGTTTGCTGACTGCTCGGCAAGACCGGTCGAAAATCGCGCGGAAAGACGCCAATGTCCGGCGCCGGCAATCCGACCGGCGGCATCTGATCGGCATGGACAAATTGTTCGACTGTAGGTGGCAGGATCCTGATGGGGTTCCTGGTTCGATCCTCAGCCAAGTAAGCTTGTAGTGTACAGCATCGTGTCCGTGGGGTTTCTCGAGGTATTCCCGTTTCCTCCTACTTTTTCATTCTACCAATTCTTCCATCACATTCACTTACTTTAAACATCATCTCCCTTAGCCTAAAGTGCAAAATTGTGGGACGTTAAACTGAAAGATTTCATTTTTGTCTATGGCCATGTTAACCCGGCACGTGTGAGAGATGACTTCCCTTGGCAATCACTTTACCCGGGGAAGTGGATAAGGGCGCCGGTTTCTCTGTAACTTTGGGAGGGGGAGGAATCCAGACGTGTGTTTGGTTGCAGACAAGGTTCTGAGAAGGCACATGTCAGGATATTAAGACAAATTGAATTCAAATTATACCAAATATTCTATATTTATAAAAAATACATATAACAATAAAAATACAGATAAAAATACATGGGGCACACGTAAGCATTGGGGCCTTCGCCTCCCGGCTCCTCCAGGATCAGCGTCCTTGGAAGTGGAGAAGGTAAAAAAGGAAGGGGAAGGAAGAAAGTGCACTAGGATCTTTGTTAGTTACCTTCCCGGCATTTGCCTTGAGTGAACGAGGAAAATGAAGGTAAATATCATCACAGGATGAATGGCTTGAAACAGCTTTTATACTTTATCGACCGAGTGTCTGCACCGAGAATCGAACCCAGGACCGCTTGCACCTAAGACGAAATTGTTGCCGACTACGCCACTTGGGCCCTCTGGACAGAAATCGTGTGTGTGAGTGTTTTCTCGAGGTTCTTTCAGTTAATTAATTTCACAACTTTATCCATTCTCATCATCATTGTCTACTTTAGTCCGCACGGTATAATTGTGAAATGTAAGACGGAAATGTTTCATTTGGAGAAAACTGATGCATACGATGTTTGTTCATCAGAAGCACTGCATGGTTTGGAATCGCAACAGGAATCCCTAGCACCAGAGCTGAGCGCTCTACCACTGATTCATAATGCTCTTTAAAATTTGTAACTTCTCTCACGGCATATTACTCTTCCAATATGCTGTATGTTATTTTAACAAAAGAAACACTGACCAAAGCTTAAAACACACTTTATTTTAAATTATAATTTGTAACGGTTTCGGATATCTAACATATCCTTCTTCAGACAGACAGATTTTATTTTCGATATTGTCTGAAGAAGGAGATATCCGAAACCGTTACAAATTATAATTTAAAATAAAGTGTGTTTTAAGCTTTGGTCAGTGTTTCTTTTGTTAAAATAATCAATCCAAAGCCATGTGTCGATTTTGCCTCGAGGCGCCAGTATTTTATTTATAGCAGTTACTGACACGGGAAGATCCCACAAGATGTCGCTAAAATCTGATTGCCACATAGCACATCTGATAGAGCATCATGAGAAATGAAAATGAGTAAAATTTAAGGTGCTATGGACAAGAAGGATAGGAGCTATGGGGCTTCAAAATTTGAATATCCAAAAAATTATGTCATGGAATTATGTACGTTTAAAGTAAACGTCTTGAAAATTATTAAAGCAATCAAAACAAAAGTTGCACAATATAATGAGAAAAAAATGCCTATCGAAATCCACAAAAGTGTTGCCAACTCAGCATAAAAATATTTTGTTTGAAATAGCACAATATACAAGTATACACAGATTCAAAATGCACTATTATCATAACAGTGAAATGTAGTAGTACAGATACGTGTGCTGAAAATGTTCAATGGAAAAGTCTGATATGTGGCTGGCAACAGATGGTAGCCTAATAAAGGAATCCAGGTCTCATACTATTAATTTAGTTCAAAGGCATAACACCGATAGTATAACTTAGCAAAATGTCAGCACTCACAAAATATTGATGCATTTGAAAAACGAAATTGACTGATGCCATTTTTACGTCCTGTGTCAGCTCCGAAGCTATATAGGACGGGACCTATAGTGTAAAATGGGATGCGAACCACTATGAAAGAGAAAGATAACAATGAAATGTAAGGTGAAAAGTACAAGAATATGTCCGAGGCAAGATTGGAACCCGCGATCCCTAATATGTCGGTTGTCTAACCTTCTAGACCACACGGTTATCCTGGCCGTCTAAAAATGAAATGAGGTAGGCCTAGTAATAAAATAATTATATTTCCAATGTGAATATGGTAATATTACGGTGTACAAACATAATCATATGGTATGTAGGAAAGGAAGTAAAATAATATGTCACTCAACACGAAAGACAGAAACCAAGAAACTACTCTTCCAAATATAATCTGGAGAACCAGTTTACAGAATTAGAAAACACGTGTTTCTTTGCTCGCATGTATCATTTTGTTTTCGTGATTTGTCTGCTTATTCATCGGGGCTACAGAAGAATAATGCAAAACCCTCACTTTTTCTAATTAATTCCTTTATTAGCATCTGTCGCCACATATCAGACTTTTCCATTGAACATTTTCTGCAGTCGTAGTTCCAAATAGTGTGCAACACTGTAGCATTACACTTCACTGTTATATTTAGTGATAACAGTGGATTTTTAAATCTGTGCACACTTGTATATGGTGCTATTTCAAACAAAATGTTTTATGCTGAGTTGGCAACACTGCTTCACGCATGGCAACACTGCTTGACCTATGGCAACACTGCTTCACCTATGGCAACACTGTTTGTGGTTTACGATAGGACATTTTGTTCTCATTATACTGTGCAACTTTTGTTTTGATTGCTTTAACGGTTTTCAAGATATTTATTTTAATCGTACATAATTCCATGATTTAAATTTTTTGGATATTCAAATTTTGAAGAGGGGCCGCGGTGGCTAAGTGGTAGAGCGTTCACCTCTGGTGCTTGGAGTCCCGGGTTCGGTCCCAGCCCCCACCAAGTGAACTTTATGGTGGACAAACACCGTGTGCGTGGGTTTTCTCGGGGTTCTCCCGTTTCCTCCCACTTTCTTCATTCCACCATTTCATTCATTATTCATCATTACCGTTTCCTTTAGCCTAACCGGCATAAGCGTGGGACGTAAAACTCAAAGATTTCATTTCATTTCATTTCAAATTTTGAAGCCGCGTAGCTCCTATCCTTCTGTTCCATAGCACCTTAAATCTAGTTTTTTTTTTTTCCCTCATGCTCTATCAGATGTGCTATGTGGAAATCAGGCTTGACCGACAACTTGTGGGACCTTCCCGTATGAGTGAGCGCATCGGGGCCGAGGAACTGAGGGGTTTCATTGTTACAGTGTATCCAACGCTTTTTTAAAGTTGCAAATGAAATAAAACGAAATATTTCAGTTTAACGTCCCAGAGTTATGCCTGTTAGGCTAAGGGAGACGATGATTAAAGCAACTGAATTATGATGAAAGAATTGATGGAATGAGAAAGTGGGAGGAAACGGGAACTTCGAGTTCTAATTGAATACTCGCCTTGTTATTTAATGGGAGTACGGTTTTCTTCTGCAATCAGAAAAAAGTGAGTAGTCTTAAGAATTAAATTATTCATTTTCGAAAATTGTCACCATTATTGAGCTACTTACGAAGGAAGAACAAAGATAAGGAAAGCAGCGAGCACATGTGACTTTTGTGATTAAATGGGTTACAAACATGAGAGTAATTGTCTACTTTTTGTTTATACAGGATTTGCAGAAGAAAGAAGATTTCTTCATGTCGATTTGTGCAAACACTGGTAGCAACAGATGAGCCGAAGCGTACTCTTCAGGAAAGTAAGTGATCTGTATTCAAGTTTTAATAATTTCCACAGAAAATCAACTATAGTTTAGTCTCCTTGGTCGACGTAGGGCCTGGGGTCAGGTACAGTGTAGTCAGATATGAAGATTAAAAAAAGTAGCGAGGTTGTGCTTCAAACGTAGCGGATTTGAACTATTTGTAGCCCAAACATAAAAATGTCAGATTTCTGGGTTGGCAATGGTCAGGCGGCGACTGCAGTTTCGAATTGTTGGCCATGGTGTTAGATCAAACGCTATAGTAGCTGTTAGAATGGCAGTGTGCAACGAACTTGGTAGGCGGTGATAGTATAAAACTAGCGACTTTTCTGATTTTCAAAGAGATATGCTTGCTCCAATCAGTTTTGTGGACTCTGAAATATATTTTACAACGTTTATGGTATGTTTATTTACTGCTATTTCTCACTTCTTTAATTCACTTACTATTTTTTTTTATCTGGGAGCAATGAAGTTTTGAAGATTTATTGTGGTACCGCGTAACATAGTCGCTAACGCTCTCGTCTTCGGTGCGATCGGTCCCGGGTTCGGTTCTTCCCGGTGGTGGCCCTCGGTCGAAACAGTGTATAAACCTCCTGGTCCGTTTGCTTCCCTCCCTTTCCCCGGATAGTGGGATCGCCGAGGGACGCCGTCCCTCATACGTGACGGGCTAAATGGCCTTAGTATCGAAAACCCAGAAATCTAAATCTTAAATCCTAAAAATCGAAGGTTTATTGTAAATTTACTTACGCATTATGATAATACGGACAATACAGGAACACAAATTTGCGATGTTCGTATTTACACAGCTTCGCATAACTATTAGGACAAAGCATTAATTGAGAGAGCAACATGGTCAATGCGTATTGCAACAGCGCGAACCAGTGGCGTATTTCGGGGGGAGGGCTTTCGGGCTTAAGCTCCCCCCCCCGAAATCGTACTTACTATAGTAAAGTATATGAAATATCTTGCACAATTTTCACATTTTGAGGCAAAGCCCCCCTCCCGAAACAAAATCGTAAATACGCCACTGGCGCGAACTCAACGAAAGTCTAGTGTTGTCAGATCTGGAGACTAAAAACAAGAATTGAACTAATACCGAACATGTTAGTTTTAGGAAAACTATTATTCATTGTGAATACAATACTGAAGAAACAAAACTTTTATTGCATTATATAAAATTAATACAGTAGAGTTTCGATTAACCGAGTTTTCGTGTTATCCGAGCTTAACCCCTCCACCCCCAAAAAATCTTTTAAAAGCTAGTCTGGTTACAACAATAAGTAGTCTGCAGGCTTTTGTTTCAGCAGCAAAGACAAAATGAAGCTAGCTTAAAGATAACAACCCCCGAGTGACGTTGCCACATTTAAGCCAGCGAGCTCTAATTCTTGCACGTCTTGAGTATCACTTCTTGCGCCGAAGTCACAGAAGACGTATTTTGTCTAACAACAGAGCAGTGTGAGCGGCGGTGGGTGTTTCTTTTAGTTCTCGTGACTATTTGTAGAAATGGTTGCAAAAAAAAAAAAAAAAGTGTTCTATCATTAGAAGATAAGCTTATAGCTATTAATCGATTAGATCAACGTTTCCCAACCGGTGTGTCATGAATGTAGCGCTGGTGTGCCGCGAGGAAACAACACAAAATTATTAATTCTACAGCAATCAAATTGCAAAACATAAGGAAAAATCTGTATTTGTATTTCATATTACTATGAATCTACAATTTTAAGTTTCGTACCGTGTTATACTTTTCTGTATATTTTTAAGTTGAAAAAAATATTTGTTATTATCCTCATGAAAATTATTGCTTCTTTATTGTTGCAGACTATTTCGTACTTGAAATTTAAAATATTCAATCCTTTCGACAAAGCAATGTATGCATACAAATTACCTACATTTGTGTTTTAGAAGTAAAAGAGATTTGTTTGTTCGTTCGTTATTTAGTGATCTTCCTTCCTAATGAAAGGTTGGATACAGTTTTCGAAAAAGAAAGCGCACTTAAAAAAAAAAAAAAAAAAAAAACAGTCCAATATTTCATTGCAATTCTTTTCTATTTTTAAATTATAATGAAAAATTAACATAATGATTTACCACGGGGGAAAACCAGTAATCGACCTTTCTTCTCTGTGAGAAGGAGATCAGTAATCACAAAAAAAAAAAAAAAAAAAAAAACAGTATTTTATATTTACAAATGATAAAATCTATGAGTGTGCCGCGAGAATTCATATTACATCCGTAGTGTGCCGCAAGTTGAAAAAGGTTGGGAAACGCTGGATTAGATCGTGAGAAAACTATCAAAAAGGTGGCAACTGATTGGTAAAGTGACCGTTAGTAACTTTTAAAAAATGGATAATTTCTTATGTACATATGTAGGTACTGTACTGTATGTCCAATAAAAATAATAAATACAGTAAATATAAAGAGAAATAATTAATAAACATCAATAATAAATACTGTACATTTTTTTAAATGAATACATCCGTGTTAACCGAGTTTTTGCTTATCCGAGTTAGCCCTGGTCCAGATTAGCTCGGATAATCGGGACTCTACTGTAATTTGTGATTTCTAGCGCATTCTTAAGAGTTGTAGCTTGCAGATAATTAAAAGTAGCCCAAAAAATAGCGTGTCGCCCAATTTGAAATTTTGGTAGAAAGGGCACTTAAAAATCGCCCAATCCGCTACTTGTAGCCCAATCTGGCAACACTGGTCGAGCGGGAAACTGAGGTTCTATGCTCACGGTGAGACCTCAATGTTTGCATTCAAATTTAAACTAGATTTATATCTCATATAGTTCGGTTGCTTAAGTCTCTGGCTATTTGAGAATGTGTTTTCGAAGCGTTACCCCCTAGAGCGAACGCAACCAAGGTGGCTATTTGGTAACTTTACTTTTGCCAGAGTTATAAATCATACTGTGAGCCAGTCAGGGTTCCCAAGTCTTTCTTGCTAAGTCCAGGTCTATAATAGCAGTGTTCCAATACTCTGCACAAAGCATCTTCAAAGCAGCTGTTTCTTGCTAAATTCCCCTTGCCTGGCAACACGTCTTTCCTTTTTCCCTTCCTTTTGACATCTTTAAAACAGCAGGCGGTCTATTGTTCCGAAACGCACCAAATACGCTCGAGCTGACGTTTTTATTGCTTTCGCGTTTGTGATTAGTCATTTAAATACATGGTCAGTGTATTCCAAGCGTAAGCATGAGCAATAAAAACGCGTTGCGATCGCTTCAAATAGTCGCCTTGTAAATTCCAAACCAAACAATCAAGTATTCCAGGTGATCCTCTTAGTTGAAAATGTCTACAGAAATTGTTTCCATCATTGAGTTTTCTGTTTGAAGGGAATGATTATACCTAGTTGTAATAGAGTTGGTGGAATGAAAATAGGGAAGGATACAGAACTCTGGAATATCCACTGTGGTAGCGTTGTCCACCACAAACTCACATAGCCTGGGATTGACCAGGGAGGGGGCGGACCAAGCCTGGGTAAATTATACATGTTTCAGAATCCGAAGATACTCACGCATCAATTTTTATAGAGGCAATTTGGCTACGGGCATATAATTTGAAGTACTCACCAACTACCTCTATAAAAGTTGTTGCGGAAATATCTTAGGATTCTGAAACATGGATATTTCGATAGAGCACATACTAGTTCCTAAATAAAGTCTGAATCCGACTACTGTAGGTCCCATAGTATTGGAGTTATGGACCTTTCAAGTTCTTTCTTTCATGTTTTTAGCAGCCTATAACTTCGAAAGGAAACATTTGTCCACCCAGGTTGATCTATACTTTTCGTCTTATCTTCGTGTCAGGAATCGCTTCCCAAACATTGTCGGTGTTGCTTTGAAACATCCTGTATAAATCCGAAAACATTCCTCGATTTGAACTACTAAGGGGAGGAGAACAAGCTAATGTGATGGTATGTATGTTCTTTTTAGCGACTTCCTAATATAGATACTTCAAGGTTAATTTAATGATTGCCAAGTGTGAGTGTTTAGGTAATTATTAATTGCGATTTACGATCACACCAATAGCATTGTTTTTTTTTTCAGTTAAGCAGGAGGTGGAAAAGCGAATGGACTTGAAGCCAGGTTACTCTCCGTTTCAGGCCGAAAGAAGTTATCTTTTACAATACCTTCCAAAAGACCAAAAGGAATTACCACCTCGAACCATGAAGGTAAGCAAGTATTAATTCTAATTACGTACAGTGTCGCGTATCTTTTACTTACTGTTTACAATGTATTGTTAATCACTATTCATTAAAGTTATCTCATTTCGTTCCTTTCTAATTCTTATTTTACAAAGTTATATTTACAGGGTGGCGCCGAGCCGACTGACACATTTGAAAATTGAATATTGCACAGGCGTAATAACTTTTATTGGTTGGCGACATGAAAACCGAAAAAGGAAAGAACGTTATATGGTCAGTTGCGATGGGGTACAGAACATCGTGTTACCCCAGTTTGTAAACTAAATCTGTGCCACATCCAACACACTACCAGTCTCTTCTAACTTCTTCACGCAAGCCAATTTGATATTCCGAGACGGAACCTTATACCATATCGACAGTGGCGTAGCACACTTTTGCGGGTCCCCCCGCAAAGTATAGAGAAGGGGCCCTAGTTGTAAAGCTGACAGACGTAAGGTTGAAGTTCTACTTCTTTAAATCTTTATTCATCGCAAGACTTCGGGGCCCCCTATACCTCAGGGCCCCCCCGCACTGCGGGGGCTGCGGGGGCAGCTGCTACGCCACTGCATATTACTATCGCCTTGGTGAAGGGAGGTCAAACAAGCTTATTTACGTCTCTCGTTTACATTAATTTTGAACTAGAACTTTCCCAATCATTCCCTTCACCCGGAAGTATATACATGTTTTGCCAACCTCTGCCTGAGCTTGGGACCGACTCAAGCAGAAGAGTTGGTAGCAACGTGTTTGGTCGCGTCCGAACTATCAACAAAAAATAAGTATTAGCAGAAAATGTTGATTTTACTTTTCTTTTTTTTTTTTTTTTTTTTAACCTGAATGCAAAGTTTGTCGCGAGTGATAGTTCACTACACAAGCATAATTGTAATTATGTACGTTCCGCGACCTGTTCTCGCGTACATGTTCCAAACTAAAAACAACAACAAACAAAATTCGAGGAAAGCAATAAGATAGAAACTCCGGGACTTAGTTATAGACTGTTCATATTTGACAAGAAGTAAGAGTAATAATCATACATGCACTGGACACTACATTATAAATCCTGATATTAAAATACACCTGAGCTGAAATGGACAACAAGCATTAAACATGGATATCACACAACAACATTTTTATCATTCGTATTAAATATACAACAACATTAGAGCTCGTATTATAAATGACAACTTTTCTTTATAATATTCCTAGCTAGCTAAAGACTGTTTAAGAGCAATAAAATTACATGTACTGAAAAATAAGAATACGCATGCGATTTTACTTCTTTTTTTTTTTTTTTTTTTTTAATGGTGGCCTGATTGTCGGATATCCATATGATTATCCTTTTTTTTTTTTTTTTTTAATGGTGGCCTGATTGTCGGATATCCATATGATTATCCTTTTTTTTTTTCTTTTAAGTCGACTTTTAACGTTAATAGAAGGCGATATGACTAGCACATAATTCACGATTCAAAAGACGCGATCACTCTCACCTTAAACTGCTGGTATATTTCTAAGGCTAGTAAAGTTTTGGAGGATGCACACACGAGTTCTGGTTGGGTCGCTCCTATCACATCAATTAATACTACTCACGCTTTGATGCTCCTTGAAAGTATTAAGTTGGTCCTGTTGTTTCCTCCGACATGCTGAGTTCCAATTCAACGCAATTCGTGATTTTAGAACTTTTACTTTTACGTGTTAAATCCACTCGTCTTTGCACACTAGGCACTGATTCTCAACTAAAATGACATTATTCCCAACAGAATATCACACAACTCGGGATGCACATCTTACGCTTTTAGTCACAAGGTCCCGATTATTTGACGCGCTTCCTCCAGTACACAAGCATGTGAGCAGAGTATACTTGGGATGCAACATAGTTTTTGATTGGTCAGTAATTGAAAAGTTGTCCAATCACCACTCACTTTAGAAAATCACCGGAAGTACGAAATGATCTAGTAGTTTCTAGAACATTCTCGAAGCTGTTCAACCGGAAGTTTCAACATCTTTGAGACAAAGAATCTCTGCTTTGCACACACACACATTCACAAGAAAAGTCAGTTTGTGGCGTCGAAGAGAAATCATGTGCTGAACAAGCATGCATAGAGTTGCCAACTACTATGTTTTATCACCAAAAGTCAATTATAAATTTAATAAACTATACGCATTAATTTTTCTTGCTGTCGGTGGTCGATAGCAAATGGCGCCCACAGAGAATTTGGCAATATTGTATTGACAAAATTGCCAAAGGACCCTGGGTGTTTACATCTGGTCCTTAATTTTGATGCACCCTGTATATGGTTCGATTTTACTGTTTCATGATAATGGTGAACACAACGTTTCCTTGTGGGGACGAACATAATAACACTATATAGGAGCAACTTGGGATAAATGTGAAACATTAGCATTATAATTTGGAGGAACTATTCACTGTTGTAGGAGCATTATTGGTGGAGCATTATTTACGAAGCACTAGTAACACCATTTTGCACTATTTTATACGCCTTGCTATTATTTTGAGCGATAGGTCTTTACACCTGTATGTTCGGTCACTTTTTTTTTTTTTTTTTTTTTAGTCACTTTTTATATAATTATGAAATGTTTTCTGTCTTTTAATGTCTTTTCATTAAAATATGTAATTTTCTATCATTTTGGTAATTTTCACTCGATATTCTAAACTATGGTTTCTCACCATGTGCTTATGTTTTATGAACATTCACTATCAACAAAATCTATTCACTACAGCATTACAAAAACGTTATTTAACAAGTATACAAGTCCCATTTGGGTGAATAGTTAAGATTATATGAAAAGAAATATTCTTTCGACCTAATGAAATTATACGTGACTTTTTTTTTTTTTTTTTTTTTTTTTTTTTTTTAAACTGGGAACGTATCGGAAACGGATTCGGGATTCGAAAATTAAAATGGAATCAATAACGGAATCGAATTTGTGCATTGCTTTACAATAGATAAACCTCAATACTTATTGGCTACAAACAAGTTTTGAAAAACTCCTTTTCTCTTTTTTTTTTTTTTCACGAACAGTACGGATATCTTTTTCGAGCATTTCAAAAGAAATCAATACAGTCTAAAATGAAAAATATTATCAATGTAATAGTCTTTGTCATTACAATTTAACATTATTAAACTCAAAAAAAAAATCTTTCACTTATCAATTTGGTGGGACAAAATTCAACAATCCTAAAAGTTATATTTCACAATAGATCTTATTCTCATATGTTCTATCAAGTGGTTCAAGATTTGAGAGGATCTTTAGAACAAAAGTTTGTTCTTAACAACGTTTAACTATCCTGTAACAATATGACGGCATCCATTAAGGCTACATAACTGTTCATGTATTTAAGAAATATCATCTCTAACGCTTTTCTTATTAACACATTTTTATCGCATCCACATTTAATTACATCGAGGGCACAACGTCAACCTCGGTAAACAACATTTTCATAAAATCATTTTGTCGCTACTACTATCGGAGCATAGCCTTGCTACTGCTATCAGAGCATAGCCTATTTTCTATCCCAGACATACTTTGTCAACGGGGTACGTACATATATATATATCCACAATATTTCTTGAACCCATTTGTAAGCATCGTTATATATTCACCTTATGCCTCAGATAATTTGTTACCTGTTATTATTCTTTTGCAGTCATTAACCTCTCATCCATTACAATTACCACTCGTACTTCTCGATGACCAAAACAAACTTGGAATACAAACTTATTTTATTCCCACTAAAACAAATGATTGTGGACTATGTTAACGAAAAGAAATTATTTATATATTCTTTCCCCCTTTCTTCTTTTTTTTTTTTTTTTGTTCAAATTAATATTCTTACTTTTAGATAAATTTACTTTAGAATTAGCGCCAAAAGTTTGGAAATATATCTGTGTGTCTCCGTTACCTCCCATTTTTTTTTTTTTTTTTTTTTAAATCGATAACCAAAATAATGAAGTAAAAATGTAAAAGTTCAATAAGAAAAAGAACATCTAATTCAATAGTATCTGCATAATTATTGAACTGAACTATATTTCGGGCATTACTAACTAACCTTCTTCAGTGACTTGCTTACATATGTTTCTTCGATATATTTACTAATAAACATCACATTTATCTAAGGACCTAAAAATATGAACCAACACATAATATGACATTGATTATTAGAACTACTATAGCACATTTCGTAAAATTATTATAATGTTTTATAAAAGTTATTAAAACATTTTATAAAAATCTTTAGTTATTAAAATAAACAAGATTTTCTTTCATATAAAAGGCATATTGCTTGTGCCTTTGGTCTTAACTATCGTAAATAAAAATAAAAATGTGAAAAATGTGTATCAAAGCTAATTCCCTAAATAACTCGGCTATTTATTACTTAATACGTGAACGTTTTATTAAAAAAATGTTAACCTACTTAATTGGAATATTGTATGCATCATTACGACTAAATTACACGTAATACAAATTATATTGAAAGACTGAAAAATTAGTATATTATATTAAAGTTCAACAAAATTTACTGTAATGTGCATTTCTGTGTATGTATATATATGAGTTTATATATTTTTTTTTTTTCATACAGTAAAACACAGTAACTTTTAAACTATGAATGCAAAATTTGTGAAACCTTACAAAAAAAAACCTAACATGTGAACATAAAAGGGTATATGATTAAATCCAAATCCTATATTCATTCACTAAATATGCAAAGTAAATATACTCAAAAAGACTTACAAAGTTTGACATTACTAATGATTTCTGTATGCAATACGTGATATTTGAATCTTATTATTATTATTGTTATCTTATATCTTGTTCCTTACGTATCAGATAATTGAACTATTCATATACAAGCTTGCTTTGCGTAACTTAACTAATAAACTATCAAACATTGGGGTACATATGTACAAGTATGAGTGAAACGGCGATTAAGCCTGACGTAGCGCTACCCTGTGTGTCATTGGTTGACAAAACAGGTCGTAAGCCATTAATTAAACAAAAATATAGGTTAATGATTTGATCCCGAAGATCAATGAGCGCTGGCTTACTAGTTTCTCATAGCTAGAGTGTGCGGGATCGCTGAACTTCCCGACGATTTACATAAATCGCTCTTGCACTAAATCCAAATCCCATCCCAGCTAAATGCTTCAAGCATTACAGCTATGTCATAATCGGGTAAATTGTTCCAACCCCTATTGGACTGTCAGTATCTAGACCTATAGAAGGTATTTCGAGAAAATAAAGACATGAAAAGGACAAGAAGAATACCCTGGGGGGGAAAAAGTTCGATACTACAGTCCCGTATCTCAATGTCATCAACCATTTATTAATTATTAATAATCTTTGGCCCGTTCCTACCTACAAACTTAGTAGGTTTACAACATATTCTCTTAAGGAACGCTAGCCGATATTAAAAATTGTGCGGCCTTACTGGCGAATTGCACTTATCAAATCCGGGTACATGGTCATATTTGAGATTAAAGTCACAATCGAGTTTATCATTCACCAATCTGACATCACAATAATCCATGACGTGAAATGACAATTTTCCAGTAAACTGATAGAATTACAAATGCGTAAGATAACGCTAATCGGCTTCCAGCACAAACGTGTCATGCTTAATTTTTCCATTTTTTTTTTTTTCAATGTGGAGACATAAAGAATAAGATTGTAATAACCTCAACGAAACAAGTAAATGAGGCCAACATTACGAGCCTGACTATGATTATCAGTGGGTTGAAAATGTTCAATTAAGAACCAACAGACTCTTTTCATAGAAGGAAGATTAAAAAGAACGGAAATTGGAAAATTTTCACATCCTGAATTAATTGTTACATTTAACAACCATCATTAAAAAAAATTAAAATGACATATCCATGGTTTACTTGATTCTACTTTAAACAATTATTATTCACATTTTTCATTTCCGAGAATAAATTTTTTTTTTTTTTTTTTTTTTTTTTTAAATTTAAAATAACACTTATCAAATTTTGTTTAAAGTTACCGACATCAATGAATTTCAAGGTTGATAATATTTTTGATTATTACGGCCAATCTATATATATATTATATATATCTTTCATTTTTATAAACCAATTTTATTACAATACCAATTTTATGATCCAAATTTATTGTAGGTAATTACTACCTAATTTAAAAAAAACATTTTATATGTTGATACCAAATTGTATCGGTGATTATTGGGTCCATCGCATCCATAAAATAATATAACATTCGTTCACCAACGACATGATGGCCTTGTCGCATTTTACCTTTACATACAAATAATACATTATTTTATTTTGTGGAAACGATGCACCCCGAAGAAAAGAAGAAGGAGTCGGTTTGATTAAAATCCAAACAGTTACAATTTAGTGTTTTACTCGAGTCAATGAAGAATGAACATCTGATAAAATATAAAATTTTAAGCGTCAAACTAGATATCTTGTCCTTAAATATATATATATTAAATGTCACAGACCGAAAGGGAATTTTGAAGTGTGTGTGTCTAAAGGCCAAATTCACACACTAGCTGAGGGCCCAACCGGATGCCAAACCGATTTCGTCACTGTAATTTTGAAAGAGAATAGTAGTGACGCCTCTAAGGGTTAGATTGCATTCTGACCTCTTCATTCTACTTATTTTATAACGTTATTACTTTTGAATTTTACTAAACCTTAAACTTTATTAATGTGATAATAAATACCTATTGACTTTGTATAATAATTATTCGTATGAATCAATTTGTGATCAAGTTTAACAGTTTCAACCTTGTTTTGTATTATTATTTTTTTTTTTTCAAACACATTTAATAATATCTTTAGAATTTTGACACTACAATGTATCATAGATGGCCATTTTCCATTGGGCTCGCTCGCGCTCGCGCTCACTTCTCTCAACTGAGCTCGCACTCACTCGCGCTCGCGCTCACCCGTCTCAGCTGGGCTCGCGCTCACTCGCGCTCGCGCTCACTTCTCCTAACTGGGCTCGCACTCACTCGGGCTCGCGCTCATCTCTCTGGACTGGGCTCGCGCTCACTCGCGCTCGCGCTCACTTCTCCTAACTGGGCTCGCACTCACTCGGGCTCGCGCTCATCTCTCTGGACTGGGCTCGCACTCACTCGGGCTCGTGCTCACTTCTCCTAACTGGGCTCGCGCTCACTTGCGCTCGCGATCACTTCTCCCAACTGGGCTCGCGCTCACTCGGGCTCGCGATCACTTCTCCCAACTGGGCTCGCGCTCATTTCTCTTAATTGGGCTCGCGCTCACTCGCGCTCGCGATCACTTCCCTCAACTGGGCTCGCGCTCACTCGGGCTCGCACTTACTTCTCTCGATTGGGTTCGCGCTCACTAATCTCAAGTGGGGTCGCGCTCACTCGGGCTCGCACTCACTAATTTCATTGGGGCTCGGGCTCACTCGGGCTCGCGCTCAATTATTTCATTGGGGCTCGGGCTCACTCGGGCTCGCGCTCAATTATTGAGCCCGAGCCCGGTTGAGCGTGAGTGCCGAGCTCACGAGCGTCGGGCTCGCGAGTTTGGACACCTATGATACAGACACGGACAATGACACGGAGAACCAGTCGTATTAACAAATGCTGAAACAAATCTTCAATTATGCGCTTATTCACCTAAAAATCACCTTCACTAACATGTCTGCTCACTAGGAGCGAATCCCCAGCGTGTACGTTAACATATACTTACGAGAGAATACCTATAACGACGAATGATGTACTCAGATTTTGAGTACAGTTTCAAAAGTTCATTTCCGTAAGCTGTAAAGGCAGTAATTGCTATGCTATCACAAATTGCTATCACAAATTAATTGCAACTTTTGAGTTGCATACACACAAACTACTAGGGAATGAAGAGCATGTACTAACAAAGAATACACTGGAAAATGAAATAACATGTTATAACAAAAATTAAAATAAGATGATAATCGATACAAATGTAGAGGATGAATATGGCATGTCCGAACTTCGCCAAGTATGGTGGAAGAAGCTATTTGTTTACTTCTTCTTGACCAACCGCTAAGAACATTTATAAATCCATATGTGGCTTTGTTATACGCAATTAGTACATTCAAATTCACGAACGATGACGAACTGAAGGGTACGAAGGTACAGTTGCAAGTAACAACCATAGTCATAATAATATAGTTCAACTAAACAACGTTGAAAATAGTGGACAATCAGGTTTAAGTAGAAATGACCAAAACTGAATAGTTTTGCATCGATCATTCCGAAGAAATTTGGAGTTATACTGAGCATAGTTTGGGGGAGAAGCGAGCATCCCCGGTGGATATACTTCAGCTGACTTCTTTGGGGGGGGGAAGAAAATGTGATTGAGGGGGAAATTCCCCTCATCTCTCCCGGTAATTTGCACCCTATATATATATATATATATATATATATATATATATATATATATAGATAGATAGATAGATAGATAAATAATTGGCTTGGGGCAATATAGTGCTAAGCCGCATTTGTAAAAACAAAATCTACCCGTTGCTGTTGACAAATTTGCAAAAATTGAGATTAGATGGCAGTAAATATCGTAAATGGTGTTCTTGCCTTCATTAATTTGTATTGTAGTGCAGCGATAAATTTCGTTGCACAATACGTATAAATGTGGCTTAAAGTTATATTACTCCAAGCCCTTCATATATATATATATATGCAAGTTAGTTGGAAACCTGGGGCCCGTAAAATAGTGTTTCTAATCGAGTCCCACGTCTTGTAATTCCATTAGGTTATCTTTTCTCTCTCACTTGAAGAAAGAAAACTAATTTTTTAACGGTGACTTCCCTCCGGAGCAGCCTCTACTTTTAATTATGTGTTTGCTGTTTGAAGGCATATTGTCCTGTTACAATACAGTAAATATGAACATTTCTTAATTTAAGTCAAATTTAAGAGTATTAAAACTGAATTTTTGAAATTGTGCGTTGATTATAGCCTGTAATTTGTTAAAACAAAACACCTATCAAAGAAAATTACAAGTTAATGAAAGGTCAAGCAAGATGTTTGTGAATATGAAACTTACATCATAATATCACTTTGAGTCAAGAAGTTATATATGATAAGCATAATGATAATGATAATGATAAGCATAATGTGGTTCTAGTTTTCGATTCATCTTTACATTTCTTTAAGTATATAAATGCCAGTTTTTAAATCGCATAACATAACGGAAAAAATAGTAGCTACATTATATAAAATGAGGTAATTTTACGAACTGCGTTAAAACAGGAAATACAATTATGTTAAAATATTGAGGTAGTTTGGAATCTCTTGCCTGTCAGATGTCAATTAACAGATTAATAATTTCCTTCTATAACAAGCAAGACTTTATTTTACATGAATTAAAGACCAAAATATAAATTCAGATTATGCTCTTTCGCAGGAGACCAATCCGACAAGCTTGGAGCCTTATATAAATGACAGCGTTTTGGTACTAATGAAAAATACAACTTACGGTATAAATGTTAATTTTCGACCCATGTTGTGTAGATGCTGGTCGATTACTCGACGAGATGCTGGTTGGTTGCTCAGATGATCCTTGGTCCTCTCCCTTACCTTTTTATATTGTATAAATTTCCTCAGTCAGACCCTGAGGTTCTCCATAACAGCCTTGTTTGTTCACTTAATTACTTTTTACGCTACGTGACTGCCGGAGAACCTCATTAGTCCACGATAAGTGTGACTGTTTATCCAAAATTCTTTTGTAACCTAATTTAAGTACACATACATTTTTTACATATAATTACTAGAAAACAGTGCTAGTTATTTCACTAAACTTTTTTGATATATTCCTTTTTGCAATATGTTGAGCTTTTTTTTTTCTCAACTCATGTCATAGTTCCAGTGGCGTAGCACACTTTTGCGGGCCCCCCCGCAAAGTATAGAGAAGGGGCCCCACTTGTAAAGCCGACACAAGTAAGGTGGAAGTTCTACTTCTTTAAAACTTTATTTATCGCAAGACTTCGGGGCCCCTATATATCGGGGCCCCCCGCACTGCGGGGGTTGCGGGGGCAGCTGCTACGCCACTGCATAGTTCCATTACAGTCCCCCACTGATGAGGAACTGTTCCTGAACATCACCGTAGTGTGTGTCACTCCTTTTTTTTCCTCAACTCATGTCATAGTTTCATTACACAACTGTGAGTTGAAAAAAAAAAAAACAGAAGTGACACACACTACGGTGATGTTCAGGAACAGTTCCTCATCAGTGGGGGACTGTATTGAAACTATGACATGAGTTGAGAAAAAAAAAAGTTAGCTCAACATATTGCAAAAAGGAATATATCAAAAAAGTTTAGTGAAATAACTAGCATTGTTTTCTAGTAATTATATGTAAAAAATGTATGTGTACTTAAATTAGGTTACAAAAGAATTTTTGAATAAACAGTCACACTTATCGTGGACTAATGAGGTTCTCCGGCAGTCACGTAGCGTAAAAAGTAATTAAGTGAACAAACAAGGCTGTTATGGAGAACCTCAGGGTCTGACTGAGGAAATTTATACAATATAAAAAGGTAAGGGAGAGGACCAAGGATCATCTGAGCAACCAACCAGCATCTCGTCGAGTAATCGACCAGTATCTACACAACATGGGTTGAAAATTAACATTTATACCGTAAGTTGTATTTTTCATTAGTACCAAAACGCTGTCATTTATATAAGGCTCCAAGCTTGTCGAATTGGTCTCCTGCGAAAGAGCATAAATTGAATTTGTATTTGGTCTTTAATTCATGTAAAATAAAGTCTTGCTTGTTGTAGAAAAAAATTATTAACCTGTTGATTGACATCTGACATGCAAGAGATCCCTAACTACCTTACTATTTAAACAATTATGTCAATTGACGAAGCTATCGTAAAATTTAAAATGTTTTGCGTTTTTTTTTTTTTTTTTTTTTTTTTTTTTTTTTTTTAGCAATTAGTATATGATACCTCATTTGTCCGGAAGACGAGAATACATACCACTTAATCACATTAAATCAATATGAATATAAATGCCTGGTAACCCTTAGCTGTTTCGTTAGGTATGTGCTAAACTTCACTGTAATATGATCTGATAAATCCGTATGAAAATATTGTGACAAACAACACCAAAATCGAGTAGTGGCAAACTGAATGCTATCGTTTCAGAGTAGATTTCGAAAAAAATAAATAAATAAATAAATAAAAAATAAAATAAAAAGACTTTAAAGGAAGGAAGTGTGTATGTATGTATGTATGTATGTATATACAGGGTATCCAATATACAATGCAATGCGGAGTTGGGATAGTAGAACTTTTGAACCTGAAGTGATACACGAATAATGGTTATACCAAAATGAAGCCTTGTTCATGTATATACTTTTAAACTAGGAAGCATAGATTGAAGTACACTAGGAACCACACAGTGTTGCTACATGTAACCGAAGGTGTAAATCAATTTTTTTGCAAAATATGTTAATTGAATCATAACTTATACGTATGGATGTTCTGTCATTAATTTTCAGTTTGTTTAGTTGGAGTAGCTTGGAAAGTATGGAGCAGAAAAAAGAATTTTTCATTTCCACCGATAACTAATCGGATGAGGCCCCTGTAAGGGGTTACTAGGGAAATCGTATTTTTCATAAATTAACACACTGAATTGGCAACTGCTGATGTTTCAATGCATCAAAAGGTGTGTTAAGGATCTGTCTACGTTATTCAATTCCTGAAAACAATGAAAAACAAACTTTGAAATTATCATGATAAAACGTTTACTTACATGCACCCGGTAACACTGCTACTATCAGAAATGAGTTACCAGCTCTACAACGGATGCTGGGAGTGTCCTCTGTTTTGATTCAAACACTGGTTCACACGTTTCACCAGGTTGGCAACAACTTTACGAAGATTAGAAGTGTTAATGTTCTCAATGGCACCGCGAATGTTCGTTTCCAGGTCTTGAATAGTTCGAGATTTGTTCTTGTATGCCTCTTGCTTTAAATAGCCCCATAGAAATGAATAGCAGTGTTGCCGGATGCATATAAGTAAAAACAAATTTCATTATAATTTCAAAGTTTTTTTTTCATTGTTTTCAGGAATTGCATAATGTAATTAGATCCTTAACACACCTTTTGATGCACTGAAACATCAGTAAAGTTGCCAATTCAGAGTGTTAATTTATGAAAACTACGATTTCCCTAGTTACCCCTTACAGAGGCCTCATCCGATTAGTTATCGGTGGAAATGAAAAATTCTTTTTTCTGCTCCATACTTTCCAAGCTACTCCAACTAAACAAACTGAAAATTAACGAAGAACATCCAAACATATGAGTTATGTGTCAATTTACATGTTTTGCAAAAAAAAAAAAAAAAAAAAATACACCTTTGGTTACATCTGGCAACACTGTGTGGTTTCTAGTGTACTTCAATCGTTGCTTCCTAGTTTAAAAATATATGCATGAACAAAGCTTCACTTTGGTATAACCATTATTCGTGTATTACTTCAGGTTCAAAAGTTCTATCCCAAACTCCGGGTTGCATTGTATATTGGACACCCTGTATATTTCTCCTTCTGGTCTATTTAAGTGTCCCTTGCTTTCAAATTTTCTAAAATATAAATATAATATTGCTTCAGTTTTTTAAAAAATAAATATTAAAATTGCATAGTGCAGTAATTAAATTTCGCGTAAAATACATTTAAAGATCTCAAGAAGAATTCAGTAAAATTAACTTGCTAAAACTGTCGTTTTTTTTTTTGTTTTTTTTTAAAGAATAAATAAAATGTTTCGTAATATAAATTAATAAGCTAAGAAAAAATTATGTTACATGTATTTAACACTATTAAGAGCTACTCTTGTTTGTTGAGATTTAAAGAACCTACAATTAAAATAATACATATTTCGCTCGTCTTTTCTATGAACGTAAGCTTCACATTAGTTGCTATATATAAATTTCTTACCTTGTAGGGTCAAGAAGTTTCCTTACTCTATGATCTATTAGAAAAAGAAAATGGCCATGGAATTTGCAAAACAAAAACAAATGCCAGCCTCAAACACCATTGATAATAAGTATGAAAAAATGGGATTTCCATTCCCAAAGATGTTTCGACAATGAGATCACAGGTCAGATGTCAAACATTCGTCGAGTGGATAAATATAATACACTTCAGATAGTACAAAATGCACTTTTCCTTCATTTTCGTTTGCATAGCGGTTAAAATCTTGCAGGTCGTTATAATCTGGACTTGGAATACATTTCTTATATTTTATTCCTGAAGCAAACACCTGTTTAATGTCGGTCTGCAACATAAGCTCAGCTATACACTACCGTATGTTTACGCGCGTAAACTAACGATGTGAGTTTATGCGCGTCATGCAGTTCATGCATTGTGCATGAATTTACGCATATAAGCTGAGGAAAGCAGTTGCAGAATGGATCGATCGAAAGCAAAGTTTTAAGGGTGGGTACTACCAATGTTATATTGTTGAGAAAAAGAATAAAGAAAAGACGCTAAAGAAATAGGTATGTTTGGACAAGGAATAGGATTTTAATATTAGACAAGGAAGGATAATCCAACTTTCACAGATTATATCCAATTTTTATTTAGATTGTGATGGCTCAGTAGTAGAAGGTTCATCTCTGGTGCGTGAGGTATCTGGTTCGATCGCAGCTCGTATCAAATGGGCAGGGGTGTAGCCAGCAGGTTTGTGTAGGGGGGTCCGTCGTTTTTGAGGGGGGGGGCAGCTACAATGTACAAAGCCAAAAAGTGTGTTGCTGCTAGTGTTTTTGAGGCCTGAAAGAAAGGAAAATTTTGGTTTCCTTCTGGAAAACTAAAAACACTATTTTAGCTTCTTCTTCTTCTTCTTCTTCTTATTATTATTATTATTATTATTATTATCCATAAATTATATTCAAGATAGTTTTTATTATGCTTAATCAAGAACTACTGTCCGGGACCAAACGCTATACTTTTGTGCATAACTATAAAGGTAACCAAGAAAGTTCTGTCCCTTTTCGTGGATGTCTGTGTTCAATTGGACCTCACACCGTGTGTTGAATGCGAGTGGAGATAAGGCGAAGGTCAATTGTTGGTGTGTATATCCAACCATACTACCTGGTTGTGGCAATTCAGATACACCGTAAAGACAGAGGGAACGGCTTGGGTACAAAACCTCGCGGGACAAAATCTCGCCGGGCCAAAACCCCGCCTGGACAAAACCTCGCCTGGCCAAAACCTCGCCACTCAAAACCTCGCGGGCCAAAATCTCGCCGGGCCAAAACCTCGCCTTGCCATAACCTCGCGTCCCAAAATATCGCCATACCCAAAATCTCGCCTAACCAAAACCTGGTTGTAATGATCGCGCGACACAGAATCTCGCCTGGTCTAAATTAAACGAGACGTAGTGTCGCCTGGGAAGAAATGTTGTCAGGATAAAACCTCTTCACGACGATTTCTTCAATGTAGAATGTTCTATCGCCAGATTTACAAAACTTATTAGGTTTTGAAACTTGACATTTTGTATAAATCTTCTTGCTCCACATGGGCACTAGCTCCAGATAAGACAATATTTTGCGAAATGCATGCCCTAAGCAGGAATGGGATGGAATGCCTTGAATGGATTTTGCCGTTCTCCAGATCTAAAAAAACTACTAAGCATAGAACCTTTACGTTTTGGTACAAATCTTCTCCTTGTACCATAAGAAGGTATGTTGCAAAATGCTCCTCGTAAGGGAGTGTTGAAGTTTGGATAATTCTTGAACGTTGGCTTGATCTCAGGACCCACGAGGTTTTGGCGGCGAGGTTTTGTCCACGCGATGTTTTGGGTGGCCCCGTGTCATTTTCCTGTTTCACTTTTTATTATGTTTATTTATCTCCAACCGTTTTCTGTTGGACTTCGCTTATCAAAATATTTCTAAAACTGGTTTACTGGTCCCAAAATCTAAAATTCAGAGTGGGGGTGGGGCGACTGCCCTCCTGCCCCACTGGCACCTCTGTCTAGCGGCTGCAATATGAAGCTATTCCACGCCCTTTCATATGGTTTTAGTTACATTTACTTCGGACTCTTGACTGCGAAGACATTAGGTTTTTAAATAAAATTAATTTGCTGAGCAAAATTGAACTTTATTGAAAATGAACTTGGATTCATTGTCCTCTGAACGTCCTAAATATTACTTTACTTCAATAAATTATTGACTTAAAAAACAACCAATTACATAGGCTTGCAGAAAATATTCTAAAGTTAGCACAACATGAAGTGTCCTTCAAACATTACTTTTGAAGCAATGGTTTTAAATGCAGGTACTATCAATGTTGTGTTGTTGAGAAAAAGAATAAAGAAATAGACATATTTGGACAAAGAAGTGGCTAATATTTAACAAGGCAAGAAAGAATAATCCATCTCTCACTGATTATATCAAAACTTTATTTAGATCGCGGTGAGTCAGTAGTAGAGGGATCATCTCTTGCGAGTGGAGTCTCTGGTTCGATCCCAGCTTGTGCAAAATGGGTTTTGTGGTTGACAAACACCGCGTGCGTGAGTTTTCTCGGATTGTCCCGTTTCCTCCTATTATTTTTACATTCCTCCTCTTTAGTGATGAGCGCAAGAGTCTTTGTCTTGCAGTTTTTACAAGAGTCTTCACCAAGACCAAAACCAGGAATCCCGATGCAAGACCAAGACCAAGACCAAGATCAAGTGTGCCAGTGCAAGACCAAGACTCGGTGTGCAAGACCAAGACCACCTGGGTCTTGGTCTTAGTCTTGAATTTGCTCATCACTACACCTCTTCGTTCATGTCATCGTCGCCCTCTTCTGTACCCTACACAGTAGCCTATAAGCGTGGAACGTAAAATTCGAAGATTTAATTTTCTTTTATTTAGAACATACAATGTAACAAGACTAATTAACATATGTAATTTTTATACTTACGAAAGTCTTCTATTCTGTACTTTCCTCCTGGAGATGTATTTTGGCGAATAATCTTCGCAAGAAATACTCAAAGTTTACATAGAAAAAATAAAACTGGGAGTAGGCGGCTTCAGCCTTTAATCAGGGGTTACTTTCCACCGGTCCAAAATATAGCTTAGAGAGGAAATTATTACTACTGGCACCTCCTACTTTCTAATTTTAGGTAAATATCCTATAAAGGTAGATGCTGGAATTAATTTCTTGTCGGAAAATAAATTGCGAACAATGGCGGATCCGCTTCATTCGCTTCACTCAGTAAGGCTTAGCTTTTTCTTTCTTTCTTTTCTTTTTTTCTTTCTTTTTCTTTTTTTGTTTTTGTTTTTAATCTCTGGACGTTTTGGGGGGCTTGAAGCTTACACACATAGGACTTACTAACATTATTTTTTTAAAAAAAGAAATCCTGAAATTTGGCTAGGCTTCAGCCTGAAATCCCCAAACCCCGTAAACCTTCCAATGATTACAGTTGGATGATATTCTTGGGCACAAAGAGCTACCAAGGGAAATCAGTTCACGGGGATTTTTTTTTTTCGTTCCTGAGTTGACATTTTTGTTGGATATATGCTAAAAAATCAGAATGTGGTTCCTGTGCCGGTCCAGAAAATACACAATTTTCTTTACAAATATCGATAAATCATACTAAGTACTGATACCAGTACCATGATTCTAATATCAATATTTGTAGATTTCATACAGTTTTGTGTAGGAAGTGAAATGTATAAATACTGAAGGGAAAACATTGCACAGAAACATTATGTTCCTATGTTCAACATATTTTTTGTATGTGGTGCAAAGTATCCTGACCTATGATGTTACTTTGCACCAAAGTTTATATTATAGTAATCACGGTCATCGTGAATGTTTACAAATGCACTTGCACGAATGTTTTCCTTATATATCTAGCTATTATATGTTTAAAATATAATGTTCTAAATCATTACGTTTATAAGTTACATGCGATTTTCTTTAAAATTCATTACATCTGCTGCAAAGTAACCCCGTCTTACGGTACTGGATGATCTTTGTCTTAAACAATATCACCTACTACAATATCACCTGTATACATTTCTTGGAAAAGCAATCAGAACGAACATAATGTTTCTGTGCATTCACTTTACGGTACCCAAAGAAAACCTTTTATCTGCAGCTATAACGCCTACAGGTAATCTATTATTGAAATCTAGGCCCTGATCTAGGACGGGCTCCTGGGAGGGAGGGGCAGTGAAAGATTTCTGCGATGGTCTGCCAGTGGGGAGCGGCGAATGACCCTTCGTCCCGTGCTGCAGAGATTTCTTTGAATTTAGTGCAGGTGTCTTCTGTGGTGCGTATTGTATTCAAATTTTAAAAAGTGGATCAAAGAATTTTCCACATAAGAAATATATACCATATAGGCCTATTACAAAGAGTATTATTGCTGGAATTTTAAACGAAATTTACTAAACTAATTTCGTGCAAATTACTAACTCAATCCTTTATATAAATTTTATATCTCTCTTTATTGTTAATAATTATAAGAAACAATATGTTGAAAGTTACTGTTGAAAATAACACTTTTTGAACCTCGTCACCGTTATCACTCTTACAATTTTCTCTACGAGACGAGAATTTTTTCGAGTCTGGTGAGCAAACTAGTTCATCCAAGTCTTAGATTTCAAACATCATTTCAGTGCTAAATGATCCGTATATAAAACCTATAAATTATAAAAGTAATTATACGATCACAATGAATAGCATATAAGAACGCCTAAGATATTCAAATCATTACACAATATACTCCAATAAGAAATATGGTTTAAATATTGTTAAATTACATCCTTCTTAGACTTCTCTCCTGAAGCAGAAGGATTCTGAGAACTATTAGATAAGGGAATACATTTTGTACTTAAATTTACAAAACGAGACGAGAAGTGAATCCTCGAGAATCCAGACAAGAAAGAAGTTTTCGAGAATTTATACAAGACGAGACAAGACTTAGGGTTCAGGAGAAGTGGTGTAATCACCAGTGGGAACTGGCAAGTCATCTAATTTAGATTCCAAATTAATATAGAGGTTTCCCTTTCATAAACCTCGTTAAACTTAATCAGTCAACTAAGCTTTATTAAGCTGAACGAATGTAACTTATGCGTCCACATGTAAACGTTTATTTACAGATATTTCTCTCGAAGATGGTTTGAATTATGTTGTCCAAATTTAGCGCTATCATAATGATCGTGTATCTGGTTTCAAAATTAACTAGATAAAAGGCCCATTTAAGGGCTGTATGTCAACTTGACATCGAACAACTTGCACCAAATTTACTTAAAGCTGGCCATTTTTCACTTCCATTCTTGGCAATTTGCCGAACAGGTAATTTTGTCACCGAAAATTTTGTCACAGTAATTTCGTCAGTGATAATTTTTTCACCAAAATATTAGCATATAGGTAATTTCGTCACCGGAAAATTTTACACAGTAATTTTGTCATCGGTAAATTTATCACCACAGCATTAGCATATAGGAAACTGTCACGAAATTTTTTCCCCTTTGTTGAACTAGGTATAAACAAAGTAAACGACCAAAACAGCTTATTTATCTTAATCAAACTTGGAAAATAATTTAGTTGGTGTTATATTGTCATTTTGAATTTATTCCTACATGCATATTAATATATGTATCTGTATACGAAAAACAACGTATCAGTCTCGGTCTTGTTTCGATCAATATTTGCAGCTCCTTCCTGACAAAGCGGTTAGCGTACGTACCTTTGGCGTGGTAGACCCGGGTTCGTTTCCTTGCAGGTTATGTGCTTCGGATCCCACGTTAAGCTATAGTTCGCATCTGATGTGGCCCCGCTGATATAGTCGCAAGAGCCTGAGCAACAGGAAATTTGTTTGAGATATCCTCGGTACCGAAAACCAACATTAAACCCCAATAAATAAAGTCCAACACTTTGCATTACATTATACTTGAATAGCCAGAGCACATGTCTTTGAAGCATGGGGTTCCAGGTTTGAATCTTGGTGGGAGATCATTAAAAAGTTTCAACTCATAACGGTAGCTTACATTCCATCTTAAACCGTAGGTCGACATCTCGTACAGCTTTGATGTTGAAAGGGACGCTAGATTCCAAGCCAACCAACTATGCAATTTATATTTTGATATTTTAACAAATACTCTGGTTTAATCTGATAGTTTTCCTTTTCCCATGATCTTGCCTTATACTGAAATTCTAATCTCTACCAATCGCTGCTCTGTTGAGTGAGCTGTCGGCTCGACTCGATAGTGAATGAGCTGTAAGCCGACCCGCTCGAGCCGTTCAGAACCCTAAACCCGAGCCGAGCAGTTTTGAACTTGTTTGGCCGGCGCTCTCTAACTTGTAACGATTTTTGGTTCGAGCCCAAATACTTGCTCCTCCAGAAATCAGACCCAGAACCACGTGAATAATGCCTTCCCTCCTAGACTTCACGACTACCGAAGTCAACAGTCAACTCGCTTTTAGTATTTAGATACAAATCGCCTATCTTTCATGTATATACACGGTGTTGTAATAATAATAATAATAATAATAATAATAATAATAATAATAATAATAATAATAATAATAATAAGTAGTAGCAGTAAGTATCATTAATAATAATTATATTGTCAATGTAGGATATCTGAAGAAAGTATTTGAAACTACACACAACATTGGGCTCGATTTGGCTCGACTCGACTCAAATTCGAGTCGAGTTTAGAGCCGAGTTGGAGGAAATTTTTCGATCCGAGTTTTCGAGTCGAGCTCAAATATGTCTGTTTCGAGCCGAGTTGAGTTTCAATGAAAACTCGCTCGAACTCGCTCGTGCCCATTCTTAACTGTCTCTCGTTCACGGTTTTGTTTAGGAGTCTCAAGTAAGGCTCGATCGATATGTTGTATCTCGGTCTAGTTTCGATTTACTAAAGTCTGTCTCGTCTCGAAATTTAAAGAGGAGAAACATGATACTTAGAGTAATCTCGGTCTCGGCATCACCATTAGAATATGTTACGTATGTTCAAGTTTAATTCTAGAACGCTTGGAGCAATTTCAACGAAGTTTGATACACATATGACATACAATCACAATAATATTGTAGGGCAAGATATCTCCGGTCTCCCTAGCGGTGGATAGAAGGGTGACGTATAAATAATCGAGAACGACCTACATTCATGTCGAATACACATTTTTAAAGAGTCGCTATACTGATTGTTGAGAGTCCAGATGACATTTAAGCTCAAGTTTAGTCTAATAGAACAATAGATCTCCGTAGAACCTTATGCTAACTGTTAGAAATGAATAGAACTATTGAACCTACTAGAAATTTTGAAAACAAATAAATTGCACGTCAAATATACATTTCAAATATTTTGAATAAACTTTTATTCTTCCGTGTATACAGTTCAAAGACTAAACCATATTCGATTACCGATTAAAGAAAGAAAAAAAAAACGAAAAAAAAATCATAATTTAACGTCAAACCATTAAGGTCTTTCGGCTGAAGGAGGTGAATGATTAATGAAAGTGAATGATGATGAAAAATTAAACTTTGTGCTCTCCTACTCTGAATCAAACCTGGAACCACGTACAACAAAGGAAATACGCGCTAGTCACTACACTAGCAGAGAAAATTGCTTATTGCACTCTTTCGAGTACAAAGGCTATATGACACGGTGACCTTCAATTTAAGGTAGAACCATAAGCACCGCAATACGATCAAATTTCAAGGATCTCCTCATCAGGACTCCAACCCAGGACACGGTGTGAGGAAGGCGCAAGTGCATGATTGTAAATATTTTGCCGTAATTTAAATGTGTTATACGAAGTATTCATATAGTTTTTGGCCAAGAAGAAGAAAAGAAAAGTTGTAAGCTGTTGTAGTTTTATTCATTGCTTATAGCATTGTTTCAAATTCTTTAGAAATAAATAAATAATAATAAAAATAAAAAACTTCCACTGAAATCTAGTTTCATACTATCCTTCGATATGGACAACAAACCCATGTGCAAAAATCCTGCTGCTCTGTAACAATAGATAGCAATTTCCAAGAATTGCCTCACTTCCCTCTATGCTCTGTACCTTCAACCATAAAATACAAGCATCATATGATCTCTGCATCTTTCGGAATGATGGGAGAATTTTGAAAACGCTACGTCTCATTCAGAGCTTACGAAGCAGAGATGGGTATTTTTGCTAACTCTCACTCACACTCACCTACCAAAATCTTCCTTTTCAATGCTGCACATGGAATGCGTTTCTTATGTTCTTGTCTCTGAAGCAAATGAGTCCACGTAAGCGCGAAGCGAGTGCGAGCTCGCGATCACACTCACTTCTCTCAACTGTGATCGCGCTCACTTGGGCTCGCGATCACACTCACTTCTCTCAACTCTGATCGCGCTCACTTGGGCTCGCGATCACACTCACTTCTGTCAACTGTGATCGCGCTCACTTGGGCTCGCGCTCAGTAATCTTAACTGCACTCGCGCTCGGTCGCACTCGCGCTCACTAATCGTAACTGGACTCGCGCTCACTCGGGCTCACGCTCACTAATCTCAAGTGGGCTCGCGCTCACTCGGGCTCGCACTCAGTTTTTTCAACTGGGCTCGCGCTCGCTTGGGCTCGCGCTCAATTATTGAGCGCGAGCCCGGTTGAGTGCGAGTGCCGAGCTCACGAGCGCCGGGCTCGCGAGTTTGGACACCTATGCAATGTATAACCAATTCAATTTCGTGGGTTTACTGTACTCTTACATATATTCAATGACAAAGACAATCATCGACGAACGAACACATTTTTTTTTTTTTCAAGACATGTTTCAAAATACAATTGTGTTTACATATTTCCGCCAACAAAGTAAACGACAAAAAAAAATGTTTGCAAAATAATTTTAAGTATGCATGTACTCTCATTTGTGATATATGTTCTCTAAAGATCCTATCAGAGTCTCTAAGAGTACCTAAGCAATCTCTAAAATTCCTATTAATGGCTTTAAACAGGGTTAACAGGTTTTTTTTTTTTTTTTTTTTTTCAAAATCCACATTTTTTTTTTTTAGTATTATGGTAATAAAACAACACAAAATGATATAGGTGAAACTTTATTCAGACCTCCTCTCCTTTTATCCTGAAATAAACACAAATACACAAACAAATCATTTAAAATTTCGTGAGTGTGGTAGCGTCCACACGAAATAATAATGGTTGGAAAATGGGTTGTGTTTATAAAATTTTGAATCAAAATACATTCGCGAACTAATTTCAATTTATCTTTACCTCTCCTTTTCCTTAATCATCCTTCCTGGATCCCTTTTCTTTCTCCTGGTCATCCTCAACTGGAATTAATCCTGAAATAAAATTTTATTAAGCACACATTTATTATCTCACGTACCTGTTGTAATGGTGAAAAATATGGCTGGCTGGATGGATGGTCTTCTTTGGTAAGCTGTAAGAGAAATCCCTAAACATACGGATTGGTGGGGTTCCTGACTTTTTCCTTTCTTTTTTTTTTTTCAACGGAGCAATTGTAATCCACTGGAAAAATTAGTCATAACTGCTTTATTTCATGTCTCTTTTCGGGATTCAGTTCAAATTCGGGGCAAGTTTACACTTCAATCACACTAACCCTTTCATTTTCCATCGATGCCGATTACACTTGTATGACTGTACTTTTTCACGCTTACGAACACTTCTCCAATTGTTTTTCCTAATTCTCGAACCTTTTTTTTCCCTCTTACTACAAGCTTATTGAATTTCCACGCGAGGGCACGTTTACGTTTGCAGTGGTTGGATCTGCCATGCCTAACGGTACCTTGCACGAATAACTGACTGCGCTTGCGTTTCTTAAAATTTCTCCGAGTCGGTGTTTTTACAATTTGGATGTTTAGTTCGGGATGAACTCGCTTATATTTTAACTTTGATTTACGTCTACTTCGTTTACGATTACTCTTGATTTGTTTCGGAGTATGCCTACTAGCGCGTTTTTCATTCATTCTGAACTCACCATCTAGCACATGTTTGGCATTTGTTCGCTTACATTGTGCACACATTTTGGGGCTAAGCTGACGAATATTCGAATCATCAAAAACAAGCGGCTGTTTTACTTTGAGTTTATTTGCATGGTTAAATTTTCTCTTTTCGTTCGTTCGCGGCGGCATGACACTAACTTTAAAATTTGCACGCGCAAAGAAATTGACTTTACTACACTCACGACTCACTTGTCTATTACCATTTTTGCGCCTACAAACCCTGATCTTACTAATTATACGTCGAGACAACCTTTTATTTCGGATTGACATACTACGAAAACTCGATTGATTACTCCGTACTGCCTTGCCTTTCATTCGTGTCGGATTCTTACACTTGACTCTTTTTGCTAGTGCGCGTTTATTTTTCAATCTACTTTTACGGACAGTGTTATTTTCTTGTCTGGTTACGGGTAAGAGTACTGGCGAATTAATTACACAAGAACCACTGATTATGCAAAACATAATTCTCTTTGCGGGCTTACACTTCAAACTCTTCACTTCAAGTTGTTGATCTACACCACGAAACTCAAAGTCGATGAGGACAGAATCGAATCGCAATATAAAGACGTAAGTCACGCTAAAAGACAAATACGGTACTACAGACGCATGTGTAGTTGTAGAATCACGCAGAACAATTCGTTCGCAACACAAATACAACATTAAATTCTCAACATCGCAGGAAAATAACAACTTAACTCTCAAGCCTTCGCTGGCGTTTCCGAGAGGGTGGGTACGCGCTTCCACTACGCTACCATTCGTTTTATATAATTCATCGGCATCTCTCGCCGGCACTGCAACTACATCTAAAATCTGTCTGCCTACAGATGCTCGCATTGAATCGTGATTGATTACTATCTCTGTATTGCCTACTTTCTCTCGTTTTTCCTCACATATGTTTATCGTCGACTTTTCTTCAAACATTTCACGCGACTCATTAATTTCCTGTTCGGCCTCGCAAAACAATTCTTTCGCCATTACGCAAAGATGTTTATTAGAATCGTATTCAAAAGTTTCGCAAACACTACTTCCCTGAACTACAACTTCCGGTGTAAACAAACAATTATTTTCTAATACAACATGATCTTTAAATAACTCATACTTCTCTTCTGTAACCTGAGCTTTTGCGTACACGGGAGTTTCAATTTCCAAATCATCTGCCACTTCGTACTCTACGCTTGAAATTACACTAACACTAGCCTGCTGTACTATTAAAGGTGGTGGTTCAATAACTATAGGTGTAGAAATCTGACATCGCTCCGTACAATTACTTTCGACGAAGGTGACTTTAGCTCGCGCTTGTTCTACAAAATTGTCCACTGAATTCTTTTTGCTTTCTGAGCGTTCAGACTCAATTGACCTACTTTCACAACTATCCGACTGTTTGACACTTAACGGTGGTGACTGAATTTCGACGGGAGATAAGATCTCATATGTTTCCTGACATGAATCATCTACTAAGCTTACTCGCGCATACTGCGGTTCGCTTTTCAACGGTGGTATTAATTCCCAACATCTTTCAAAATTCGTAAACTCAAAATCATAAAACGCATGTCTATTCCATACTTTCAGTTCACTTGCGGCTGTGGGGTGAGTCGATGATACTGACCTACATGACGGCTGCTTGCATGCATCTACTTTGAATGGATCAGCTGATTGCTTATTCGTAGTCTTTTGTTTCTTACGCCTACCGGGTTCACTTTCAAGCTCTTTCACAATTTGTTCGTGCAACGATTGATCATACCGCGAATCACCTATTTCCTGATATCGTTCTAAAAGAGACTGTAATTCTTGCAGTGTACGCCTACCTATTACTATAATTCGTCTTCGATCATCTGTTCGCACTTCCGCCGTAACGTTAAATATAAATGGCCAACTGTGTACTGTAAATATGACTTTCTTCGGAACATTCGTATTTTGATCTTTATCCAATGACTCAAAACTTTTTGACAAATGAATTCTACGCCAAGTAACATAGTTATTTTCTTCACTCTTGTCTAAATGTATATCGCAAAGACTTTCATCTATGAACACTGCAAATGACCTCATTTTGTTTTACTTTTTTTTTTTTTTTTTTCAAAAACAAAAACAAACTCACAACTGAACTTTGGACTCTTTCAAGCGTTTAATGTTAACTTCCATTTTCTAAGATTTCCCCTCAAACTAGTAACTAGTACCATTTTCCTTTACACTACCAACACTTTCAATCTGATCTGGTTTCGAACTCACGACCGTATCATTGATCTGTGCGGACTGCCTTTTGACTAAAACTTGGAACATGTTCCTTAATTCCTCAGACTCTGACATTTTGTACAGGTTCAATAATCAGTAACTAAAGAAAGCTAATAATTTCTCTAATTCAAGCTAAAAATGCACTCTATTGGTTGCTAATGATTTCTCTACAGAAACACAAACATAATAAAACACACAATTAACAACAAATTATTTAAAAGTAAGACACTCTGAAGCAATGCACAAATTGGTCGCGGATTTTACTTTTGTACTTATTAGTACCAGTGCAGAATAAGAATAAACAAGGTCACCGTATTATGAATCTGTCCCAAGTTGGTTTCTGGATCAAGTAACTATATCTTCCTGGGAAGGCAACGCCAATTAAGTATGCTATTATCAATCTGTCCCGGGTTAGTTTCGGCACCAATTAAATATACTATCGCCTTGGTGAAGGGAGGTCAAACAAGCTTATTTACGTCTCTCGTTTACATTAATTTTGAACTAGAACTTTCCCAATCATTCCCTTCACCCGGAAGTATATACATGTTTTGCCAACCTCTGCCTGAGCTTGGGACCGACTCAAGCAGAAGAGTTGGTAGCAACGTGTTTGGTCGCGTCCGAACTATCAACAAAAAATAAGTATTAGCAGAAAATGTTGATTTTACTTTTCTTTTTTTTTTTTTTTTTTTTTTTTTTTTTAACCTGAATGCAAAGTTTGTCGCGAGTGATAGTTCACTACACAAGCATAATTGTAATTATGTACGTTCCGCGACCTGTTCTCGCGTACATGTTCCAAACTAAAAACAACAACAAACAAAATTCGAGGAAAGCAATAAGATAGAAACTCCGGGACTTAGTTATAGACTGTTCATATTTGACAAGAAGTAAGAGTAATAATCATACATGCACTGGACACTACATTATAAATCCTGATATTAAAATACACCTGAGCTGAAATGGACAACAAGCATTAAACATGGATATCACACAACAACATTTTTATCATTCGTATTAAATATACAACAACATTAGAGCTCGTATTATAAATGACAACTTTTCTTTATAATATTCCTAGCTAGCTAAAGACTGTTTAAGAGCAATAAAATTACATGTACTGAAAAATAAGAATACGCATGCGATTTTACTTCTTTTTTTTTTTTTTTTTTTAATGGTGGCCTGATTGTCGGATATCCATATGATTATCCTTTTTTTTTTTTTTTTAATGGTGGCCTGATTGTCGGATATCCATATGATTATCCTTTTTTTTTTTTCTTTTAAGTCGACTTTTAACGTTAATAGAAGGCGATATGACTAGCACATAATTCACGATTCAAAAGACGCGATCACTCTCACCTTAAACTGCTGGTATATTTCTAAGGCTAGTAAAGTTTTGGAGGATGCACACACGAGTTCTGGTTGGGTCGCTCCTATCACATCAATTAATACTACTCACGCTTTGATGCTCCTTGAAAGTATTAAGTTGGTCCTGTTGTTTCCTCCGACATGCTGAGTTCCAATTCAACGCAATTCGTGATTTTAGAACTTTTACTTTTACGTGTTAAATCCACTCGTCTTTGCACACTAGGCACTGATTCTCAACTAAAATGACATTATTCCCAACAGAATATCACACAACTCGGGATGCACATCTTACGCTTTTAGTCACAAGGTCCCGATTATTTGACGCGCTTCCTCCAGTACACAAGCATGTGAGCAGAGTATACTTGGGATGCAACATAGTTTTTGATTGGTCAGTAATTGAAAAGTTGTCCAATCACCACTCACTTTAGAAAATCACCGGAAGTACGAAATGATCTAGTAGTTTCTAGAACATTCTCGAAGCTGTTCAACCGGAAGTTTCAACATCTTTGAGACAAAGAATCTCTGCTTTGCACACACACACATTCACAAGAAAAGTCAGTTTGTGGCGTCGAAGAGAAATCATGTGCTGAACAAGCATGCATAGAGTTGCCAACTACTATGTTTTATCACCAAAAGTCAATTATAAATTTAATAAACTATACGCATTAATTTTTCTTGCTGTCGGTGGTCGATAGCAATATCGAGGAACATTAAAGTTTCGCACTTCTGACACGAACTTAGTTTCGTAGTAACTACGAACTGAGATAGCACGATGTTCTGTGCTCCAATGCACCATTGCGACTGACCGTATAACGTGGTGTTCTTTCTTCTTTCGGTTCCAACCCTGCCAATCAATATAAGTTACTACGCCTGCGCAGTTTTCAAGTTTAAAATGTGTCAGTGGGCTCGGGACCACCCTATATAAACAAGAACTATATTTTGAAATACTTTTTTCCTTTACATAAAGCTTTGTCGTTCTTGTTCTGTTCATTTTCGTTTTATTAACAACAGGGTTTTATTTCTTTTACAATTAGAAAAAACTAAAGATTTATTTTTACTTATTACTGGGCATTACGGAATCTACGGTCTTAAGACCGTTACTGATGAGGGATGGCGTTCCTCGGATATCATATTATCCGGAGAAGGAAGAAGGAAGAATGCAGCCTGAGACCTGTATGTTAGGTTCCGTCCTGGCATTTGCCTGATGTGAATGACAAAAATACAGGAAAAACCTCACTCAGGATATCTGGCCTGGAAAAAACTTATACCTTTTTGATCAAATGTCCCTATCGAGAATTGAACCCGAGACCGCTTCCAGCACCAAAAAGAAACGAAAGAAGAATAAGTAAAGTCACCTGAGTAATCATAATGGGTTATAGGCTAGAACTAAGTGAGAGGTTCAAAAGAAACTAGCAAGTCTTTATACATTTCATATTAAAATGGAAAACATTTGTTGCAAGAGTAGCAAGTTTTCACACATTTCATATTATACTGGAAAACATCTGTTTCAAGCATAGCAAGTTTTCACATATTTCATTCATATTTTAATGGAAAACATCTGTTGCAAACATAGCAAGTTTTCACACATTTCACATTATAATGGAAAACATCTGTTGCAAACATAGCAGGTTTCCACACATTTCATATTATAATGGAAAACATCTGTTGCAAGAGTAGCAAGTCTTCATACATTTCATATTATAATGGAAAATATCTATTGCAAGAATAGCAAGTCTTCATACATTTCATATTCTAATGGAAACATTTGTTGCAAGCATAGCAAGTTTGCATACATTTCATATTATAATGGAAAACATCTGTTACAAGCGTAGCAAGTTTTCATACATTATATATTATAATGGAACACATCTGTTACAAACATAGCAAGGTTTCATACATTTCATATTTTAATGGAAAACATCTGTTGCAATTGCAAACATAGCAAGTTTTCACACATTTCATATAGTAATGGAAAACATCTGTTGCAAACAGCAAGTTTTTAGACATTTCATATTACATTGGAAAACATTTGTTGCAAACATAGCAAGTTTTCACACATTTCATATTTAAATGGAAAACATCTGTTACAAACATAGCAGGTTTTTAGACATTTCATATTATAATGTACATCTGTTGCATACATAATAAGTTTTCTACGTTTCATGAATGGAAGTAATGAATAGAACATAATTTTAAGGAACAGTTAGGTACAAGTGTAAGTGGTAAGTAGTAAGAAAGTTATAAGTTTTTAGATGGGAGATTTGATGAATGATTTTATTTATATTTGTTTGTACAATGTTAAGATGTGGTACAAGTTATTGGTATTTTTGAAAACTTTTTCTTGGAACAATATTTAATTTTATAATCTTTTATAGCAGTGTCATTTTAAGTTATATTTAAAAGTAAGTTCTTTTTCAATAACCTATTAAAATAATAATAATAAAGATTATTTGTCTAACATCATGGATACCATAGTTGTAACATTTTCGTCCTTCACGTTCCTTAAATTAAGAAATTAATAAGGTTTCTGTGCAGTCCTTTGGATTCACAGTAAAGGATCGTCTTCGTGTTCGACTCAGTCAAAGTTTAAAAAACATTAATTTCTATTTAGAACAAGAATGAGGGGAAAACAGCGTGGTGCAAATGAAATGTCAAAAAATCCAGGTACATCATTTCCAAACTAAAAAAGTAAAACCTATAGATGTGGGCATGAATTGTCGTGCAAGATGATTATACCATATCTATTGACTTTCGATGCATGCTTGTGGAGAAATTTGAGCTTATTTTCTGAATTTCCAGAGGGGACATTCGGTCGAAAAGGTGTAAGACTGTTCAGGTTTCTCTGATTCACACCAGGCAAATGCCGAACCTAACTTAAAGGTCAAAGACCGGTTCCTTCCTTCCCTCTTCCTCGGATATTGTGCTCTCCAAGGCGCATCATCCACCATACGTGACGGGCTTAAGGCCATGGATGCCGGTAATGCTCAGAAACATATATGAATAAAGAAATAAAATGCATTTAATGAAGTTTAGAACCATAACGATCCAGAGCGATGGTTTTGCCTCGACAGAACTACACATGGCACATCACACCTAACATAAAAGCGGCAACACCTTCTGTGGTAGAAAGGTGTTTGGGACATTGTTCTGAACGTTCATCATGATCCAGTCACTGTCATGGCCGTTTTCCATTATTGTAAGAGCTTCGTATTTTATCAGAAGTAACAATTGGATGTAGGAAATCTTCAAAGTTATTCCATACTCTTAAAGAACTGCACGTCCCCAAACAACGGTTTTTGTTGTGCAATGGCAACTCATGTGGCAGTGATGCGCCGACCTTTTTCACCTTACGGACTGAACGAAGCCATCAAAGATAGCGGCATGAATGTGTGTTGTGTGAGTAGCTCGTTTGCAAATAGCACGAACACTTTCCTACAGAACTTCTTCATGAAAGTTCATCCGAACATGATGTTGGTCGGTGTCTACGTGACTAATTTTGCAGTGCTGTTACCGCAACAAAATTTGACAAACCAACAGCGAATAGTGCGTTCGTTCGCCATTTCTGTCTAAAATGCACTGTTAAAATTATTATTATCACTTGAAATGGGGGGATTGCTGTGTAGAATGTTCCAGTTTGTTTAAATTCGTGAAGAAATATCACGCACATTCTGTGTTCTCCATGGTGCTCTTCCATACGACTATGTCCAACAACGCGTTGCGTTCTGACTATATGGGTACTTCCAACTTTTTGCTGGTCATGCACTGAGTCTATAACGTTAAGATACATGGCCTTAGTCCATCGGTGTATGGTGTTGTGAGTAGAGTTTCCCACCAGAAGCCGAAGCGAAGATTTCACTCGCTCCAACCTAGTAATAATAAAAATGATCTGAAAATCAATTTCAACAACAAATTGATCTAAATGTGTGTTCTATTTTTCTGTTTTAACAACTTGAAGTCGAAGTATTGTTTTAAGAAATTATTATTGGATATTTTTATTAAATGAAATCTATCTTTTGTTTGATTTGCTAGGAGAGCTTCGATTCTGCCATAATTCCGTTGAGTTCTGATGCCCCTTTAAGAGACAAATACATCACATTCTTGGGAAGCGTCAGGACTGGAAGGCTCTTAGAAGATATGGACATGTTCGCTTGTAAGCATTTATTTATAACATCTCATACCAATCAGTAAGATGTAACGTTGATACCTTCCCACAAAACCCAACAATAGTCTCTGTAGGTGGTAGAGCGCAAAACTAGAAAGCACAATGCTGCAGTCATGCAGGGAATAACATGTATCCTAGTATACACTACCAGGTACGCCCACAGAATTTCTTCCGACAGGACAAAAACTGACACATATGCATAGTCGCGAATACACACACATTTGATGCATGCGTGCACTTAATACATAATATAAAACAACACTTACCTTATAAAACAACACTTACAATATCTTTATTAACTATAGTACTAGAGTATTAATATAACTTTAGTATAGTATGTGAGCGCAAATTAGTATGCTTTAACATGTAATTCCGAAAACTGAACACCCTTCGAAAATCCTGCGGACAGCAATGTACACTACCGTAAACTTTAGATTCTATTGAGCGTGTAAATTTTTCTTTAAACAAATTTACGAGAATGGGCTGGAAAGTTCTAGCTGTTGATTAATATCAAGGTGAGCATAATTTAATGAAATATTTTTAAAAAAATGTGTGTCTTGACAGCTAGAATTCAGTTCTGGAACATCACTTTTCCGCACAGTCACCGTCCACTTTCACGCACTTGCTACAACGACGCACCAGTCTTTCCATGTTGTCACGGCAGAAATCCTTGTCTTTGGGCGATATCCACATCGTACAGCACGCTGGATGTTCTGTGATGAGTAGTGGGTGCCCTTAATGCATTCCTTCAGTTTAGGAAAGATGAAAAAGTTGCTAGGCGCAAGAACAGGGCTGATCGGGGTATGTGGGAGGACAGTATATCCAAGTTTCAATGTTGCGTCGGTCGTCAACCTGCTGGTGTGGGGTCTAGCGTTCTCATGGAGAAGAAGGCAGGCCCCGTTGTCAGGTCTGACGCGTGTCAGTCGAGCCTTTAGATTCTTTAGGGTTTCGATGTACCTCTCTCAATACATTGTGGTACCTTGAGAAGAAACTCTCTTTGTGAACAACACCATTGACATCGAAAAACAGACTCACCTTGACTTTTCCTGCAGATGCAAAGACCTTGATTTTTTTTGGGGGGGGGGGGTAGCGGGAGAAACTTTGTGACGGTACTCCGTTTACTGCCTCTTCATCATTTGATCATAGTGATAGATTCGTCGCACGAGACGATTTTCCCCAGAGAAGCATCGTCTTCGTTTCGTCGCAGATTTTCATCAGCCATCCGTTTCCTTGTGGCCTTCATCTCATCTGTTAGCATCCTTGGAACCCATCTTGCTCATACTTTGCGGTACTTCAGTAGTTCCCTGATTATGAACTCGACTCGTTCCTTAGATATATCGAGCTGCAGTGCAATCTCCTTCTGCTTGATTCGTCGGTTTTCACGGATCAAGTTGTCAACTACCTCTTGATAAGTCACATTACTGGCAATTACTGACCTTCCAGAACAAGGCTTGTCAGTAAACTTAAAATGGCTTGGGTCGGTTCCTCTGACTGCGTTGGCCCATCTTCGAACGGTACTCTTGTCCACGCAGGTCTCACTGTAGACAACTTGCACTCGGCGAAAAATTTGCGCTGGCGAAACTCCTTCCTCTATCAAGAATTCGATTACGACACGCCCATTAACAAGTTGCCATCTTCACCACAACTGTTTATCACGTGGGCATATGACAACAACTTCCGCTGTGTGGCGTTGTAGGTAAGGAATGGAAAAACGCTTTTCAAAAGTTCTGATATCTCTGCAAATAAAAGTAAGAGAGATATTAACAAACAGGCAAAACTTTTCAGCCCCTCTCGTACCATATAGGTCCTTCAAAGCACATGGGATTCAGGTGCAATCAACAAACTTGTAAGAAAAAAGGGACATAAAGTTTCTATGCTGCTTAAATAGTGGGAAAAAATTAATACTTTTTTTTATATATATTACAAGAGCTATTTACAATATTTGGGCGTAAATATTTTAAGCACTGAAGAAGCTTAAAGGATCCATGATAAAACTGACCACAAGTGGATTGAATCCTTTGTATATTGAGCGCCCCATACATGTGATGTTTCTTCAAATACTCATATCAGGAAAAGGGACTTACATTCTTTATGTTAGATTTATTATACAGTAAATATGCAGAAAGAAAATGACCATAAATATGGTTTTCTCCAGTGTAAATAAGTTACGTATTCATACAGCACAATATTTTATGTCCATGGATGGACCTATATGGGTATCCGACACGGACATCATGAGGACATAACCAATACTGAAAATGCCAAAATTGCAAAATTTTGAAAAAAAAAATGGAGTTGACTGAATTGTGCCTACGTTATGCTAGTTAATACTAATTTGCAATTCATTATTGTATTATTTAAATTGTAGTTTGAGCTACACAGTGTAAAGAGGGGTTGTAAATTGAAACACTTAACTACCTTCCCGAAAAGAAAAACTAAAAACGGATTTTTTTATGCAAGCGTCCGTTGCAATGTGGCTGACTAGCCAATTGAGAACGTTGTTTAAGGTTGGTTTAAAGGGACAAGTTTCGCCGATAGATGTCACTACAGTCTTCGTATATCTCTAATATAGTTTTTATCTTTCACGAAAATTCACTATTTCTCTTACAAATTTCAAGCTACAGACTTCAAATTTTTAGAAAAGGAACTTCATAACCTATTGAAGATAACAATCTGTGCCGATTTTTTATTTAGAATTTTCTTCATTGTTGAAACAGTATATTGTTAAAGATTTGAATATTCGGTTTCAACAATTAAGCCATTTCAACAATGAAGAAAATACTAAATAAAAAATCGGCACGGATTGTTGCCTTCGATAGGTTATGAAGTTTCTTCTCTAAAAATTTGAAATCGGTAGCTTGAAATTTGTAAGAGAAACCGTGAATTTTCGTGAAAGATAAAAAATACATTAGGGAGATACGAAGACTATAGTGACAACTGTCGGCAAAACTTGTCCCTTTAAACCAACCTTAAGTACGGTTCTACGTGTAACACAACTTTCTGTTGGCTATACACAGAAATCGCAAGCAACGAACGCAACGGAGACTTGCATGAAAATCCACCTTAACTATGCCATCCCAGTTTAGGCAAACATAGATTTGTAAAATTAACACAAGAAATATCAAATTGTTATTTCAGAAGAAGAATATTTAAGTTATCAAAATGTATGAGCAGAGTATCTTAACTCTAACATCACTAATAATGTTTTTTAAGAAGAAAAAAAGCAATCAAAACTGCTATCCATAAGAAAGCTATGATTAACTGAATTCCTATGCCAATGCAAGTCACAATTCTTAATAATAAAGGTCTCTGACACATAAGGGATCTAGTAACACGAGAAACACAGTGTAGTTGCATTTAACTTGCTTACGCTGCATAGGAACCCACACTCGAGTACCGCGAGCACACCAACTTCGAACTATTCTTTCGCGAGATATAGCTGTATACAATTCATGGTTTTTAGTGGTCACCGTAATGCAAATTGTTTCGTGTTTTTTGCACTCGTGTTTACGGCGTATGTTCGCACGCTTTATTTACACCCGTAACGGTTAAGCCCTCCTGAAGTGAATCTGTACCCAGGAATATAACTCCCCTCACAAGAAATGATTTATAAGATACTAGAAATGAATTTCCTGATGAAAACTACATAAATCGTGAACCCGATGTATGGTTGCCTAAACTGGGATAGGACCAAACTAACACTAGTTTTCTTTCTTTTTTTCATTTTGTTGTTTTTTAGCGCTCTCCATTCATGTGGCATATTATGTCATACCATGAACAGGTGACATCTATTGACTTCGTCTTAACACCTATTTTCTTTAGTAAATCTTCTTTCCCTCTTCTATTGTGTGAAGGAATGTTAAAGGGAAAATATATGACTGGCGCCAATCATCGTGGCTGAGGGTAATGACATCATACTTAAATCCCACTCGAGTTAAATGGGCAAAGAAAATGCATGTGATGAAACAAATTTTATCTAGTTGAAAACACAATTGATAAATGGTGTTGTAACAATGTGTTGTGATTGTATGGGTTCATAGGGAGTTCATAAAGTCCTGCAGGAAAGTAAAACTCTATAACTTGGAAACCGTTACGGTTAAGTGTATAAATTTTTGGGGTTGGAAGAAAGGAAGTTTAAAGTTTTGTTCTGGCCACAATGCTCGATGACGTTTGCGCTGGTAATCACGTGACTTAAGATGGCGTCTATTAAAGAAAAGGCACAATGTATTTTGTGGTTTGCGGTATTAAAATCTTACGTTTCAGTGCGGAGAGAGTTCCAAACGACGTATGGGAAAACACCCCCAGCAGAAACAAGTATCAAGAGGTGGTACGAGAAGTTCAAAGAAACGGGAAGTGTGTCAGATTTACCACACAGTGGAAGGCCAGAACGAGTGACGATGTGATTCACACATTGCAGGACAGCGTAGCCAGGAGTCCAATGAAGTCGCTTAAACGTAGGTCGTTGGAACTGGGAATACCGAAGTCAACGTTACACAAAATCGTACGCAAAAATTTGATGGTCCGACCCTGTAAGTTAAAATTTGTGCACGAGCTAATAGAGGAAGACTGTGACATGAGAATGGGATTCTGTGAGTCAATGCTTACCCGCTTACAAGAAGATGGTGACTTTCCGTCTCGATTTCTGTTTTCAGATGAAGCCACATTCCATGTGTCGGGAAAAGTAAACAAGCACAACTGCCGAATTTGGGGGGTGGAAAATCCACCTGAATTCGAGGAGCACAAGCGGGGTAGTCCCAAAGTCAATGTGTGGTGTGCTGTTTCAATGGATCACATTATCGGCCCTTTTTTCTTCGAGGAAGAGACGGTAAATGGTAACAATTATCTGAACATGCTACAGACATTCCTCTTGCCAGAACTTACTAGGTTAGGCATCCTTAATGAGGTCCACATGCAACAGGATGGGGCACCGCCGCACTATGCCCTTCAAGTTCGAAAGTTTCTTAACTCAGAATTTAAGGAGAGATTGATTGGCTACAGAGGACCCACACCTTGGCGTGCAAGATCACCAGATTTGTCGCATTGTGATTATTGCCTGTGGGGACACGTGAAGACCAAGGTGTATTCGCAGAAGCCAGCTAATCTGCACGATCTCAAGAACAAAATAACTGATGTGATTTTGAACATTCCAGACGAGCACCGCCAACACGCAATTCTTGGTTTCCCAAAAAGACTGCAAGATTGTTTGGACGTGAATGGTGCACAATTGGAGGTTTGGCGATGAACCTTAACTAGCTGAAACAAAACTTTGAACCTTTCTGTAAGTACATCAAAAAGCATTTGTTAATACATTACGTAGTTTCCAAGTTATGAAGTTTTACTTTCCTGCAGGACTTTATGGACTCCCTGTACATCGTCAAATATCGAAAAATGATTTATATAGCCCTCTCCCTCATTCTAATCTTCCATCTTTGTTTTTCTATTTTACTTTCCGCAAAGAAAAAAAGTTTTTTTTTTTTTCGAGCAGTGATAAGAGGTCTTTGATTGTGGAAGGATGTTTTTTTTGTCGTAGAAAGCTGAAACTTTTCTGGGCTAAGTGTTAGTTCCCGATCTCTGCTTATGTTAGCATCTGGAACATTTTATATTCGAAAGTTTTTAAATAATAATAATACTTGAGGTACTTTTTGTGGCTTAAAAATGAAATGCAAAAACGGAGGTAGATTTTTCCGCACGAGTAGGTCTTTGGCCCATGGCCTCCTGCTTATCAAAGTATATATACTAGGGCTGTTCCTAATTCCGGAATTCCGGAATTTTTCGGAACGGAAATTCCAATTCCGGAATCGGAACACAGTTTCAAGACGTTCCGGAATTTCGGAACGTTCCGGAATTCCGGAACATTCCGGAATTTCGAAACATTCCGGAATTTCGGAACATTCCGGAATTTCGAAACATTCCGGAATTTCGAAACATTCCGGAACTTCTTATTGAAAAAATAATTTTTGCTGTTACCCCGAACTGAGAGGTGTGCGCAAAACTTAGTTTTGAAACTGGATATTGATTCCGCTGTGCTGAAGGAAGGAGTTTTGGTCCACGGCAACTGGTTTGTTTCATTCTCTAGATCCGTTCACTGTGAACGATTGCGCATAAGATTTGAAACTTTGTCTGGTTATCCATAAAGTCTCAATCATAAGTGATTCAGTGTAAATTCCGTGATTTTGTTGCAGAAATCGGAACATAGAAATTCGAGCTAGTTCTTCCCTTTAGTTTGGTTTATCTTCCGAGAAACACCTTTTTTATAAACCACTTTGTATATTCTTTTTTAAATGAATACCGACTGTACCTGTTCCATTTATACGAGGCAACCCTAACAAGAAATTGAACTGCATATCTTTTGATGTATGGCCATTGTTAAGTATAAGTACCTGAAGGAGGGGCAGATAATCATTTAAAAGAAAATACGATTTTCAGTAATTAAAGAGATAGGATAGTCTGAAATATAAATGTACAATTATTATGCTGCTGTCCGTATTATGTAAAAATATGCATTATTGATGTTACATGAACTTTTTGGAAACTAGAATCAGTATTTCATATTTCAGGTTCAAATCACGCAAAGCTAAAATTATTAATGCATCGCTTGTATTGTATTTAGTATACTGCATGCTGCAAACAGCAAAAAATTTCTTAGAACAAGGGATTACTGTTTAATGTTTTTTGTAACTTCTATAATCATGATGCTACTGCTGTTTTTTTTTTTAAATGAAAGCTTTATCAAGCATTATTTGCATAACTTGTCAAAATGTACAACGAGAGTAAATCGAATAGAGGTGCAAACTTTACATAATAACTTATAATTATTCACATGTACGCGCTACTCTTTTCTTGTCCTGCGACACTTATTTGAATAACTAACTAAATAAAGGTGTCTATCAGTTAAATACTAAGCATTGGAACCTACGTATGAAGATTAGTTCTAACTATACTAATCAAAATTTTATGCAAGGTGATAAATGAATTGTGTGAGTGAAAAACATTTAAAATTGGTTTGTTGAGAAATTGTATTAATCACCAATATATTATCAATGTTGTGAAATTCTGATGTAAAAGCATGTTACTTTCTTTAAACAATTACATTGATACAAGCCAATAGAATATGTACATTTTCATACAAAGCTGCAATATGAAGGATAGTTATGTATTCAGATGAAAGGGTCTGCACCAATGACTAACTAAAAACAAGAAAGGTAAATGTTCAATTAGTATACCCGAAATTGTGAGTAGCGATGGTAAAAGTTAAAAATGAAAGAAATCATTTCGTAAATGTTAATATTCACATTAAAAGTATTAGCCTAATGTTCATATTTCGCTCTTACGAAATAATTAATTTGTATCAAAAACTATTCGTACTTCGCGTAAATTGATCTTTACAAAAATTGATGTCTTACTTTCCTTGAGTAGAAAAGTTGGCGAAAACTTTCTTTCTCCTGATTTCTCAAATAAATCAGATAAAAAAGATCAATGAGATAAAAGAAGTTTGTTACGCTAAAAGTCCCTAAAGCCCATTTTATGCGATGCAATTTTCTATGCAATCTTCCATGCTAAGAGTCATGCGTTCAAATTATTTCGTGTAATAAAAATTAACATTCAACTTTCCATAGTAAATTGCACGTATTTCACCTTGTTCGGAGATAGAACATGTGCAATCTACCATGGAAAGTTGAATTCTAATTTTTATTACAGGAAATAATTTGAATGCATGTCTCCTAATTTTGCATACATAATTGCCTTGTCTAATATCGTCTAAAGTCTACTTTCCCCTAATTTTTAAAAGATCATCTGGACATTTATATGAAAATTGACATTTAATACATGCCCTTATAATATTTTATCCACATCATTGTTCTCTAACAGTATTATTTTGTAGCACAGAAATTTTGCTTTTTCTTTCAATAGTAATTTACACTTACATTTTTGTTGCATTATTTGATGACGTCTCAGGTAGCATCAGTTATACCATTTCAGGGTTTCAGTTGTCAAAATTTTCACAATTATGTATTACTCATGTGTACTCCTTGTACTTTAGATTAAAAGTTCATTAATATAATTCCAAGTGACATGACTACAAATGTTTCGTATGCTGTTGTATTGTTTGCTTAATAGTAAAACAAATATTTTGGAATTAAAATGCCAAACATGTAAATTGTTTCCTTGTTGGTACTTCAAAATACAAAATGGCAATGATTGAAAAAAAATTGTAAAAGATAAAGATAAAATGCTGTACTTTATTCCAATAATTGTAAATACGAGAATGCATAACTGTTTAAGACATGTTGCTACTATATTCCATAGATATCAAAGTGAAAACGAGAAAGTATTTGCGAGTAAATTTGTGGGATTAAAGCCTTGTAATAATGTTTGAGAACCATTGCCTCAGGACTGTTTCGAACTTTTATATTCAAACTTCGAACTAATATTAATATTACGATTCCAGAATCAACAGTGAGCTTCAAAATTTCAGTCTTGAAAACAGTTCCGAAATTCATACTTTTGAGCATTCCACAATTCCAAACTTTTGGAATGTTACGGAATTTGCGGAACATTCCGGAACTTCGAAACGTTTCAGAATTTCGGAACATTCCGGAATTTCGAAACGTTTCGGAATTTCGGAACATTCCGGAATTTCGAAACGTTCCGGAATTTCGGAACACTCCGGAATTTCGAAACGTTCCAGAATTTCGGAACACTCCGGAATTTCGAAACATTCCGGAATTTCGAAACGTTCCGGAATTTCGGAACATTCCGGAATTTCGAAACGTTCCGGAATTCCGAAATTCCGGAACATTCCGAATTAGATGAATTCCGAATTCCGGAATACGAAATCGAATTCCGAACACCCCTAATATATACAAAGATAAGACAATGATGATAGAATCAAGGATGGACACGGGTTTATCGAAGGTAAAAGGGTTCGATCGAGCACGATTTAAAAGTGTGTGATGTTTGGAAACTTCACTACTGTGGCTAGTGGTGGCCCGAATGTAGAATTCGGTTCACTTGTTGACTTCAGGAGACCCTTGGTTGGCTTTGTATGTGAATCGAAGTCTCCATGCAAAAACAAGATTAATAATATCATATTATCAGCAATATCATTTTATTTTTATTTTATTTAGAATTTATACTAAATATTTTTTATTAAGTTCCAAATATATGTAAGGCATAATTATCTATACCGGTGGTAATTTATTCCTAATTCAACCAACGAATGCCTTTCCCTCATTTTATGAAGTATTAAATAAGTACATACAAGGTGAAGAAAAAACTGGACTGAAGTAATAACTCAGAGTATTTACATTGTTGGTTCCTGTCGGTGGTGTTGCCTTGAAAGTAACTTCAACACACTTCTTCATTCGCTGCTACCATTTTATGTAACATCCTTGGAAGTCGTGTTCTCTACGGGTCTTTAGTATGTTTTCAGTTTTTTTCTAACCTCATTAATGGAGGTAAAATGTATTCTTTTCAGTTCAGATTTGATTTTCGGGAACAAAAAGATCACAAATTGTAAAATCAGGAGAGTATGGCGGGTGTTCTAATATTGCAATATTTTTTCGAACCAACAATTGCTGTGATAGGGCCTTGTGAGCGGGTGCGGGGAACCATCTTCACACAAATTTTTGCATTTGCAATTCTTCCGTTAAGATGAGTCTGACTTTTCGTCCAAGTTCACAGCCTTAGCAAATGCTCTCTAACACTCAATCTGCGATCATTTCTTACAACACGACGAACATTTTCGATATTTCTTTCAGTTACAGAAGAACGCGAGTGGCCTGTTCGTTCATCATCATCACAGCTCTCCCTACCCACCAAAAACCTCTTATGTTACTCAATCATTTATGTCCTTGGCATGGAGGCTTCTTCCATTTGAAAATTTTCAGTGGCAGATTTTCGAAATTTCACGAGAAAGTTAATGTTTATCCTTCGTTCTACTTTCACACTTGTCATGTTTCTGCCAACGCACTGACACACGTGTTCATTCTTTGTCGCTTATCTCGCGAATGGCTGGGCCGGGTGAGTCCAATTCACTGTACTAGGTAGGGAAGATATGATAGTTTATCCTTGCAAAAATAATATACATTATGTTGATTATTTTTAGTATACATCTACAATCCGGTTTTTTTGTGTATGTGTGTGGGTGTGTCGCACCTTTTATCTAGTATTTGTTCTCTGGAATAACACATTTTTTAAAAAAGTAATAATAAGAGAAAGCTGTTTTAAATTTTAATTAATTTTTTTAATACTTTTTTTAGCCATTAAATCTAATCAATAATAGGTTTTATATTGTGTTTCCAGTGTACCTTGCCCAGAGGTATATAAAGAATCCAAAAGAGGATCCAACAAAACCTTTCCCGTATATATTGGTCACGGCACATATAGACCAAATAAAGTTCGAGGAAACGTATCCCAAGGTAAGTTCTTATTATTTAGTTTTACAACTTAACTCTGTCCTTCAGAATGTATTTTATTTTTTATATATACCGTTTTACTAGTGTTTTGTTGTTCTCCGGAAACCGAATCCGTTTCCACAGAAATAGTTTTATGTTTTCCAAAGGTTTTCACCGAAAACAGTTTCGGTGAAAACCGAACAAGTTTTGAAGAAAACTGAAACCGGTTTCGTTGAAAAACCGAACCGGTTTTGGAGAAAACCTAAATGTCGGTTTTTCGGTTTTCTAGAAACCGGTTTCCGGTTTTTATAAAAAAAACCGGTTTTGCCCATTCCTAGTTTAAGCGTCTGAGATGAATCTTCTTCCGGTAGTGCCTCTATGTCTTTATCTTCAAACTTTTTCGGCTGATCAGGACGCACTTTGTCACTCAAGTCAAAATCATTGATTTTGAATTGACGAAACCATTCTCTACACGTTGTTTCCGATAGAGCATGCTCCCCATACGTCTCCAGTAGCAAACGATAGCTTTCTGCAGCAGATTTCTTAAGATAGAAGCAGACTGAAAACAAATACTCTTTTCACTTCACTCGGAGATCAAATAATGCTCTGATAGCACTTCCAAATAGGTATCCTGGCACTTCAATAGTCCGCTGTGTTGCAATAGAACAAATACTGCCCTCTGTTCATCAACAGCGAGAATTAATGCAAGCACCCAATATTATGGTCCATCTATCTAACACAACATCATTATCATCATTTATAGAATTAGGCCATTTAAAAGTGCGTTGTAAATTTTATAACTTGTAATACCTAAACTGCTACTCAACAAGATATGGTATGTTTGAAAAATCACGACTTGTTTCCTTATTTGAGACAAAAGTTTGAGCGGGAGGTGGCGGCAAATTATTTAGAGCACAGGGGTGCACAATATGTAAATACGGGCCTAGATTACCCTGAAGACAATGCAGTTTTGGCATCGTTTAAGCAGGTGCATAATGTTTTGAGACAGATTCTCTTTAGCCTTGAACAGGAAACCTGCAAAGAGTGTGGGAGGATGGAGAATGAGACATTTCAACTCAGGTAGCAACTAAACATTTATATAAAAAATTAAAGTATATACGGGAACAACATTTTAAATAAGGATGCGTCATACTGCTGGAAGACATTGGAAATCATCATGAAGGAGAAAGCTTCAAAGAAAATATTCGTTACGAGAACTTGGGCACGGAGTACGCCATAGACTTTTGGAGAAGTATGCACTTATGTCTTAAGTAATCATTGCAGTAAGGTCGAAAAAGTTGTTAAGTGCTGGAAAATCTTCCTCTGGAGCGATAATTTTCGGTTTAGAAATAATAAGTAACCCACTGGATGGGCAAATGACATAAGTAACTCACTGGGTACTTCAAAACTGGAAACTTTCCCCCAGCAAAAAATCGTTGATTCGGAATGCAATAATGCATTATACTATTGAGATTTTGCTTGACGACGACTAATGCCTATGGGCACTTGTTATATGCAGCCTAAATTTCATCAAGATTGCAATAAATGTTAATGTAAGACATAAAGAATATTACACAAATTATGACGTATTAATGACTCGCATGTACTCGAATCAAAGGTTACATTGCTAGTCACCGAACTCTTTTTTTTTTTTTTTTTTTTTTTTGTACTAATCTTGTATAAAGTAAGTCAATCTGTAATCAATCAGAAGATAGCGAACGCTTTGAGGACACTTTCTGGCTATTTATAAACTAATTCTGGTTTCTGGGAGGTTTCTGGGAGACAGCACCCTGTTTGTAGTGGAGAGCAAGATTAAGAGAAAGGCAGGTTTTACATAAACATTATCTTCTCGAGTTACGCACCGCACCGTACCATATTATTCAAGCACCATGTGACATTAAAAAAAAAAAAAAAAAAACTACACTAGACTCTCGCTAATCCGACCCTCAGTAGTCCGGCCTCTCAGTAATCCGGCGCACATCCAACCAGGGCCGTGCCGTGGGGGAGAGCGAGTGAGGCGACGTCCCCGGGCGCCGAAGTAAGGGGGCGAAAAATTCGGGAGAAAAAAGGAAAAATTGCTTGGAATATATGTATGGGGGCGCCGTCGTATACTCTCGCCCAGGGCGCTGATTTTCCACAGCACAGCCCTGCATCCAACCAAAAATACGTGCACAATAAATTATCGTGCGCATGCGCAACAATGCTTAGTTAAACAATGCTTTATATACTGTACGTACTCGAAATTGTGCGACAGTTAAAAATTAGGGACATGTTTCATAGTGAGTGATACTACTCAAGGACTAAGTTTTCTTTGAAAATTAATGTATATTTGGATTTAATAAAGTATATCCTCCATGTTTAAAAATACGTAAATAAAAAACAAGACACTGTAAATAAATAAATCAAATAAATGTCAGATACTCAATAATCCGGCCCTTCCGCAAATCCGGCACCCATATGTGCCAGAATGGCCGGATTAGCGAAAGTCTAGTGTATTACTTTGAGAAATGATGCAAAAATTTAGTGCACAGTCTGTGATATAATTAACACCTAAAACTTTTTACTATTAATATTCGTAATGCAAGTAAACTTACGTAATCTATATTCTACGCTGAAACTTTTTGCTTATTATTTTGATTAATTAGGCTACAGCCCAGTGGCGGGTCCAAGGGGACGATTAGGGCGATCGCCCCCCAGAAGAGGAAAGTTTTTTTTTTTTTTAATTTTATATATAAATGGAACCCATCCCAGTTTCGAGCTCTTAAAAGTAGCTCTAAGTAGCAGTATTACAACCCCCTCCCCAGAAGTCCGTCGTGGATCTGCCCCTGCTACAGTCTTTGATGGAGAACCAACGAGGATGTTAGTGTTGGTGTGTAGATAGAGGGAATGAAGCATAATGTGAGTCCCTACTAGCAAGGCGGGCCCTAGGCAATTCGTCGCCCCATGCCATAGCATTATTTGCCGCCCTCCCTATCTCCAGAAAGAACAAATCTTAAGAGTCTTCATCCCGGCGAAATTAAAATACCGCTAATTTTACAGTAATTATGTGATATCTTCAAATAGATAAAAGATAATCGAAATGTGGAAGAAGAGCGCCCTAGACAATATTATTTTACATGAGAAACCGTTATCACGACTCACTTATCTCATTTCGATTTCGAGCCATTTTGAAAATCGGCATTTATTTTCGCGTTTCTAAACAGCTGAAAACGGAAAGCCGCTAGGTGACTTCTGATAACGGTACCTCACGCAAAATAATATTGTCTAGGGGCGTGCGTAGTCCTGGCCCCCCCACCATCACGCAATTTTTCGAAAACAATTTCAATCGTTTGTACTTCGTTTGCTCCCATTTGCTCCGCAGTAGCTCCGTTTGCTCCCTTACCGTTCCCGAGAAAATGGAACCTTAAAGTGGGGGGGCCAGAACAACGTCGTTCCAGCCCCCCCACCCAACTAAAAATAATAGCTGAGGGGAACGGATCGTGGCATTCGTTTGTACTTCGTTTGCTCCCATTTGCTCCGCAGTTTCTGCGTTTGCTCCCCTACCGTTCCCGAAAAAATGGAAATTTAAAGTGGGGGGGCCAGAACAACATGGTCCCAGCCCCCCCCCCACCCAATAGCAGAGAGGAACGGATGGTGACATTCGTTTGTACTTCGTTTGCTCCCATTTGCTCCGCAGTAGCTTCGTTTGCTCCCTTACCGTTCCCGAGAAAATAGAAATTTAAACTGAGGGGCCAGAAAAAGGTGGTCCCAGACCCTCGAATTAAAAACGGTCACAGAGAGGAACAGATGGTCGCATTCGTTTGTACTTCGTTTGCTCCCATTTGCTCCCCAGTAGCTCCGTTTGCTCCCTTACCGTTCCCGAAAAAATGGAACCTTAAAGTGGGGGGACAGAACAACGTCATCCCAGCCCCCCCACCCAACTAAAAATAATCGCTGAGGGGAAAGGATGGTGGCATTCGTTTGAACTTCGTTTGCTCCCATTTGCTCCGCAGTAGCTCCGTTTGCTCCCTTACCGTTCCCGAGAAAATAGAAATTTAATCTGAGGGGCCAGAAAAAGGTGGTCCCAGACTCCCCACCCAACTAAAAATAATCGCTGAAGGGAACGGATGGTGGCATTGGTTTGTACTTCGTTTGCTCCCATTTGCTCCGCAGTAGCTCCGTTTGCTCCCCTTACGTTCTCGAGAAAATGGAACATTAAATTGGGGGGCCGGAACAACGTCGTTCCAGCCCCTCACTCAACTAAAAATAATCGCTGAGGGGAACGGATGGCGGCATTCGATTGTACTTCGTTTGCTCCCATTTGCTCCGCAGTTTCTACGTTTTCTCCCCTACCATTCCCGATAAAATAGAAATTTTATATGGGAGGCCAGAACAACATGGTCCCGGGCCCAAAATCAATAGCAGATAGGAACGGATTGTGGCATTCGTTTGTACTTTATTTGCTCCCATTTGTTCCGCTGTTCCTAAGTTTGCATCCTTACCGTTCCCAAGAAAATGGAGCTTTAAACTGTGAGGGGCCAGAAAAAAAGGAACCCAGGAACTTCGAGGGGCCAGAAAAAAGTGATCCCAGCCCCTCGAATTAAAAGAAAATCACAGAGAGAAACAGATGGTTGCATTCGTTTGTATTTCCTTTGCTCTCATTTGCTTCGCAGTTTGTCCGTTTGCTCCCCTACCGTTCGCGAGAAAGTAGAATTTTAAACTGGGGGTTCCAGAACAACATGGTTTTTGTCCCCCACTCAATGGTAGAGAGGAACTGATGGTGACATTCGCTTCTACTTCTTTTGCTCCCATTTGCTCCGCAGTTTCACAATTTGCTCTCCTGCCGTTCCCGAGAAAATGGAACATTAAACTGGTGGTCCAGGAAAACATAGTCCCAGCACGTCGAATTGCAAATAATTTCAATGAGGAACGGATGGCGGCATACGTTTGTTCTTGGTTTGCTTTGCAGTAGCTACGTTTACGCCCTTACCATTCCTGAGGAAATGAAACTTTAAAGTGGAAACTAGAACAAAATTGTCTCAGCATCCCACTCAAATAAACATAGTAACATAGGGGAGCGGATGGTGGAATATTTTGTACTTCGTTAACTTCGATTTGCTTCGCAGTTTCTTGGGTTGCTCTCCTAACGTTCTCGAGTAAACAGAACTTACACACTTGATTTCAGCCACCCTCCCAACTTATATAATCGCAGAGGGAAGTGGATGTTGGCTATATCTCCTTTGTTAATATTTGCTGCACAATTGCTCTGAGTACTCATCTACTCCGATTGATGTTAAGAAAGAGGAATTTTGAAGCGGCTGGTGTAGAAATGTGATCCCAGTCCTCACCCCCCTAAAAATTGGGGATCAGTAGGGAAGAAAGTGAAAGAATTCCACAGCAATTCGCGGCAAATCACGCAAAAAATTATTTTTTACTACATTTTTTAGGATGTTGAGGACTGGGATCACATTTCCACACCAACCACTTCAAAATGCCTCTTTCTTAACAACAATCGGAGTAGATGAGTACTCAGAGCAATTGTGGAGCAAATATGAATAAACGATATATAGCCAACATAAACTTCCCTCTGCGATTATATACGTCGGGACGGTGGCTGAGATCACGTGTTTAAGTTCTGCTTACTCGAGAACGTTAGGGAAAGTACAAAATAATGCCACGATCCGCTCCCCTACGTTATTATGTTTACTTGAGTGGAATGCTGGGAGAGTTTTCTTCTAGTCTCCATTTTAAAGTTCCATTTCCTCAGGAATGGTAAGGGAGTGAACGTAGCTACCGCGAAGCAAACCAAGTACAAACGAATGCCGCCATCCGTTCCTGATTGAAATTATTTTCAATTCGAAGTGCTGGGACTACGCTTTCCTGGACCACCAGTTTAATGTTCCATTTTCTCGGGAACGGCTGGGGAGCAAATTGAGAAACTGCGGAGAAAATTGAAGCAAATGAAGTAGAAGCGAATGTCACCATCCGTTCCTCTCTATCATTGCGTGGGGGGCTAGGACCATGTTGCTCTGACTTTCCCAGTCTAAAATTCTATTTTTTCGCGAACGCCAGGGGTGCAACGGGACAAATTGCGGAGCAAATGAGAGCAAAGGAAGTATAAACGATTGCGACCATCTGTTCCTCTCCGTGATTTTTTTTAATTCGAGGAGCTGGGATCACTTTTTTCTGGCCCCACGAAGTTCCCGGGCTCCTTTTTTCTGGCCCCTCACAGTTTAAAATTCCATTTTCTTGGGAACGGTAAGGATGCAAACTTAGGAACTGCGGAGCAAATGGGAGCAAATGAAGTACAAGCGAATGCCACAATCCGTTCCTATCTGCTATTGATTGGGGGCCAGGGACCATGTTATTTTGGCCCCTACTTTAAATTTCTATTTTCTCGGGAACGGTAAGGGAGCAAACGGAGCTACTGCGGAGCAAATGGGAGCAAATGAAGTATAAACGAATGTCACCATCCGTTCTTCTCTGCTATTGGGTGGGGGCCTGGGACCATGTTGTTCTGGCCCCCAACTTTAAATTTAAATTTTCCCGGGAACGGTAAGGGAGCAAACGGAGCTACTGCGGAGCAAATGGGAGCAAACGAAGTACAAACGAATGCGACCATCTGTTCCTCTCTGTGACTGTTTTTAATTCGAGGGTCTGGGACCACCTTTTTCTGGCCTCTCAGTTTAAATTTCTATTTTCTCGGGAACGGTAAGGGAGCAAACGGAGCTATTGCGGAGCAAATGGGAGCAAACGAAGTACAAACGAATGTCACCTTCCGTTCCTCTCTGCTATTTGGTGGGGGGCTGGGACCATGTTGTTCTGCCCCCCCCCCAATTTAAATTTCCATTTTTTCGGGAACGGTAGGGGAGCAAACGCAGAAACTGCGGAGCAAATGGGAGCAAACGAAGTACAAACGAATGCCACCATCCGTTCCCCTCAGCTATTATTTTTAGTTGGGTGGGGGGGCTGGAACGACGTTGTTCTGGCCCCCCCACTTAAAGGTTCCATTTTCTCGGGAACGGTAAGGGAGCAAACGGAGCTACTGCGGAGCAAATGGGAGCAAACGAAGTACAAACGATTGAAATTGTTTTCGAAGAATTGCGAGATGGTGGGGGGGCCAGGACTACGCACGCTGTCTAGGGCGCTCTTGTTCCATATTTCAATTATCTTTTACGTTTCTTTTTGAAGATATCACATAATTACTGTAAAATTAGCGGTATTTTAATTTTGCCAGGATGAAGACTCTTAAAAGCCACGATTTTAAGTATGTTACCCCACCATGAACAACGAAGGGGAGGGAAAATGCACTTCCATTCAGAAAGCTCTAAACATTACAAATACAGTATCGTTGTGTTCTGTTTTTTTTTTTTTTTTTAATTTAAACAATAATCTATTATGTTAGTGAAAAGTAAAGCAAACACTTGCAGAGAAAAGATGGTAGGCTAATTCTTTTTATAGAATTCAATGTCGAGCTTCAATCTCAGTACATCAGTTTGCAATTCCAGTACAATTAGCTCTTTTATCTATATTTCCTGATTTTCCTTCTACATCTGTTTTAAAAAAAATAATTAAAAAAGCTTGTTTCCACCTTAAATGAGAAGGAGTTTGTTTATGACAAAGACAAGACTACTTTTCATATCAAAACTGTGAAGCTAACTAAATGGGACAGGCGATCGCTACTGTTCAAGAATTGAGTTCTTGAAGTTGACAATAATCAAGCAATTCATGCTGGGATTTGTTTGACCATTTGCTTTAGCACTGTCCATGTGACCTTAAACTAATGCTACCTAAACATGATTTAGAATGCAGTATTTAAATACAAGGTCAGCTTAGTAGACTTAACTACCGTCATCATGAAATCTCTTTTCCAACAGGAAATGTTTATTATAAATAATATAGTTATAACATATTTTGCTCCCCAGTTGAAATGTACGTGTTGCACATATCGCACATGACATAGAACAGTGACACAACTCAAAAATTTTGCGTTTTTGAGTTATTGCCACTGCGAGGCGCGCAATACTCTAGTCTATCTAGTAAAAAAATTTCACACTTGTAACGTAATTTTTAGCATCTAGAGAGCAGTATGTGTCAGTTTTCCATTTCCTGAACTTTGACTATTGTCCTCGGAGAATAGTGACAGAAGTTAGATGATCTTGGGTGGTTGAGTAGTTCTTCTCTGGTAAAGTGACATTTTTTAACATGCAACAGTGTTTGTGCAGCATATCAGTATAGTAAAACGACACTTTTAGGTTTAGGACGATATTGTCCGAAAAAAGGTGGGTAGAAGCTGTACAAGGTAATTGAATTAACGCACGAAAACTTCCTCGACTTTAAGGATCTTTGTCAAAACTACAGAAATAATTTCTCAAAAACCTACGATGAACAGCAAATAAAATTTGCCGATATTAAGATAGCAAAAGTTGAGAAAGAAACACCGGACGGATTTTTTTTTTTTTTTTTATCAAAACTTCATACGAACAGGCGGATTACCAAAAAAATGTTGTCACGAAGAATACACGCAAGTCTAGGCAGCGAAGAATGTCGTGCGAACTGGGAAAAGCGTATCCAGATAAATTCAAAATATCGGATCGCAAAAAGTCCGATATAATGGATCTTCTTGCTTCCAACACATTCCCCCAGCTTACAAAGATTTCTACACATCACTTTTCAATTAGTAGTTTCTATTGGACAGCTGATGTAAAGACATTGATATTTGGATCATTATTTTGAAGTTATGCCATAATTAAAAGTAATTGTTTTCTTGTAAAACTTCGAAAACTTCGATTTGTGTCACTTTTCCTCCTTATCATCATTACAAGGTGTGTCATCAGAATAGTCACAACTTGAAAAAATGACAATGATAAATAAAAAGAAAAGTGACACAAATCAAATTTCTCACCCCTGGGATGACTGCATTTTGTGTACTAAACACCTATTGTTTCCAGTAACAATACCTGTAAATATTTACAAAGTTAGAAGCAATTCATACACTATTTTCTTCGAAATGCAATTCTCATTGTAATACTAGAGTTTGTTTTTTTTGCTCTCCTGAAAAAAATACGTTTTTTGAGTTGTGTCACTGTTCTATGTCATGTGCGATATGGTAGAGCGGACCTGCCTCCTAGTAATTAGTATTAATTTAATTTAATTGACATTCATTAACAATGTTGTTAATGACTCTCACTAATTCAGGTGACGGCAGACATTCGGCTGTCTGGCCACGTCTCTTGGGTTGGCCATACGTCAATTGAGACGACAGTTTGGCTGGAGCAGAAGCGAGGAGGAACGTGGACTTTACTGACGAAAGCCGTTTTCTTGATTGCGGCACGAGACCCCACAAACACCACTTCTGCTGTTGTTAACGAGCTTGTTACAGAGACCGAAGGGGAGCAGGAGATTTTTCAGCAAGGCGAAGGTAACGTTTATTTAATAAGTATGTTACGTCAAATTAAGATATAAATAAACGAACAAAATGTATTTCTTTCTATACAAACTGTCCTATTGTTTTCTTATATTCAATACTTTTTTTTTTTTTTTTTTGCAGGGTACGCAATACTGGGAATCGTTTCCTGAAGCTTAAAAATATGCGATTTCTGTAGTTTTTTTTTTTATTTATTTCTAGCACTGTGTATTTATGAAATGAAGTTTACAATTTAAATCAATTGAAGGTTGGGACATCAGTATATTATATGCATTTTAAAAGATAATACAATCATTAGTGTGAGTCATTTGCTAATTTCTTCATCTTATATACGAGGTACGCCCACAAACTAAGTGAACTTATACAAAAATAGCCAATTCCCTTTAAAATGATAGCATTCATTTGATATAACTAGAAATGCCTTTCTCTAAGTTTCCTGTAAGCGTCTGTTTAAACCAGTTTGACGCAGTTTTTTTTTTTTTAATCTGAGCAAGCCTGCGACACACGCATGTACTGTGAAGTCATCGTACGACAGGGGCGGATCCAGGACCGACTTCTGGGGGGGGCGGTGGGTTGTCATACTGCTACTTTTAAGGGCTCCAAACTTTGAGATGGGTTTTATTAATATATAAAAAATAAGAAAATTTCCTCTACTGGGGGGGGGGCGATCGCCCCGATCGCCCCCCTCTGGATCCGCCCCTGTCGTACGAAACACGCGTATTGAAGTAGAACAACATTCTGACATAAAATATTATTACAAATTGGATAAATCTTGTACCGAAACGTTGCAGACGGTAAGAAAACTGTATGGTCATTGTATTAGTGGTACAACCATGGACACACATGAAAATGTTGAGGTTGATCCAATGTCAGATTTCCCTTTGACGCCAAAGAATGAGAAAAATATGAAGAAATTTCGTTAACTGATGAGAGCTGACAAACATGTAACCATGCAGCAACTGTCAACTGTTCTTCTAATAAGACTAAAGGGAGGTTTACGTTAATTTTAATCTAAGGCCTGAAGATTAGGAAAGTGTGTGTGTGTGTGTTTACAAAATACCTGGAATTTTTGACACAACAGCAAAAGTCCAAATAGAAGAGTCCTTTGAAGATCTGGCGGCTAGTGCAGTACGGAACATTAACTTCCTCCTAAGTCTATGGCCATTTGAGAATGCGTTTTCGAAGCGTTACCCCCTAGAGCGAACGCAACCAAGGTAACTTTCCTTGCGCCAGAGTTATAAATCATACTGTGAGCCAGTCAGGGTTTCCAGGTCTTTTTTGCCAAGTCCAGGTATATAATAGCAGAGTTCCAGTACTCTGCACAAAGCATCTTCAAAGCAGCTGTTTCTTGCTAAAATCCCCTTGCCTGGCAACACGTCTTTCCTTTTCTCCCCCTTCCTTTTGACATCTTTTAAACAGCAGGCGGTTTATTGTTCCGAAACGCACCAAATACGCTCGAGCTGACGTTTTCTTCGCGCTTTTATTGCTTCCGCGTTTGTGATTAGGCATCTACATGTAAATACATGGTCACCGTATTCCAAGCGTATGAATGAGTAATAAAATCGCGTTGCGAACGCTTCAAATAGCCGCCCTGTAGAGTACATCGTGGAATCTGAGTACAACAGTAAGAGGACTTCACACTATATGCGTTTGTCGCTCGTTTATCTAGATACAAACTGGATAAAAAAACCGGTTTAAACAGGCGCTGATAGGAAGCTTAGACAAAGGTCTTCCCAGTGTTTTCATGCTGTGGTAAGATTTTTAAGAAAGTTCACAGAGTTCTAAGAGTGTGCTTAAATATAAAACAAACAGTTCATGGTTTTCGTGAGTACATTTTAAAAAATTAACTGCCGGACATGCTCTTTACTGTCAAGCAGTGATGACAACTGAAGCAGTGAGGACCTGGACAAAAAAATAAAAAAAAAGCAAAAAAAAATCTGGGGCCCTCCTCGTCCCTGAGGTAACAATTCGCTGAATGAGTAAAAGTCATGCATTTTGTGAATCTTTGTTCAATTTTGCGAATTCTGTTTGTTCTTTTATGTGTCTAGGTCAATTAGGACTTTCGACTACAAACATTGTAAAGTAACTATGAACTTGGCCCGGTATGAACGACCTTACTTTACAGAATAGCTTTGGTAGCCAAAAAGTTAAGAAACCATATTTACAGTTAAGTCCCGCTTCAGGTATGTTGTGATGGCTAGCTACATTCTTCGTCTTCCTGTACTTATGACGTACGAGGGACTTTAATAAATCTTACCGTAAGAATTAAAACAGCTCGGAACCAGCGTTAACCACTTCCTCACAGTTCCGTTCTTCAAACGTTTCTAAGTCTTATTTTGCTCATTTTAGTGGTGTTGAGTGTAAGGATAATATTGCTTAGGACAGTAAATAGGATCACGCGAAACACATGTATGGGATATGGATAGCCACTGTTAAGATTATCCTCACGCGTGAAAGTCTTAACGGATTCACTCCATTAAGGAACTCGGTCCAGAGAATTCGAATAACAAAACCTACTTATCCTTTTATTATAGGTAACCAATATTTCTATGCTACTGTGCAGGTTGTATAGAAGTTAGGGAATGTTACAGATTTTAAACGACACATAGATATAGACCGTTACACGTAATGTTAACGAATTGACTCCATTAACGAACGCAGTCAAGATAATTGCAATAAAAAAGTTATTTCCCCTTGTATTATAGGCAACCAACATTTCTATCCTACTGCAGGGGTGCCCAGAAAGGGGAGCTATGACGCAAACTGCGTCATTGAAATATTTGGGCGGGGGGTAAAAAATCTATATTATTATGTTTTAGGGGGTGTAAAAAGTAATCGAAAAGATTTTTTTTTCATGGAAGAACACCTACGGATAGACAATTGAGGAGGAGTGCGTCATGGACATGAGGAGAGGTGAGCACCACTGGCTACTGTGCAGGTTGCATAGAAGTTAGGGAATGTTATAGATTTTAAACGAGATATGGGTAGACACCGTTACCCGTGAAAATCTTAACGGATTGACACCATTAAGAAAGCCGGCCCTAATAATCACTCTACTTATCTATTCCAAAAAGCAGAATTCAAAAATTTGCTTTCGTTCAAGAGTTATCATGTGAAGTATGTATTAGGCACACTGTATGACCCTAAAAATATATTTACTTTAAATAGGGAAGGTGAAGGGTGAAACAATCTATGAAGAGGAAGATACGAAAGGAGGGAATTGCTGCAGTGAATGGATAACTCTTAAAAACAAGCATTAATAATAAATGGAAGGAAAGAACTGAGTCAGTCATTGCTCAATCATAATCAATTTACTTGTAAAGTTGTTTTCATTAATTTCTGGATTTATCGTAACATTACGACAACGCAAGAAAAAGCATGGAGTTTTTAAAACTAAACAAACCATACATTTCTTCCATTTATTGCCGCCATTGACCCATCACTTTGGCCACACTTATAAAATCTTTCAGCGAATTGAAAGGGGGTTCCTTCAGACAAATTAGCAAATATGTCGACCATGGCTGCTCCAAAGTCGTAATTCTGCAACTGATTAAAAAAAGAAGATGGGATTTAGAGACGACGAGGATGTATCGGAAAATATGTTAAAAAGTGTGAAAATTGTTCTAATAATATATTCATAAATACCAACACATTTCCTTCTAGAAAAAAATCACAGCACATACCTAAACTCCCTGGCCCACGAGAAAGTACATCAATTTTAGTGGGCAACGATTTCTTTACGTTCTGCCTAATAACCTACATCACTTTGTATCACAGTTTCTCTCCATCTTATCTTTAGGAAGAATAGGAAATTCTGGCTGTGCTTTTGTTCTGGATGTCCAACATTCCCGAGTTCAGCTTCATCCCTTCTGCACCGTCTACACCGCAGAATTGGTAGCCGTTTTGGAAGCTCTTCAGCATGTTCATCGCTGCCAGCTTCGCGCTATAGTGATCTGCTCCGATTCCAGCAGTGTCCTACATAGCCTTGCCGATGTCACGTCTTCGCATCCACTTGTTCAGCAAGTACTACTTCAGTGGCATGGCCTACTTGCTGAGGGCTATGATCTTCGGTTTTGTTGGGTACTAGGCCATGTTGGCATCCCTGGAAATGAGCTGGCAGACACTGCTGCAAAGGAGGCTTCTCTTCATGGTCGTCGTTGCCGCCTCCCTGTCCCCAGCACTGATATTCGTCACGTCTCTTTTCTCGTCTTCTGCATCAGCGCTGGCAGTCATCATGGGATCAGCAGATCAACAACCAACTTCATGCTGTGAAACCCCGTCTTAGAGTCTGGTCGTCGAGCTCCCGCCCCTCACTATTGGAAGAGAGGACTTTGGCTCGTCTTCGGATTGGTCATAGTCATTTGACACACGGACACCTTCTGAAGAGAATCCTCCTCCTGACTATCACCTCTTTGGTCAACACTTGACTATTAATAATCTTCTTTTGGACGGCGCGCCTCGTGCGCCTGTGCGTGATCAGTTTGGCCTGCCCGCTGACCTCCTAACTCTGCTCAGCGATGATCCTGGCATTGTCTTGAAGGTGTTCCGATTTCTACATCAGCAAGTTTTATAAGCCATTTGACTTTTCTGTATGCTTCTGTGACTGTGCACTGTGTTGTTCTGTGGGTGCACCGCTTTTAACATTTGCATTATTTATTCTTTTATCTTGTGCATTTTCTTTTCTGTACTCAGCCTGGTACCCTGAGTGACTGTTTTAGTGTGTTCCTTATGACCTCTTCTACGGACAGTACGGTTTTTCGCTATGTGTGTTTCTATAACGGTCGCCAGGTTGTAGAAGTATTTTTGTGGATGCTCTGTATATTTTGGAAAGACAGTAATTATTTTTTCGATTTATACTTTATTCTGCGACGCAAATAAGTTCTTTCTTCGGTGGGAATTGCTTCTTTCCCACGCAATTGAATAAAGAAGTCTTTATCGTCTATTCATTAACGTTACATTGTGGTGAGAACATTTCAGTGAGCGACGAAGTTTCTCAGTGTTTTTCCCTGGCTTATTAATAGGCAAGAACTATATTCTATAATTACTTGGAACTGAATTAAGTGTATTCTCCAATCATTTATGGAAATACTGCGATTCAGAGAACACCAGGTGTCTTGAGCCCCAGGGCGACGTCAGCCACATCACTTTAGCAGTTCTTTATCTGAATGTTCCCACAGTCAAGTTATCGCAATGTCTTGTGCGCCGTGGCCAGTGGACTAAAATTAACGTCAACTCTTTTTTATGTTCTATTTGCATGTACATACAGGCGATTTAACCTCAATGCTTTTGAGAATGAACTGAGAGCATTGATCAGTTGATCAATGCTGCTCGTATCTCGAACCTCTGAGTTCGAGATGGCTTACTCCAGAATTGTGAGCAGCAACCACGCACGTTGCATCGGGCATCAAGTAGAATGTTGCGCTAAGGGGTATACGTTATTAGCTAGCCCCAATCAGTGAAATCTCATATTCGCACACCTTGCGCGTATAAGTTATAAACGCGCCCTCAAACATTGTCATTCCACTTTGGAGACTTCCTATTTTTACTGAGAATTAACGTCAACATTTGAGGATTGTTTGGAGCAGCAACTATATTACTTCGTGGGATTATCCCGGCAACATTTCTTAAGTGCTAATCTCCCGAGTGTATTAATGTTGTGAGAATAGTATATCTAGTGGAATCATTATCATAATCTTTAATTCTGATATATATAAAAATGATCGAGGGCTATAGTATAGTGAAAAAGCAAAGTGTAGTTTTATTAATGAATATAATTATACATATTGAGTATTGAGTGTTGTGATTGGTTTTCTAATCCGTTATTTTTTAACAGTATTTTAATAAATAAGCATAGTGTCATTTAATCCAGTGTGTTTTTGTTGTATGCATAAAAGATGTTTATGTGCGTTGTGGTCAGATTGACCGTCTGATCGTCTGTGAGGTTTTCGAGGCGCAACATCCGAACTTCTCGGTACCTAATGCTCATCTCATTATTGAGACCGACAGGCAATTTAAAAATAATTTTGTAATTCCTTTTAAGAGATGTCCTTCAACGCCTTAACCAGATAAGTCTAGATCTCCAGAAAACACTCATTGGCAGGACAACGAAGGACAGACCCCGGAAAGCAGTTATCTAAATAAGTTGACGCACGAACAGCGACTGGACCAGGCGATTACATTTGCGTCTCTTCCCGTCTACTGCGTGTATTTTTACCTAGTGATGGGTGCTAAAAGACCTCCGTCGTCGGCGCACCCACCCCAACGTTTTCAATTCAATTCAATAGGAAATCCATTATTCTAGAAGATAACGTTATACAGAGGTTGTTTTCGGTCTATGGTGACGATTTCAAATAGTGTCTATCTTAAGAAAAGCCAGGTCCCAATCACAGATGGTGCTGTTGGCCCACCAGAGTTTGGCTCTTGGATATTCCTGTTTTATCTACGAACTCTTTCCTTACCATTTGTTTCCTTTCAGTTACCGGGATAAGTACTGGACGTTCAACTGAATATTCTGTTTCATTATTTCATATTTATAAATGTCTGTTGTGTCTATACGAAGAAAGGCCAGAAAGTTCTTACCCTCACCATGATAGAGATGTACTGATAATGTAAAAAAAAAAATGCACAATGATAGGTTGCCATTTCAATAATATGTAAGCTAATTTGTGTCTTTAGGTTGTGTTGAATTGATTTCGGAGCCAGAAAACTAGGCAGCAGCAGCATGTTGGACAAAATTGAATACCGAGCTGTGATTAAGTTCCTCATTTTAAAGAAAATCGGCACAATTGATATGTGGAGAGATGGTAGCTATGTGTAGTGAGGAATACATATCTTATGACACAGTGAAACGGCAGAATCAAAATGTGGTCTCATAAGTTTACAGGGCCTCAGCGATATAAGCTCAAGCGTGGCAAAAGTTAAGGTAGATGTAAAACTATAATTGTTTAGCTAGGGAAGTGAATATTAGTTGTGGGCCTTTTCACACAGTATTACATGACATTCTGCATATGAGCAAAGTAATGGCAGTAAGATGGGTTCGCCGATTGTTGATACTTTTTCAAAAATAGTAACATATGTAGTGTGCGCCAACCATTTTGAAACTTTATCACAAGAACAAAGATAATTTTGTAAACAGATTAGGGACTTTGGATGAATTCTGGTGTATCTATTTTTTCCTGAAGTCAAAGGTATTTGCAAAGCATGGAAACATATCTTGTATTCTGCCCCTGAAAAAGCTAAAGTGAAGCATTCATCCAGCAGCGCAATGTTGTCCTTGTTCTGGGGCAATAAAGGGTTATCTTAACTGATTACTTACAAAACGGGCTACAATCATAATATGCTATAGAAACCTACTCCAAAAGATACAGAATGCTATCAAAACAAAGAGATAGGGTGTACTGTCGAAATATGTGTTGCTCCTAAAGGACAGTGTATCGGGAGCACTTCTAATGAGCTAATTGCACTACGAACCTTTGTTCCATGCACCACATTCGCTCAATTTGGCTTCATCTGATTACTTCTTATTCCCAAATATGATGGAACATTTGCGGATTAGGTTTTTTTTCGTATGATGATGAAGCCATGAATGCGCTGGAAATCTGGTTTGCCTCAAACTCCACATATTTTTATGCAGATGGTATTAAAGGATTTATCCGTAGATAAGAAATGTAAATCAATATGCAGAGAAGGACGCGTCCCTACCTTAAGTCTATCATGGTGAGGGTAAGAAGTTTCTGGCCTTTCTTCGTATATATAATACACTAACTTGAAGTCTATATACTTTATATGTAAAGATGCTTGTAAGATAGTAACATATTATTATTATTTCTAAACCAGAGAACAGAAAGAGGCGACTAAAAATGCATGATGAGTCGTTATTTCGAGTTGTACCCACGGAGCAAGAACAAAACATTGTCCACAACTTATTCTTGAAGACCATTGATGTGAATGACCCTACATTCCAGAAAAGGGTTCTACCACAGAACGGTGTTTGGATAGAATATGCTACTGTAACAAATCATATTATTTGTCATCCGGAGGTAGGTGCATTATCCACAGCGTACATACGAAATACAGGATTAGCCTAAATGATTCATCAGGTTTCAAAGCACTGTTTATTTACAAGTATACGACGCACAAATACGAGTGATACACGAGAAGATAGATACACTCACCAAGTTTCTGGTACATTCTACAAATTTTATATATACAATGTGCGTACTTCTGTGTACGCTCTTGGTAATCCGGCACACATCTAAACGGTAATCCAGTTTCGTCCATACGTTCAGTAGTATGTTTCCACCACCAATATGCGTCACAGAAGCAGTGATGCATTCCTACAGTTCCTACAGCGTTGTTGTCGTTGGCGGTACATAAACTTTGTCCTTAACCTCACAGTAAGAAACCATATAGCATGAGATTTGGGGGGGAGGCTTGAGTGAAACCCGATGAATCATTTAGTTTAACTCTGTATAAGAAATGAACAAATACTTAACTGCCTAATCGTTACCTTTGCTATCTTTTTTTTAATTCTGGAAGCAGTTTTATTTTTATAAATTTCACCTGTTTTTAAAGTAATGCGAATATTTACACTACAATATCTGTATTTGTAAAGGTATACATTTAGCGAAAATTCGGGTAACAAAATCTAATTAAACAATTCTGTCTGATTAGAACTGTACAATATGTTACCATACCACTGTAACAAATTGTTTAATAGCATATTTAAGGACAAAGGCAAGAAATTGCTGTAAAATACGCCTAGTTTACAGTATAGATTAATATATGAAAGGAGATTTAATATCATTAGTTCAATTAGGAGTTACTCTGTGCAAACTTTTCTTCTATGCAAAAAATTATACATACTTTACTATTTTTATTGTACAGTCCGCAGCAGAAAACCTGCAACAGAGCATGCAAGCTTACTGTGAAACTACGCCTAACAGCGCAGAGAATTAACATAACGTCTAAGTGGCAAGAATCACGCAGCAGAAACCTCGTCGTCCTCCCCTGCACACTTATTTTGGAGCAAAAGACTTCGTCGTTTTACAATTAACTTACATGCTCATATTCCACGTTTTTTGTTGCGGAGTGTACAATATGTTTATGTATGAAGAATTGATTTTGTAAAAACACATTAAGGTGCTGAAGGCAATCGATCAACTAGGCTATAACTTGCGCCATCAAAAAGACCAGACGTCCAAGCTTGACTTGCGTATCGACAATTTATTTATGTTCACTGTAAATCACTGTATAAGGTTTAGAACCACCCGATAGACGGCAAAAATCTTTTCAGGTGATCGCTCCTTTCGCCAAACATAGAGCCCTGCTTTTTTCCTTCTTTTCACGCGGAATGTTTACCTCTTCATGATCTTAGTGGCCGAAACCACACGCTTTGGTAGCCATTTTGTTGCGCATGACAGGAATTCAACCATCATGTGCGCGTATTCACATTTGATAGACTGTAATTAAGATATTTTAAATCTAGAGAGCTGCGATTTTTAGTTACATGCGCCCATAAAATAGTCGTGTTGTTCACTTATGGAATTCTACTACATGAATACTTTGAATCCGTTATTTGTGGTGATGGGAGCCGAGATGGCTCAGTGGTAGAGCGTTTACTTCTGGTGCATGGGATCATTGGTTCGATTCCAGCTCGGGCCAAGTGAGCTTTGTGGTGGATAAACGTGTCCGTGGGTTTTCTCCGGATTCTCCCGTTTCGTCCCACTTTCCTTCTACCATTTCATTCATTTCTTATCAACATCGTCACCTTTATGCTAACCATAACCATGAGACGTAAAGCTTAATGATTTCGTCATTTGTGTTGGTGAAAGATATATCTATATACATGTAATATCTGTTTATCTTAAATATCCCTCTGGTTTATGACAATATGATGATATCACTGAGTAATCTCTATGAAATTTATAGATTTTTGATTCTACATAATGATCGTCGCAATCAAAAGGATTTATATAATATACTTTATATTAAGGATAGAAAATTTACGGTGCCGGGATCAGATGGTATGTCATATTAAAATTACTGAAATATTAGGAGGCCTAGCATTGATCCGAATATGATACGCCATTCTGATATTGTGGGTATCTCTACATTGCACTACTTATTACCATTTAATTTCCAGATATATGGTACTAAGTTTGTATCAAATAGTATTTTTTATTATGAACAAGTCATAGGTAGAGGTCTGCACAGATACAAAATATCGCCACCGCACTCGCACCCACATAAGCAGTTAAAGAAATATTATGCAGCTTATTTGTTCATGAACAATTTTGTTTTGAAATGAAACCTTAGCCACAATTATGCTCTTTAGGCTGAAAGGGACGGATCATAAGGCAAGTGAATGATGATGGAAGAACCAGTTTAGTGGCACGAAACGGAAGTACCCCGAGAAAAGGCACGGACACGATGTTGTCCACCACAAAACTAACTTAGTTGGGATTGAACCAGGGACTTCACGCACCAAAGAGTTACCACTGAGCCACCCTGTCCCCCAATTATGATTTCAAAATTTTGATATCGTTGATTCGTCGAGTACTACAAGAATGAATCAAAACATCATGGGTCCCGTATACATGTGTCCCATCCTCATTTAAATAAATACATTTAAAATCGAAGACACGCAGTGATGTAATTTTTAGGTAATTTTTCGCGATTTATAATTATTCTTTTTTGCGTACTGATGAACGGTTAGTCGCGTGCCCCATATTGGGAACTGCTGGTTTGTATATAGGATAACATCAGTGTGTTTTAGATTTTTCTTAGGATTTCAATGTTTCATAATGATATACAGTAAAGACATCGATTGATGATTACATAATCTTGTTTACGGTGATAAGAATCCATAAGCACGTGTATATACAGAAATAGAATATGCAATCTTTCACTTGCACGTTTATACTGTGTAGGCCAAAGGAGATGAAATGATGAGAATAAGATAGGAACGAAATGGAACGAAAAAAGTGGGAGGAATCGGGTAACTTCAAAAAACTCATGCACATAGTGTTTGTCCACCACAAACCTGACTTGGTGTGAGCTAGGAACGAACCAAGCATACCACGCACCAGAGTCAACACTATACCACTTTCCCTTTTAAGAAAAATAATTGTTAAATCGAACCTTTCCCAGCCACTCATCTTCCTAATTATCTAATTACTTTATCCACTTTGACCCATTAGTCTCAAAGACAGGTCACAAACTCAGAAATATCGAGAACAGTTAAAATTTCAAAGTCTCACCATAAGCATCACACGCGCATGCGCTAGCCACTAGACCAGCGGGGAAGGCACGACTTAACCACTGAGTACCATTGCCCCCGACAGGAAATGAAATATAACAGAAATAAAAATTAAATTAAGAAGAAAACGTAATGTAAACGTCTTGAAATCACACATCAACTTCTTTGTACTTACAGAATCGTAATATCTACAACACAATCTTGGGCGGGTTTGTGATGGACCAAGCGTACCAGTTAGCGTGGACTAATGCTTTCTTATATAGGTAAGTCCTCGTACATAAGTACAGTATATTTCTTGTTGCTTGGTAACACTAGACTCTAATCTAATTCTAACAAATAGGTAGATAAAACATTAGAACAAATTGATCAACAATATTCTAATTTAAAAAATTATTTAAGAAATCAAGTGAAGCAAGGTAACAGTAGATATCTGCATTCGTACAGCCACCAGAAAAAGTATCTTCCCCCATAAGTGATCTAATTCCATTACTTGTGGTCCAGATCATTTGTAGTTGTGAGAACGCCTGGACAGATGCAACCCAACTTAGAAGTAACATTTCTCGGTACTTACAGCAATTGGTAGCCCTAATCCAGGTGTTTATGCAGGTAAAATTGTAAAGTAAGTGACTAACGAAACAGCTCTCCATTCTAAGATGAATCTCAGAAAGAAATTTTTATCATTTGTAATATTGATAATTCCAATGTAAGATAACATGGAAAATATTGTTTTTCTCAGTCTTAGTGTTGAGACGACCCTCTTCAGTGCATTCGCAATAGGAAAGTGAAATACGAAGTACGACTACATGGTGACGTCAGCCGTATAAACCTTTATTCGTACTGTCTGGGAACGTAACGTGTTTAGCGAACAATAGATTAATACGTAAGGCATATTGTTAATGCGTCAAAAATACGTCTGATCAAAACCAGAGATTATTGTTTGTCAGAAATTGCTTATGTTTCTAATATTTTGTTCTACTACTACTAGGTCTACTGCTAGAAATAATGATTTAAGCAATTCATATTTCAGATACTTTCCATATAATAAAAAGACTTCAAATTGAATAATCAAAAACTTCATATAATATAAAATATGTAGCCAAGTCTCGATTTTCCAATAATAATAATAATAATAATAATAATAATAATAATAATAATAATAATAATAAGGGAATAACAGAATTATTATACTAATTACGTAAACAATATCTTGTAATAAAGAAACAATAATAGTCAAACCCCGGTCTCTGCCATACGAGTTGTATGCTTTACCACTCGCTATAAATTCCTTATACAAAGGTAAGAAAATAAACTAGTAGTTATGGAAGAAAAAATAGAACTTTCAATTTCTACACATGTTGATACAATTCAAAGAATGCGGAAATAATGTCTGCAGTATTTTCTTCTTTGGAAATTACAAGTTAAGGTGAGAAAGAATAGTAATGTAAATCGGGACAATCGTTAAAAACGATGAGGTAGTCTCAACTTGAAGAACGTTTCGTGATATTTTCCTCATTGACGAAGGTCCATATAACTTGCTTTTGAGTACAAGAAGTACAAATCAAGCAAGGCATTCACATATGAAACGTCTCCTTATACGAACATTAATATCTTGCAATGAATTTAACTAGCTAATAGTTTGGGTGAAAGAAGAAGTGATGCGGTAGGTAAGTGGTTAGCGCATTGAACTTCTATCCGGAGCATCCAGGTTCACATCCCTGCCAGGTTCAAACTTTTACAAATGTTTCAATATCAATTTCAATGCATACTCAGTATGACAAGCAAGATCTTCTCTCCAGAAAGAAAAAGATGTTCGAATGAGGAGAATTGGAGAACTTCTGTCAATAGAGGCAATCATTTACAAACTTAATTCCAGCAATTGTTCTAGATTTGATAATTTCATCTGCTTTCAAGCATTTTCTGATTCATGTTTGGTCAGTATTTTTATTTATCTAAACATACAGCATATAACGAAATAATACATTACATACACGGTAATATTGAGGATAATATGTAGTGTTCATTGGGCAACACGATTCGAACCATAGAGATTCATCTTAGAATGGAGAGCTGTTTTCTTTAGTCACTTTACAATTTTACCTGCATAAACACCTGGATTAAGGCTACCAATTGCTGTCAGGGCCGAGAAAATTTACTTCTAATTTGGGCTACATCTGTCCAGGCGTACTCACAACTGCAAATGATCTGGACTCGAATTAATGGAATTAGAGCACTTAAGGGGGGATACTTTTGTTGGTGGCTACACATTTACTTTAGTGTAAATATGAGACAAGATGGCATCAGGATTCGATAGACTGTTTGGAAAACTCATTTCGTGCAATTAGATCCATTTGGTTTTGTATTCAATCTTTATAATGTGTGATCATACCTGGCGTCAACGTATTTATTATTTTTAACTTATTTACTTTGTAACAATCTTATCATTCAGTGCAGGTGGATTCGGGCTTATTCTCGCGCCATTTTGGTTTCGATTTGTGCCTTGAATATTTATGAATATTTAATGCAATTTTTCTACTTTGGGACAAAACTAGTGCACTAATCGACTTGGCCGAACTACTGCGACTGTAATGTTAAAAATATATCGTGTTTAATGATTGATAGGATGGATGGAAAGATCTGGAGTTCGAAATGCATATATTTTAATCACGCTCGACTCTAGGGATAGGAGCTAAATACATGGTTCTAATTGGTTGGAGTTATCAGTTTCTCGCCACGTAGCATATATATATAGCACAAATCAAACGTCTATTATTGCCAGTTCTGCCGGTGGCAATAGCCGAGTGGTCTCGGGCGTTCGGCTTCGGATCATGAGGCGCAATCCACTGGGGGTTCGAATCTCTCTGAAGAGTAAGGTCGGAATTTTAACTGTCCTTGATATATATGAGTTCGTGTCCCTGTATGATATAGGTCAAAGGGACCTTGTATACGAGGAAACTCGGTTTGGTCAGGAAACTTAGGTATGATCGGTTGATCTTTTTAGAAAAGAAAAAGTTATCGTAGCTGAGCACGCTAGCGAACGGACTAGTAATGAAAATAGTGTTTAGCATGGGTTCAAACCCGGCCCAAGATTTTTTAAATTTTCGTAACACATTTTTTATTAAAATAAGATGAAAATAATACTAATTTGCCGTTGTACGTGCTATATAATGCATAAATTGTGATTTTCTACCATCTATCTAGAGATTTCTGTTAGCCCTTATAAAAAGTGATGTTATAAACCATACATTTCTTGACCCATACAATTTCTGAACCTGAAGATAATTGAACATCTTTTGTCCATTTTGGAGACACATATCCGGCATGGAGTACTACATTCATTCTCTCTGTCATGGTACCTAGTGGTGCACTTCACGCGAAATGTGTAATATTCCATTTGCTACATTCACGACGTCTACGACTCCATTCCATGTCGCATCAGATCTGTTCTGAGGGCGAACGGTGATTCAATGCCATATATATCTAGTAAGTTACATACAAAAGAACCAAAAAAGCAGGAAAATTACTGTACTTCTGTATCATTATGTGTGAAATGTTATCTAATAACGTTTTTGTGTGAAACACAGTATTATTTAATAGCTTTTATGTGTCCAATAATATCTGATAGCGTTAATATATAAAATATTATCTAATAGCATTTATGTGTGAAATATTATCTAATAGCATTTATGTGTGAAATATTTAATAGCATTTATGTAAAATATTATCTAATAGCATTTATGTGTAAAATATTATCTAGTAGCATTTATGTGTGAAATGTTATCTAATAGCATTTATGTGTAAAATATTATCTAATAGCATTTATGTGTGAAATGTTATCTAATAACGTTTATGTGTGAAATACCATCTAATAGCTTTTATGTGTCCAATAATATCTGATAGCGTTAATATGTAAAATATTATCTAATAGCATTTATGTGTGAAATATTATCTAATAGCATTTATGTGTGAAATATTATCTAATAGCATTTGTGTAAAATATTATCTAATAGCATTTATGTGTAAAATATTATCTAATAGCATTTAAGTGTAAAATATTATCTAATAGCATTTATGTGTAAAATATTATCTAATAGCATTTATGTGTAAAATATTATCTAATAGCATTTATGTGTAAAATATTATCTAATAGCATTTATGCGTAAAATGTTATCTAATAGCATTTATGTGTAAAATATTATCTAATAGCATTTATGTGTGAAATATCTAATAACGTTTATGTGTGAAATATTATCTAATAGCTTTTATGTGTCCAATAATATCTGATAGCGTTAATATGCGAAATATTATCTAATAGCATTTATGTGTGAAACATTATCTAGTAGCATTTATGTGTGAAATATTACCTAATAGCATTTCTGTGTGAAATATTATCTGATTGCGTTTATGTGTGAAATATTATCAAATAATGTTATTCCCATCATGCACAAGATAAACCTTATGTTATCAAATTAATGGAAACAAACATCTCTACTTCGCAAAACGTAAGCTGTGTAAGATACTAGCACTTAAAGAGCGCAGGCGTATTACCTGGTAGTTGTTGTGGCGTATTAAGGTGATCGTCTATAGTACGTCAAGCGTAGTAGAACGGAGGCGTATATTGAGGCTGCATGCTTCTACACCCTCCCTGGCGAAAATGAGAGCTGCACCATACGAGAAATGGTATAATATTTATCTAGAGTCCATTCGTGGCTTATAAAGCTACGAGGGGCGATCAGAAAGAAGGTTACAAAGTGCAGTGAAACGTGTGTATATTTCATACAACCAATACAGCCCACAGATGGTATATACATTAGGTTTTTTCGACATAGTCTCCATAAAGTTGAGAGTTTATCACATCGTAGGATGAGTTTGAAGATTCCCTATTCCCTGCTAAAAATCCTGTCCTTGCGTGTTCAACCACGTGGTCACGAAATGTTTCCAGTACTGCAGAATATCATGCACAATGTGATGAAGGCTTCCGAACGACATTCCCAATTCTGTCATCAGGCCATAACGTGATCCTCCTGTTGTCCTGAATCAACTCCTCCATGCGTACCGTGTTCAAATCCGTTGATGCCGTACTGGATCGGCCACTGCGCTTTTCGTCGGTGACGTTTTATCTACCATCCGCAAACTTTGACATCATTCTGCGACGTGCTGATGACACATTACAGTCTCTTCGTAAACCTCTACCAGCTGCCGGTGAATTTCATTCAAGGTTACATGTTTTGCCCACAGAAATCGAACTGAACGGACTTCTCACGAGACTAGTTTTCCAAACGTGTCGCCATTTGTGTTCACCTACAACTAGCGCCGTATGTGGCGGATGGCTGAAACTCTGCACAGTTGTCAACTCCACGTATTAAAAAAATTACCGCACACTCCTCTTTCCTCTATAACAGAAGAAACTCCAGAAACATCAGCCTTGTAACTTTAGTTTCTGATTCTCCCTCGTACATTCCACGACAAATTAAAATTGTTTTGGGGGAACAACGGAAGCCAGTTTGTTTATTGAATCATGTAGTAAGGAAGTGTTTAAATACATGTCTAGCATGTTTCAATTCTGTTAAAGTTCTACTTATTTTATTTTATTCATTTTTTTTTCAGCAAGCACCAGCCAAAAGTTTGTCATATTAGTGACATTAATTTCAATAAGCCGATTGAAGTCGGATCTTTGATACGAATGCATTCTGTTGTAAGTATTTTTGTTTCTAATTCTGCATATTGATCTTGTTAGTACTGTAAAAATGAACCTCAAATTTAGCAATTACAAATGGGGGCGTTAGGCAACATCGATTATCATAGGGGGAACGAAATGTTATGTTTGTTGTAGTTCATTTGGCCGATGAAAGTTGCTGCGAGGGATTGATGTTAAGAAGCGATTTGATATTATGGGGAAAAGTAAAAGCTAAGCATTCACATAAGGAATCTACATTCTTACAATACACAGAACTCTTACGAGAAATATAAAAGTGGTGTGAACAGTCTGGAGCTGGTAGCTAGTTTTACTAAAAGCACACACACCTCCATTATTCTGACACTGTCCTATAGATGGCGTTTCCTCTGCAGCTAGTTTGGCACAGCTTCTCGTGATGGTATTTTGTCAAACAATGCATATCAGTAAGATATTGTATCGTTCAACCACATTCAAGGTGATTGCCGTAGAGAAGATAACTCCGAACGTGCAAGCATGGGAGCTCTCTGCCATATGACATGACCTAAAATCTATTTAAAGAAACTAATAAATTTACCTGAAATACAGTACTTATACGAGGGCAGTCAAAAAGTAAAAGGACGAGAAAAGGTACATTTATTCTAATGATAGAAAACTGAAACATACATTATTTTTCTACATAATCTCTGTGCACTTCAACACACTTTTCCCAATGTTTCATAAGTGTTTTGATTTCGTCGAAGAAGAAAAAGTTTTTTGGCTTCACCTGTAACCAATTTTGCACTGCATCAATGACTTCTGCATCGGTTGCATATCTTCTTGCCCTGAGCGCTTCCTTCAATGATCCAAACAATGGACATCGCGATTTCGTCCACTGTGATTCGTCTGTTTTCCATCGTTATACCCTCAACGACTTTCAAATTGTCCTCAGTCATTGACGTCGATGGCCTGCCCGATCTTCCCGCATCACATAAAGAAGTTATTTCCTGATTGAAACGCTCTGTCCATTCATAGATCTTGCTTCGCAATAAACAACTGTCACCATACTGCGCTTGCATTCGACGAACAATTTCCAGAGGTTTAACACCTTCCACGGCAAACAAAAACGGAATCACTGCCTTCATTTCCTCCTTGGTGCAGATTGATAATGGAGCTGCCATGTTTAACGGCCTCCTACACTCGAACGATTAACGCGGAAATAAGAGTGACACGTCGCATGGAAGTGTTGCAGACAACACTAATTCAGCTCTGGATACCAAACCCTAGTGCGAGAAATTGCAGGTCTCTTTACTTTTTGAATTCTTCTGGTATTATTTTTTTGGTGTAACACATTAATTGGCGTATCTTGTAAATCTTCTTTCGTACTAAGGTTTCAAGATGCTTGAAAGGTTGGCAAAGCTGAAGCAACGGGTAGGCTACCGCATCTATCTTCCATAATCAAATTAAACTAAAATAACACTTATGTTTCAAGTATATTTATTTCAAACTTCCAGTGGCGAAGGGTGGTAAAAGGTCCTGAGGCCAGGCCGGTAGCCAGCCTAAAAATGTAGGGGGGCCCGATCCAACTATGCCGTCTTGATTTTCTTTGATGCGTCCCAGGGGTAGCCTCCCCAGTTTGGTAACCATTGGAGTGTTAGATCTGTTAAAAAATATAAACAGATTACGAAACGTTGTGATTTAGGCATATCTTACAAGTAGTGAAGCGTGGGCACCCATTAAAAAGGAAAGGTCATCACCTATGTTGTACACTATCATGATTCTTACACAAAGTTAAACTATATTACATTTAGAAACATGCGTTGTATTTCCGTTACTATTAACGCATTGTAGAGTTTATTATCCCTTATATCCATAGTAAAATTTACCTATGAAAAGCTAGAGATTTCTTAAATGCAAGACTTGTAAGACTCTTGCATGCAAGACCAAGACCAAGACCAAGACTGGGTGTGCAAGACCAAGACCAAGGATTCCAGTGCAAGACCAAGACCAAGACTGGGTGTGCAAGACCAAGACCAAGGATTCCAGTGCAAGACCAAGACCAAGACTGGATGTGCAAGACCAAGACCAAAACCAAGACCACCCCGGTCTTGGTCTTAGTCTTGCATTTGCTCATCACTATGAACAGTTAAGGAGATTAGTCACGGATACGACTTTTAAGAAGGAACTAAGAGAGATATTTACAAGATGATACAACAATGCAATAATCCAAGTGATATTATTATTATAACATTGGGCCTACCCTGCTGAAACCAGGCCCGCAACCAGCCACAGAGGTTTGGGGAGGGGATGAATATGTTAGTGGGACCAAGTCATTAAAAATTCTCTTACAATAGCTAAATTGTGTTTTTATATTAATAATAGCATTTTGTGTTAAGGTCTAGAGGGGCTACGAAAAGTTTAGGGGGGCCTGGTCCCCCTAACCCCCCTCTGGTTGCGAGCCTGCTGAAACTATCACCCTTCGCCACTGCTTATATCTTATCTTAATAACAAACGCAGCTCTATTCCCAGGCCATGTGAGTTTGTGGCAGACAGCATGGTATTCATGGGTTTTCTTTGGATGCCCCTGTTTCCTCCCTCATTCACATTCCACCAATTCTTTCATAATCGTTTATTTCCATGAATCACCCTTCTCCATTAGACTAAAGGATATCACCGTGGGAAATTAAATATTTCATTTAAAAAAATGAAATGAAATCTTTAATTTTACGTCCAACGATTATGCTGTGTAGACCTGAGATGGAGTGGGTCCGTGAATCAAATGGGTCAAGATTTATGAATGGGTCAGTGGATCGTGGGTCAACAGGACGTGACCTACTGCGACCACCCACCCACCGTGACCCACCGACCCACCATGATAAACTCTCACCCACTCTGCTCAGTCAGTGTATTGTAGAGAGTATCTTCTGAACTCTGGTGAATTTGTTTACGTTTTACTTTCAAGGTCTCCATTTTTCTTCCTTTTTATTCGTTTCTATTTACATACCTGAGATCAGTATATCTAAGTGAAAAAAAATAACTTCAGGCAGTTTTGGATATTGATATTTGTAATTGAAATAATAGCAATAGAACGTACTACTTGGCTTTTGAGAGCTGTTCCGTGGCTAAGCAGTTAGCGTACACGCGTTTGGCGTGGGTGACCCGGGTTTGATTCGCAGCGAGAGCTCATGTCTTTCAGATTCCACGTTAATCAGTAGGTCCCGTCTCATATAGCGTTGCTCCTGAAAGGGACGTTAAACTCAAAATCAATTCATCAACTCGGCTTTCGAGACACAGTCGAATTTTACAGGTTTTTTTTTCACGTTCGCCTACTTTACCTTGATTTGCGACTTTTAAACTACATCTTATTTTCCACAGAAAAGTATCTGTAATTCAACAAGGAAATAATTATATATGACAATTAAATTGAAATTCATCGCAATATTTCCCATGGCAAACACTTTACCATTTTATATCGTAAAGGTCAGGGATCATTAACCCACGCCATCTTTGGTGTAGACTATAGGAGACGGCGGTGAGGAGGAGGAATGAAATAGTTGAATGAAGAAGTTGGGAGGAAATGGGAGAACTCCGAGGAAACCTTTGCACAAGGTATTTGTCCGCCAGAAACCCCACATGGCGCGAGATAGGATCAAACCAGGAACGCCATGCACCAGAACACTACTACCGAGCCGCCACAGCCTTGTTAAACATTTCATTTAATTTTATGAAACTTTCCGTACATGTAAAGTGAAATGAAATGAAATTTTTAAGTTTTACGTCCCACGATTATGCCGGCTAGGCTAAAGGAGACGGTGATGATGAGAAATGAACGAAATGGTGGAATGAAGAAAGTAGGAGGAAACAGGAGAACCCCGAGAAAACCCACGCACACGGTGTTTGTCCACTACAAAGCTCACTTGCCGTGAGCTGGAATCGAACCAAGGACCCCTGCACTAGAGGTGAACGCTCTACCACTGAGCCACCGCGGCGCCCTTTCCGTACTTGTAGTAGATGTTGAAAGTCCAATAATAATAATAATAATAATAATAATAATAATAATAATAATAATAATAATAATAATAATAATAATAATAATAATAAACTTCTATTTATATAATGATTTTATATGGCATTTGAAAATTGTAGGAATTTCTGGCCTTCGATGCTATGAAATGCACGGTTTGGTAATATAAAAATTAATAAAAGATGGCTCTTGGTGTTTTGTTCGTGTGTGTGTTGAAGTAGAGGTTTAAGTCTTTGCTTTCGTATTAATATTATTGACATTTCTTTTGCAAATAACCGTGAATTAGTATTTATTGTCCTTTGTATACTAACAGAGAAATATATCAGATAATCGCAAAAATATTGGCTTTGAAGTAATAAAAATTAAATTTTCTTTTTAATTTGCGATATATAAAACTGATATCCAGGAATATATATACATACATACACACACACACACACACACACACACACATATATATATATATATATATATATATATATATATATATATATATATATATATATATATATATATATATATATATATATATATATATATATACGCGTAAGAGATTGCATTACAGTGATTTCGTCGTCTAGTGGTTATGTTCCTTGTACGAAATCCCTGTTATAATTTCACTGCGTTTCACTAAATATAGTGTATTGCTCTTTCGTTATTGAGCGTGAAATTTTTATGTATAAACGAAAGTGATAAATATATATATATAGTACCATAAAAATAGCCTATGTAAATAAACCATTGTATATGTGGCTACCATCAGTGAGAAGTTAAGATATTGTTTAACATGTTACATTTTAGTGTAGTTTGTTTAGATTAGAAACAGCTCTTACTCTTAATTAACCACCATGCTGTTTACAAGTTTAGTGTTAACATTTGTTTTCATCTTTAAGGAAACGTGTTTTCTTCTGCCGTTTATTCTTACAGCAGAGTCATTCATGAGAGTTTCAGCCCAAAGCTAGTTGTGTAAGTAAACTTAAAAAGTGACATTAACAAAAGTAAATTTTTACAAATACACTGCCCAGAGAAATTCTTTCTCCTTGCTTCTGGTACTCTAGTGTTATTTGTGACGTGGAAACTGGTCTGACCTAATCAACGAACATAAAAGGTTCGTTACTGAATTCTCCATCTCTCTCTCTGTTTGTTTGTGTGTGTGTGTGTGTGTTATTTGGGAATTTTTCAATTTTGAGCCCTCCATTTGACGGAACATTAAATACTATCTCAAACAAGTGATGGAATTTTTCGCGTCACTCTTACCGTTCCCGAGATATTAGCCAAGAGAGTTCCGATTTCGGGAGATTATAAGAAATACTGGGCGGATTCGTTATCAAATTTTATTTCTAGAACAACATATTTATAGACATGCGACAATAATTTTGGACATGAGTGTACATTAGAAATCCTAATTTTTGATACCGTTCCGGAACGTACCTAGAGTTCTGATTTTGGGAAGCCATATTAGCAAATGGGCTCCTTCATATAAATAACTTTAAATAAATATTTGGAGGGCTAAGCCAACTTTTAGGGGGTCCGTGGGCCCCCATGTCCTCTCCTAGCTACGTTCCTGGCACCGTTGTAAGCATGCGACGAATGTACAATTTTTAACAGTATGACATAAATGCACATTCTTTAGGGTTTAACGAAGCGATCAACATAAAATATGCGCAACATTTCCATTAGAACAATAAATAACGCGAAAATACTGAAAGCATATTCCTTAACCTATTGCCTAGAATCGAGCAGAAAACTTGAATATCATGAAAGCCTTTCACTTAAACGCGAATTTTTTACAATAAATAAAAAAAATAAAATAAACAGACGCCACTTGGAACTGTCATCGACGAAAGACAGGGAAAAAAGTAGATAACGCCGATGTTGCTACTTAATATAATAAATCCGAAAAAAATTTACAAAGTGCCAAAAAAAAAAAACCTGGTCTGTGCTAATTTCAGGGTGATTTACCCTGTACTTTAATGAAACGAAACGAAACCATTTGCTATGTTGGGATGGAAACACTCTACTTCACATTGAGAAGCTAGTTCCAACTGAGCTCACTACAGGCGCTAGAAGCGACCTACGCAGGTGACCTCTCTTGACACTGATACAAACTACGTAGTGGAGCCATATCTCGAGAAATGTAAGTCGTAGAGATGATATTGGTGTTGATCAATACCTAATAGAATGGTGAATATTTACAACGATATTGCATAACTGATATCTGTGAATTACTTCCATTTTTAGTTGTAGCTATTTTGGACAACGGTGCTTAAAAGTGCACAATCTGTTGGGAAGAAGAAGAAGCAAAAATGTAGAATATATGTTGAGATCAGCGTTGCCAGATCTAGCATAATGATGCTAGATCTAGCATAATTTGCATGTCTTTAGCATCTACAGCAGATTTCAGATGAGAAGCGGCATGGCCTTGAGTTGGCTTTACGCGGCGTCCAATTGGCTTTGAGCGGTGTTGACAATTCGCGACAAGCAGTTCTGCACGCTGACTTCTCGCGCTACTGCGAATCTTGACAATAGCAGAGGCGCTTATTAGAAATATTGTATTAGCACATTAACTGCTCACTTTACGAAGTAGAGAAAAGAATTACGAACACATACGTGAAAACTACATCTTTTTATGACAACTGGTTGTCATGATACACGCTTTGAAAGGTTTCCATATAAAACAATTAGTAAAACGAGCGTTGAGTCCCGTCTAATTTCCAATGGATTTTTCTTCGATTTGGAAATGGAACTCAACTTTTATTAAAGGATAATCAGGGGTGTAACCAACAGGTTGTTCTAGGGGAACATTACTTTCAGGGGGAGGAAAGCTTTTCACACATTAAAAACAGAACAAATGACCTCTTTCAGAATATGAAAGCATTTTAACTCACCATGTATACTATACACATATTATGTTTTTTGCTCGATGCTACTTTAACAAAAGACGGATCTTGACAGTACTGAAGTTGAAAAGCGGATTGTAAGAGATAAATCAATAAGCTATTCATAAGAAAACAAATGCTGTTTGTAGCAGTCTATTTATCTGACTTTGTGTTAATGTAGATTAAAATACTAAAGGGGAAAAAAACTCGAAAAAATATCAACTCAGATATTATTATGCAATAATATAGTAGTGAGTTCACACGATGAGCGTCCAGTTAGGGAAATAAGAATATAAAGCATATAATTAATGTTAGTTATTTTAATTAGGCAAGGGCGTAGATCCTGGGGGACGGAGGGGGCAGGGCCCCCCAAAACTCATATGGGCCCCCCTATATTATTTGTAAATTTGCAATATTAGGCATAATTTGAATGCAATTTGTCTTAAAATCATCATATATGCTTTCTGCATCTGAATGCACCCCCCGCCAATTTACAGAGAAATCAGCGTCCTTGTAATTAGGTACAGAAACTGTATTGATGATGTTTTCTTTTTCTTTTTTTAAAAATCGTATTTTATTAAAAACGTTCCTAATTTGCATTAACTATTAAATAAGTTTACTAAACATATACTAGATGAACCTCATTTCGGGGCTGGAAATAGTTTGGAAAGTCAAGGCCCTCTTTTCCCCCGTTTCTACACCCTTGAGAATAGTAAGCGATCGAATTAAATAACAAGCCTCTGCAATTTGATTCATATATATATATATATATATATATATATATATATATATATATATATATATATATATATATATATATATATATATATATATATATATATTCGATTCCCGGCGGGAGCTCATGTGGAAGAACAGAAGGTATAAGACATTCGTAATATTGTTTTGAAATTGCCTTCATGCAAGATTCTTCCTTATTCGACAGAAGAAACGCAGTGTGATTTTTTTTTCTTCGTTTCAATACCTTACGTATGTGTGGCCAATTACGTGCTCCTTCTTAAGCACCAGGCGTCTGAGTGGTGTCATAAATTATTGTAACCCAAAACAAACTCGACCATATCGTGTTGCTTACGAATCAGATGGATTGTTGTTGTGAGACCTACATCAAGTATAAGAGTATGTTATTACATGGAAGCAAAGGAGCTGATTGTGTGTGTAGGAACGCAACTTCTCTTATAGCATAAACAGAATTCATTAGTGTCTAGGTTGCTTTCTTTCGTGGTAGTTCATTTGTTCTCCAAAATTATAGTTGACAATGTCTTTAAGGAAACCCAGTACAAGTGCGGAATTTTCTTAAAAAAAAAAAAAAAAAAAAACTGCTACGAAGTGAAGCTCGAATAATTATTCTTTGTGTTTACAATTTTTGGAACTCATAATAAAAAATTTACAAGAGTCAGATTCAGACAATGGCGAAATATTAATTGACATAGACAATAGTGAAAGTAGTGTTGAAGACGAACGTTTAGCAGTTCCACTGGAATAAGTTAATAGGTAGGTTATTCAGTTGCTATATATACTTCTAGGATACACAGCCAAAATCTTTGAGTTTGCTGGAATGGTATATTTACATTGTGAATAATGTTGCCAATGTATGTGTAATAATCTCAACTAGAGGAAGAGCGAGAAGGGAAAGGGGAGTCCGAAATCCGGCAACACCGCGCGGAATATCGCACAGCATTGGCTACTGCCCGTGATGCTTTACATCTGAAAAACACAATAGCATCTTGCTTTTAGCATCCTGCCCAAATCTAGCATAATTACAGCAAGTTTATCAAAAAGCCATAAAACCTGGAAATGAGAAAGAAGTTGGGCGTGGGAAGAAAAAGAACGGCAGAAATGTATCCTCTTCCATTGATTCATACAGCCGGTAAACCATACAGCCAGTCTTATTTTCCGAAGTAAGTTAGAAACGGCGTTGGTCTTTTTTTTTTTGTGTGTGTGTGTGTGTGTGGCTCCACCCAGGGTGTTCTAATCCTTTAACTGCGAGACATGGGCGGAGTTATGGGGGGCCGTTCTTCCCCCAACTTTTTGACAACTTCACCATCTTTATTTCTGATTTCATGACCATCTTTATTCCTGAAATGAAAGGTCTGAGACCACCCAAAGATCTGCCCCTCCTCCCCCCCAGCAGACAATTCCCAACTCCGCTTATGCTGCGAAGTAATTTTCTTTGAAAATATGTAAACAAACACTTTGCATTCATTTATGCGATATATACGCCATTGAGTCTGTCTACGACTGCACTAGTTTAGTTGAGTTAAAGCTTTGGTGTGTGAAGTATTGAGTTCTATCCACGCATTCTTGCGCTCTGCGTATTTTAAGTTACGTTATCGTATCTCAACTTCGTTTTTTTCTTTTAAAACTCCTGAATTAGTAATTATGAGGATCTAGCATAATTTGAACGAATCTAGCATAATTTCGATCAGGTTTTGGAATAATTCCGAGCTGTGAATCTGGCAACGCTGGTTGAGATAGATAGATATTTATATAATGATAGTGACAGTTTCGTGTTGCAATGAGATGGAGATTTGAGAATTAAAGTAAGTTGTGCTGTGTATAATTTTAATGTCTGATAATAGATGGTTGGTTCTTGCAAATTATATATAAGAACTAAATGTGCTAATGGTGGTGAGTTATTTATTTTAATCTTCGAAGTGGGTAATATAAAATATAACGAAAATCTCGTTATATAATAACTGGTGTTTCCGCCCGGGAGATAACTTGAGATTTGGTTGAAGCAAAGTAAGCAATCTCATAAATAACCGTCAACACGGAATATACTTTATTAAGAAGTAAAAGGAAAATTTATCGTAACCTTAAAATGGATATACACAGAGTTGACAGTATTAGTGATGAAGTTGATGATGTTGAAACACCAGGATCGGATACATCAACGAATGTGGCTGACCTTATAAAACAGCTAGGTCAGCAAATGAATACTAAATTTGAGCAACTGACACAGTAAACACAGCAAATGGATACTAAATTCCAACAAAAGTTAGAACAAATTACACAGTCTATGGCACAGCAAATGAATACTAAATTTGAGCAATTGACACGGCAAACACAGCAACTGACACAGTAAACACTGCAAATGGATAACACAGGCCTGCATTATTTCGGTTGTGTCATGTTTTTCAGCATTGGAAGATGGATTCTTATGTAACTTGGTGCGCTTAATCCAAAAATAACCATAGTTTGATCCCATCATGTCGGAATTGTTTGCAAATCTCAATGTGTCAAAATGTGCTATATGTCTATAAACATCACAAATATGAGACTACGAACAGATGTCAGGACATAGGAAATGCTGCCATCCGTTTGTTTGACTAAAACGATTCATTGTCAACACAAACCAGCAGATGGTAGCACTTCCGTCGTTAAACTTGGTGTACACTTCAACTGTTAGTGGTGGTGCAACCGTTCGTACATATCTTCCGTTATCAAAAGTCGGGTACAAAGTATCGTTTGTGTGTGTGTGTGTGTGTGTGTGTGTGTGTGTGTAAATGGGATAGCTGTGACAGGGACTACCATTAGAAGCAGAAAGACTATCCATAACGAGCGTAATTGCAACCTGGAGTAAAAAATGTATAGTCCCATAAATATTCCATCCTTCCTTGATCATTTGCCACAAACCACATGAAAATCTGACTTCAATTAGAAATTCTAGACCCAAATGAAATCCATGAGTTCTTTTCTGTTTTTGTTTGTTTGTTTAAAAAATCGCCCTTTATCGTTTGTATTATTTATTTTCTCTTCTAATATGCCATTTCTCAACTTAACACATAGTATACACCATTATATCATAAATGTACACATACGAGATATGAGTAAACGACTACCTAATAGTTTTTATACTCACGTTACTGTCGTATAATTTATATATGTTTTTACAACTTCATATTTTAACAAGAATGACTCAAGTATATTCATTTATTTAGACGAATTTATTATCAGTTAACTTAAACTACTCATTTTTATAATATCCTTCTAACCAAGGGCGCCGATTTCTCTGTAAATGGGGGGAGGGGCATTCAGATGCAGAAGGTATATATATATTTGGTCTAGGAATTAATTCGTGCGGTTGGTACGCACACATTGAAGCTGTAGTACAAACACAAAATACATAAATACCTTAAGAAAAATATTGTCCATCGCTAGCCACCACTTTCGCCCATCTGTCAGGCAATGTACGGATTCCGTGGCGAAAGAAGTCCTCATCCTTGGAAGCGATCCAGTCAGAGACCCATGTTTCGATATCTTCTGAAGAAATAAACCGCTGTCCAATCAAATCGTTGTTCATGCAATCGAACAAGTAGTAGTCCGAAGGAGCAACGTCTGGTGAATACGGCGGGTGGGGTAAAACTTCCCATCCGACATTTTCTAAATAGGTTTTGAAAGGTTTTGCGACATGTGGGCGAGCGTTATCATGTTGAACAATAAGTTTATCATGTCTGTTCTCCCATTCTGGTCGTGTTCTGGCCAGAGCTTGCTTCAAACGCATTAATTGTCGTCGATAACGTTCTCCATTCATAGTTTCACCCGGTTGCAGCAGCTCATAGTACACCACACCTTTCATATCCCACCATATGCACAGCATAACCTTTGCACAGTGAATATCTCGTTTTGGTTGTGATGGACCTGGTTCACCTGGTTTCACCCAGGCCTTTTTTCGTTTAGGGTTCTCGTAATGGATCCACTTCTCATCACCCGTAATAATTCGATGCAGAAACCCCTTTCTGCTCTGTCGTTGAAGCAGCAATTCGCAAATGGTTTTTCGTCTTTCAACGTCTCTGTCTTTCAATTCATGTGGAACCCAATGTGACATCTTTTGAATCATTCCCATGGCTTTCAAGCGTTTGGAGACTGTTGTTTGATCAAAGCCTAATGCTGCTGCAAGTTGTTCCTGCGTTTGACACGAATCCTGCTCGAGCAATGCTGTCAATTCTTCGTCTTGAAATTTTTTTTGGCTGTCCAGCTCGCTCTTGGTCTGCCAAGCCGAAATCACCACTTCTAAACCGTGCAAACCACTTCTGACACGTTCGCTCAGCTAGAGCATGGCCACCATACACTTCCACCAAAATACGATGACTTTCAGTCGCACTTTTCTGCATGTTAAAGTAATGCAGCAGGACACCCCGCAAAAACACTTTATCAGGCACAAATTGCGCCATGTTCACTTAACTACAAACTGGTGTTGTTGACGCTTTAATCGACTGCCCTATACTACGAACGATACGCGATGACAGGGGTTTGCAACACATGTGTGGATACACGGAACTGTGGGACGCTCCGTTCGTTGCGCCATCTCTTGTCCACCCGCACGAATTAATTCCTAGACCAAATATATGAGGATTTAAAGACAAATTGCATTCAAATTATGCCGAATATTGTATATTCATAAATATAAAAGGGGGCCCACATCAGCTTTGTAGGGGACCCGGGCCCCCAGGATCGGCGCCCTTGCTTCTAACGCCTGTTCGGACAGCTTGTTATTTATGAAAAGTGTTAGATTAAATATACTTAAGTAGGTCAATATTACCTTTCTTACATTCTCTTAAAATTTAACAAGATTCTTGTACATGAAACTAATGTTGTAGGAAGTAGCAGAGTCTTGTTGCAACTGATTTATACAGGGTGTTTATAAATGAATGATGCTGTTTTAAAAATTAATAATAAATATATTTATTTATTTATACGGGCAAACCTTACAGCATAAGCAGCAGCAGCTGTCCAAGTTTCTGACGAATTAATCACAATCCTTCAATTGTGCACCTTTGGTTACACGACACACATCTGCGCGGTAATCAAATTCTTCTCATACGCCGTCTAGATCGTCCGCCGTGATGGTATGCAGTACATGCGTTAACGGATCACAAACTTCCTCAAGGAACACGGGTATTGGCAGTGCATAAACTCTGTCTTTCAAACCCCCAAAGAAAGAAATTGCATGGTGCTATATCAGGCGAAAGGGATGGCCAGGGGAGAAGGTTGATGTCTTCTGTTGCAGCACGTACAAATTAAGAAGCTCTCACTTTGTCTGTTGATTGATATAAGGACTGGACTAATTGCACTTTGTACGGTTTAAAACACGGCCGTTTGTGCAACACCTTCCATTCTTTGGCATGTCCAATTCCCTGCTTGTTTTACTAAATGACTTGCAAGGGCTTCGCTGAAACGCCTGGCGCACTCTTTCAGCGTATTCGTCAGACACACGATGTTGACCAGAACTCTTGCCTTTACACAAGTATCCAGTTTCCCTGAACTGTCGGTCCCATTTATTTATGTTATTCTTGTGTGGTGCGTCATCCCTCAACCGTGAGCGAAACCCGCGCTGCAGTGTGACCACAGATCTGGACACCTCAAAACGGAGCACACAGAAAGCCTTTTCCTGTTGCAGCGCTATCTCGGAAACTGATGCTGCAGTCCCGCAGTAAGCATGACAAGCAAACATTAGGTAGCGCATGAGAAACTTGAACGGCTGGAAGGATGTTATAAAATATATTTTAAAATATAAAATCTATTTTATAACATCCTTGGACAGTTGCCACTGCTTATGGTGTAGATTTTACCCGTGTAAGGTAATAAATAGACTTATTATTAATTTTTAAAACAGTACCATTCATTTATAAGCACGCCGTACAGAATAATGATATTAATGTCTTAATTTTGCCACCTTTTCTAGGTTACTTTTACAGAAGTGAATTACATGCAGACGGTTGTGAATGTTGAAGTATTCGACCCTCGGAGCGGAGAGCAAAATACAACGAATGTTTTTAATTTAACTTTCAAATCACCTGAAGTAGTGCCACAAATTTATCCACGATCATACAATGGTAAGTTCCACGACAAGCTTTAAAAATTAAACAATGGTAAACCCATGTATATTTAGCTAAAATTTTACCTTAATATGTGATAACCAACTTGATTAGGTGCTAGTGTAGTTTTGGCGTACAACATTTTGGAAGATTTACACGTAAAATTCAATACTTTGCATGGGGACGCGGTGGCTCAGTGGTAGAGCGTTCACCTCCGGTGCTTGGGGTCTCTGGTTCGATCCCAGCTCGCGCCGTGTGAACTTTGTGGTTGACAAACACCTTGCTCGGGGGTTCTCCCGTTTCCTCCCACTTTCTTTATTCCACCATTTCACTTATTTCTCATCATCACCGTCTCCTTTAGTCTAACCGGCATAACCATGGGACGTAAAATTTAAAGATTTCATTCCATTTCAAATGTCGATTCAACACTGAAGACGATACGATCCAGAAAATCTTTATGGTCATGCAGCAACATTTCATTTGCGAAGTTGTAAGCGTCGCCTTAAAATTTTCCATACAGACGGTTGCACTCTAACTACAGATTCAATCTTTGCTAAATGTGAAACACAGAACGCTTTCTGCTTACTTGTCGCTATCTTTGCTTCTAGCACATTCTAACGGCAGACAGAGGAAACAGTGCAAGCACATGCGTGCGTATGTTAATTGTAATAAATACTACAAACAAGGGCGCCGATTTCTCTGTAAATTTTGGAGGGCCCATTAAGATGCAGAAAGTATATAAGATTTTAAGACAAATTGAACTCGAATTATGCAAAATATTGTATATTCACAAATACAGTAGGGGGCCCAAGCCCCCTCGGTCCCCCAGAATCGGCGCCTTTGAGTACAAAGCCTTAAAACTCTTATATTCATTTTGAAACACCATGTATATATATATTGTGAAGTAACTGTGTATTTGATATAAAGAAACATGAACTTTTGAAAACTTTGAAAGAAAACTTTGTTTAGAAGTGTACATTCTCAGACACATGTTGTAAATGCACATTTGTTAAATAAACTCGACTAGCTTCCTTCTTTCCTTTCCGCATACCTTCGAGCACAGCCTGATACTTCCCGATTAGGTCATCATTCTTGAATTGATCAAAACCACGAAGAACAGAACAACAAGGGGTATTCAACACACGATTGGGACAGGTGCAGGATCATCAGAGAGAAGCGGATCCCACCATTGGAGGACCACCGACTCCACAAGACAAAGAGTACCATTCTGACGGTTCATCGCCGCAGACACCTTTAAGTTTGTCACCAGAGTAGTAGAATGAAGATGTAGAAGGACATTATCGTAAGACGCTTATCGACGCCCCTTGCAGACCAAAAGGATTAAGATTCAGATGTTGACTGTCTTCAGCTAATCCAGACTTCTCCAGATATTCATCATTCCAGATGACCAGAACGACGCCAGTCTCAATGGATCTATCAGGCTAGTGCTCATTCCTATTCTTTAATTACAACCTTTCTCTTTCTCTCACCCTTTCCCCTTACTAGTCATTTTTTAAATTAGAAACATTTGAATTTTATTTAAATTCAACCACAATTTCACAGTTAAGTACCGTGTTCTGCATCAGTTCCATCCCCATTTGGTTGCATTTATTTGTTTCATATTCTGAGCTATAACTAATGACACAGCACCGGCACATGGCATATATATAAGTACCTAGTTATATGTAATAATAGTACGTAACCTCTTCTTGTACACCATAATGCCTGGAGCGATTCGTCAATTTTGTGACTTTTAAGAGTAAATAAAACACAAGAAAAGAATTTTCTCCATTTATAATTAATACTGGAAATTTGGACGAGTTTGAAGGTGATACGGAAGAAACACGTATGAATTTAGAAAAGACCATAGTCGTCCGAGTTTGCTTAGAATAAGATCTGATAATTGCATTTCTCATCGGAGTCAGTTCCTGGACAGGAGAGGATTAAGGTTTTTGGGGGCCCTATGTTACAAATAAAGATAAGAATGATTCTGTATTAGATTCTGCTTCGCAGATTATCAATAATTAGAGAGGATTTAGTTTCACCTAAGGCTAAGATATTGAATATTAACACACGAATAAAAGAAAATACTCAGAATGCTCTTTTGATAAACAAGAGCTCCTTCGTAGCTAAACGGTTAGCGTACGCGCCTTTGGCGTGGGAGACCCGCGTTCGATCCCCGGCGGGAGCTCATGTGGTTCGGATTCCACGTTAATCAGTAGGTCCCGTCTCATATAGCCTCGCTGCTGAAAGTAAGTTAAACTCAAAATCAACTCAACTGTTTTGATAAACAAGATAGCAATTGTACGTTTCAAAATTAATGGGAGAACATTTCATCATGCTTTTTGCGTGTTAAGTAATTTTTGAATGACTTTTTAATATCTCAGAGAGCCCAAATTGATTTCAATAGAAACCTTTTATTGTTAAGGATAGATGGAAAATCTAGATTTGCTCTAAGTAATGACAGAGATATTTCAAAGGAATTGTCACCACAAGCTAATAATTTGATTTGTAATAGAGAACTAAAATAGCTCACTCCCTCACAAAATAAGTATCGTGAAGACGCTGGTGGAAGAAGACTTAACTCTAGAGATACTGCGAGCGTAGCGAACGGGAAAAATTTTAGCATGGGTCTGAAGCCTATAACATAATAAGTTGATTGCTATATTTTAGTATTAAAGAGAAGGATTTTGGGGATCCTCTGACCCTGGGCTTCATTGACTTTGCCCTTAAGCCGCTCCTGTTCCTGGAGAATCGGAAGGAAACGGATTCGTTCCCTCCTGAAGTTTTTTTTTTTCATCTGGTTCACTTCTTTTAGAGCTTTGAAAATTAAATTGAAACATATCGTCGTAAACTGCTTCGAATACATATCCAATCTTTGCAATAATAATATGACATATATATATATATATATATATATATATATATATATATATATATATATATATATATATATATATATATATATATATATATGTATACAGTAGAGCTCCGAAATTTCGGCCTAATGTAGACCGAAGTATGGCCATGTTTGTGAAAATGCCGGATTATCGAGAATAGGGATAGAAAAGAATAAGTATGAGTGTTTCCTCAGAAAGTACAGTACTGTACTTGTGTATATTGTTTGCTTGAGAATACAACAGAGAATAAACTGCCCAATTACCCTTAAACAAAAGAAAAGTACGTACTTTATGAAAGCATAGAGCCTTTACTATACATGGAAATGAAAATTAATGAATACACACTGTACAGCAATGTACCTGATAAGACGGACGTCAGAAAAATACTTGAATGGGTCTGCACGCGGGTTTTTTTTCCGCCCTGCCAGAGTGCAGCCGAGTTACCCAAACTGCCAGTTTATTGAGTGCCGAATTTTAGGGACTTTACTGTAAAATAATTTTAGGGACTTTACTGTAAAAATAATTTTAGGGACTTTATTGTAAAAATAATTTTAGGGACTTTACTGTAAAAATAATTTTAGGGACTTTACTGTAAAAATAATTTTAGGGACTGTACTGTAAAATAATTTTAGGAACTTTACTGTAAAATAATTTTAGGGACTTTACTGTAAAAATAATTTTAGGGATTTTACTGTAAAAATAATTTTAGGGACTTTACTGTAAAAATAATATTAGGGACTCTACTGTAAAAATAATTTTAGGGACTCTACTGTAAAAATAATTTTGATTACATTTCATTTTAATCAGAGAATGATCCTCACATCATATTTCGAAAAGTTTTCCCTGAATTTCCTTCTATCTGAAAAAAAAAACTGTATAGGTTTCTGTTTAATAATTCTATTTTATTCCTTATTTCAGAGGCAATGATGTGTATTGATGGACGACGTCATTTCCAAGATTTTATGAACCAAAAGGGTCACTCACAAAAAGAATAAAAATGAATAATATACTGAGATTCTAAGTCCATTTTGTTTCGTATGTTTAAACCAAATAAATAAAACTCATTCGATTTATTATGAGTTTTACATTATGTAAAATAATAGGCCTGTTGTGTAAATAAATAAGCTACCGTTTTATAAATGTGTTTTTTTATTTATTTTGATTTTAGACTCATACCATAAACTTTATTTTTCAGTGAAATTATGTTTTCTTTAGTCAACTTAGACAGTTCTGAAACTTAAGCATATACAGGGAAGGCTATCACTGTTGGGAATGAGGCTACAAGGCTTCGGACACGTAATGTTACGACAGTGGTTCTCTACCTAATTTCTATCACGACCTCATCTTATCACACCCTCTTGCCAGCGAAGATTGTGTGAGATTTTTGTAGTATGCCTATTGCGGAGATGTCACGATATCCATCTATTTCTATAATAGTAGAATCCATTTATTGTATATAGTGGATATAGTAACTTCCCTCAAAGCGAATGAATTAAAATAAAATTTTATCAGTTCATTCATATTACAAATATCGAATCCGAACCATCATATTGTTTCAAAATAGAGGCCGTTTGAAAATTTTAAAACTTCATGACTCCCTTAAAATGGTCATATGATAAATAAAAGTGATTTCTAATTCTGGTTTTAAAAACTTGGATAGTAGTTAAAAAAAAAAAGTTATGGAGTATTTTAAATGACTTAATAATGTGCCACGAAGTTTGGACCGAACATTATTGTAACAGTGAAATCACACCGTACCCAGGTATCTCATTAAGTTAGCTTTCAATTTTAATTGTATTTCAATATGCAGGTTTTATTAGAGGAACTGTACCAAAAGTGGGCCCCCATTTTGTTTTTTCCATATATCTAAGAAAATATCGATCAGAAAAAAATAATATTCAGGCTGAATATAATATGATATGTAATTGCTTTGCTTGTTTCTTCCCATAACAATCAAGAAAAAAATAGGTTGAGAAAAAATGGATTTTCATATGGACTGCGTTTTCGGCATTCGAAAAAACTGTTCCAAAACCGGGCCCCTTTAAATTTAGATAAATTACACAAAACGAAAATTTGTATTACTTAAATGAGTTACGCATTTAAGCTAAAAACAACATCCTAAACACTGGGGATTGAAATAAAATGAAATATGAATGTTTAAAAGACTTTATTAGAAGAAATTGAAACAAACTCCGAAAAGTAAAGAACACACTAAAATTGAACTTAAAACTTAAATATTCTACATTCTAGTGGCCGAAATGCAATCTGAGAGTCTTTTTCTTAACTCCAGCACAACCTCCACTCTAGATTAAACTTGTAAACAGAAAATGTCTAAACTTAAATATTCCACATTTTACTGGCGGAAATAGCAGATCAAAAAGTCTTTTTTTCTTTTTTAAGCTCTAGAACAATCTTTCAAATAGACTGAAACTTTCAAAACTGAAATATTCAATATTCTACTGGTAGAAATAAGAAATCTAAACATCTCTCTTTCTCCAACCTACTTATTTGGCATTAAAAAAAAATCCTCAAACTTCAGAACCAAAACTTCCAAATTAAGCGTGATAAATGAAATGTTTCTCAAAGTTAAGACTTCTACTGGCGAAAGTCACAAATATAAACGACTTTGGCAGTCTCCTCACAATCTACATGGGCCCACTAAAAGCACATGACACAATGGACCCAAAGTTCAACTCTCGTATCACTCAAAAAAGTTTCAGTGCAGAACGTGCAGGTGGCATCGTTATCCGTGGACGATGTTTTCCCCGGTGGAACGTTTAAAGTTGAGAATATTGTTGATGCTTCCTTATATCAGAGATTGAGCCACAATTAGAATCGTCTTCCTTGGCTCTTCCTTTCACCTTCAGCGGTATCTTTTACTTTCCTGGATCATAGGATCTTGATAATGACTTGACACTACCATGTCCTCGATCACAATATTGAGTTATTAGTTTCGACTTTGTTTTGGGCATTTTGGTCCTCTTGAAGATTGTAAATAAATTGCACGAATCATGAGAATTTGGTATGAAACATATCTTTTAATTTTGCACAACATAGTAGGGGCTCGCTTTAGGATTGACAAGGGGGCCCACTTTACGACCATACATGTTTCTACTTTCGCTGCAAATAATTTGTCACTCCTACGTCTAAATTACTAGCTAATTACATAGAACATACCTCTTACCATTAAGATTAAATAAATAAATAGTTGGTTCAATTATCTCTTTACTAACTATGGAAAACAATGCTTGCTCGTCGGAGCTTCAAAACTTTCCACTGCATGAAAACTCGTCAGATGTTTATTGCAGAACAAAGGATTAACTGATCAACACAGGAACTAGCGCTGCATACAACAGTAACGGTAAACTACAATTCAGCTTATTTCTAGCATTCTACGCCAATACCCGGAGCAGCAATTGAGGGGGCCCGCTTTATGGACCCGGGCCCGGGTTTGGTACAGTTCCTCTACATTATTTTTCTGGTATTAGACCTATTTCTTGTTGTTGTTAACAGTATGTATAAATTCAAAATAATATTTAAAAATATTTTCCGGTATTATAGTATTCGCGCCGAGTCGTGAAGCTTGACCTAGATCTACCGATTTCACCACCCAATAGAACGCGAGGGTGTGTTCCGACCGTCAACCTCCACCCATCTAATTTTGTCAGTGTCTTCTCTCCCGCTACACGGAAGACATCTCCCAAAAGTACAGTGTTGTCAGATTGGCGCCAAGTTCCGTTTTGTTATTTGTTTTTTTTTTCCTTGCGTTATTTCTTCGTTCTTACTATTCGTGTTATTGTTACCGTTTTAGAATAATTGTTACTGTGGTTATTGTTATGTAGTGTCATTATTGGTAAATTTTATTTTATTATTATTATTTTTTTTAATAATTTACTATGTCTTCAAAGTTTGGTAACATTGTTGGTGAATTTCAGCTGTTTGACGTTTCCCCAAGTGTGCGCTCGAGAAGCGGCTCCACGAATTGTACCGAAGTTTTCAAATGTGTTGGAGCTCAAGCGAAATATTTCTATGATTGGTTTAGAGCCCAAGCTTCACGACTCGACGCAAGTACTATAGATTCTAATTACATTTATCTCTTCCGGTTATCTTCGCGACTCCCATGAAACCTCCAGGTTGAGAAGCCCTGTGTTACGGAATAATGGCACATGCCTATATGTTGAATATGTGTTGCTAGGTTACAGGAGCGTCATTTAGGGGGGCAGGAGGGGGCAATTGCCCCCCCCCCCAAGAATTTGAGGAATACATATATTTTAATCCATTGTCTACTAATATACTAGTACAGATGTGAAACTCTTATGTCGGTGGCGCTCTTGCCCCCCTCAAGCGAAGTCTGAAATGACGCCCCTGCTAGGTTAGATTCTGTGTAAACAAAAACATGTTGGATTGAAATCAGATCAAGATGGATTAGGACTGAAGGAATCTCCTATGTTCTCTCATGTAATGGAATCTCTTTCTCTCATTACGTTATTATGATTATATGAAGATTAGTTGGAGCACGTTTAGAAATAGAGATTTTATTTTGGAATATGGAATATGGAGAGTAATAAATATTTGTTGAGCGAATAGTGTGCTTATGTTTGATTTTGTACAGCAACTTAAATATAACTCAGAACTTAAGTACGTACTCTTATTATCGTGAGGTACTCACTTGTGAATTTAAATTAAGAATAATGTGGCACAGTTATACATTATGCGGACACTTTTAATATTTCAATAGTCACTACTGCCATCTAGCAGTGTTATTCAAAGCATTTAATTTGCATGAACCGGAGCACAACTTGCTTTCCTTGTAGAAATATCCTACACAAACGGTTGCCGTTTATTGCTCTCTGTAGGCTTCGAAGAGGTTTGGGTTTCATTAAAATCATGCAGTTTCATCAACTATGCTATGAAGACGTGGATGCAGAATTGTGAGACTACCGGTACTGGTTTTACACTAATGAAGGAAGATGAATGTGTGAGAACACTACGTACACTCGAGAATGAAGTGGCAGTGAGAGGTGTTCTCGGGTGTTTTAAAAACGACGCCCACTAACAACAGCGCTATTCTTAAAAAAAAAAACATGCACGGCGTCCCCCGTTCCTGAAAAAAATTAATGGGCAAATATAGGCGGGAGGACGGTGTGACGTCATGCCGCTACCTACCGTCCCCCACCTTTTCAGACTCACTGCCACCCCTGCTTAGAACCATTAGCGTTGCTCTACGAATTCATCAAACAGTTACATCGATTGTTATGCAAATAAGTGATGCTAGTGTCAACGTGTATAGATTTTAACTGTCACCTGGAAAGAATCGATGTAACTATTTAATAGATTGGTAGATTTACTCTGCTCAGCAACGTTGCACATAGTGCAAATCGTGTCTATAGACGAGGACCCGAAATGTATAAAATTATGTATATATATTTGTCGCTTTGACTTGTAATCTCTGTTGGTGCCATTTTTTTTTAGAACACCCGATGTAATTATATATGATGTACAGTAATGAGTATTTTTGCGTACTATTGTGACGCTTATCTTTCTCCCACCTTATTGAGTTTAGGGTATCAGACAAATTGGTTTGAACAATACACAAATAGTAATGTGTTGGAGGTAAGTAATTAAATTTAATAAATACGTTACTTTCGAAATTTTACCTCCAAAGAATTGAATTACTCCCAGTGGCGAAGCGTAATCCCACAAGTAGGGTAGGCCCGATAAACTAGGATTCTCATTTAGCTCCACTACAAATATTTTGAAGTGCAGTTCATATTTTCTTCTGTCTGCTATTTGCAGCGGGGTTGAGGGGAATTTCCTTCTCACTTGCTGTTTTCATTTTCTGCATATTTGAAAATGAGGGGAGAGAAAAATAAAAAACAATCTTACAGTTAAATGTCAAATTTCTTGGATAAGCGTTTGTTACTAAGTACAATACTGCATTTAATTAATGCATCACGTGGTAATGACTTTACTAGAAATCAGTGGCGTATTTAGGGGTGGCTTCCGGGCTTAAGCCCCCCCCGAAATCTTAGTAAAGTAAATTAAATATCTTGCAGAATTTTCACATTTTCAGGCAAAGCCCCCCTAAAGTTAGCAAAGCCCCTCCCGAAACAAAATCGTAAATACGCCACTGCTAGAAATGTTAATCCTAAGAATGAACTTTATTTGAATCAACGTAACGTTAGAACAATAATAGGTTTTGACACACAGAAATAACGCAGCATTGCAGTTTGGACACTTAGCTAAGACATGCCGTATGGGATTTTGAAAAGATAATAATTAAATAAAAGAACTGCTGGAAAATATAAAAAAAGTACGAATTTTTTATTTTCAAAAAAGTGTTCCTAATTTCGTACCCCAATATTTTGAGAGAAGAGTGTGTGAGTTTCATTTCTAAATGTAGAAATTGCTTTATTATAAGGGTACTACATAAAAACGCCAAAACATAAGAAATACTCGGAAAATGAAATATAATGCGTATAAAAATGAAAATTAAGCCTAGGAGTTTCTTTGAAAATAATGTCCACTTTGTAATACCTTGCCGCATGCAACGTCGCTTAGGAAAAAAAAGTTAATACTTAAGAAATTCTCGGAAAATGAAATATTACGCCTATAAAAATTGCAATTAAGCCCACTAGTTTCTTTGAAAATTTTGTGCACTTCGTAATAGCTTCCTACTTGCAACGTCACACACACACACACACACACACACACAAAAAAAAAAAAAAAAAAAGATATATGAAATACTCACAAGGAAGGGTCACGCAGTGGCTCCGCTGAGATCCGAACGAGACAATTGTGTTTGCACTTGATATGTAATAATTAGACGAATCCCAAAGTTATACGTGCTACCGGGCGGAATATCGTGAGTTACAACATATTTTGTAATATAAAAGCTACATAGCTGGCAGAATAGTTTGAACCAAGTCATTTGTTCGGAAACAGTTGGGTAAATGGAAAACTCGGACAATACGTATCCCATCATTTTCAACGACAAACATTTTTGGGGTAAAAACTTTGTCCCAGGGTCCCCCGCAGGGTCCCAGACGGGGTCCAACTCAAAATTTTCAAATAGCAAGGGGGGTTAAGTGGCACATCATTTGAAAGCTGTTGTAAAATGAAAGAAAATGCAGCATGTCTCGTCTCTCTACGACAACCCTGTGCAAAATGGCGGAGGGTCAAAATGTAAACAAAAACAATTGAAAAGTCCATGGTTACCCCTATAAATCGGAAAAGGTGAGACAAATATGAAAATAGGAAAGGGAGTGTGGCATTATTTTCAAAGTACAACAATTTTGTTGCATTTTTGTACATTTTGCATATTTTAGTCATTTACTAATCAACATTAATGCCAAATTTGTTTTCGTAGCTTCAGCAGTTTGGTATGCTTATCCTTTCGATATAGGTTTTAAGCGGCCCTCTTGGATTCAAGGTGTCCATAGATTTTCAATTAAGCTTTTGTTTACATTTTGACCCACCACAATTTTGGACAGGGTTGTCGTAGAAAGTCGAGACGTCCTCCATCTTCTTTCACTTAACAACAGCTTTCAAACGATGTCGTACCTCTCTTGCCATTTGAAACATTTTAGTTGGACCCCACCTGGGACCATGTGGGGACCCTGGGACAAGACGTTTTCACTTAAATTGTTGTACTTTGAAAATAATGCCACACATCCTTTCCTGTTTTCACATTTGTCTTACCGTTTCCGATTTATAGGGGTGACCATGCACTTTTCAATTAAGTTTTTTGTTTACACTTTGACACGTCGCCATTTTGCATACGGTTGTTGTAAAGAGTCGAGACTTGTTGCATTTTCTTTCATTTTACAACAGCTTTCAAATGATGTGCCACTTAACCCCCCTTGCCATTTGAAAATTTTGAGTTGGACCCCGTCTGGGACCCTGCGGGGGACCCTGGGACAAAGTTTTTACCCCAAAAATGTTTGTCGTTGAAAATGATGGGATACGTGTTGGCCGAGTTTTCCACTTACCCAACCGTTTCCGAACAAATGACTCGGTTCAAACTATTCTACCAGTTTTTTTTTTTTTTTTTTTTTTTTTTTTTTTAAGTTCTTACATTACAAAATATGTTGTAACTCACGATATTCCGCTCGGTGGCACGTATAACTTTGGAATTCATCTAGTTATAACATATCAAATGCAAACACAATTGTCTCGTTCGGATCTCAGCGGAGCCACTGCGTGACCCTTCCTTGTCAGAGAACGAAATATTGTGCTTCATTAAACTGCATTGAGGTTTCTTTTTAACAATTTAAACTAGGTATACATCACACATAAAAGATTTATTAGAAGGGGAAGAAGAACACAATTCGTGACACCATCTAAAGCATCTTGTACACCGTATCCACTTTGCCCGTTTCTTGTCTGCGGAGGACTTCCCACAAATGTTACCGTTAACATCCTCCTCCTCGCTGTCTTGATTGTCAGTCGATACATATGGGGTATCTTAGTCTTCTTCTTCTTCTTCCTCACTTGATAACTGACAATTAGTCATCTTCTCGGCTTCTTGTTCTACACAGAAACAAGATTTGCTCGTTTCCTAGGTCTAGATGATTCCTACTGAGACTCAATTCAAAACGTAGAGGTGCTTGGTTCAGTAGACCTATATATTTTACGGCTACTTTCTGCAGAATTTTCCAGAAGAAGTCTTCTTTTCGTGTCCCCTTTTTAAAGATTTATTTATATCAGTAGATACATAGTTAGAAATATTTTCGTTCTCATCTGCCTGCCGACGTTTTTCATGTGAGGAGATCCTCTGACAAGGGCATCTGAAATTAGGTGGGAAATGAATCATCAGACTGCATTAACATCTAAACCAAGACGAGAGAGAAATATTTGTTCCAAATTTCGTCCCGGGGATGAAAATTGGGTATACCTGAGGGGACGAAATTATGAACTCACCCATTCTCCAATGTGACGACGAATGCGCATAGTACTCGTGCTTCAAACAATTACAACTTTCCAATCTTAAAATATACATTATAAACTATTTCTAGACGGAAAATTGTGGTGTGTTTACTTACCTTTGGTGCTAAGAGTGTTATCACAACCAGGAAAACAAAATGTTCTTGCTTCTAATAATTATTAAACAACAGAATTATCACTACAAAACAAAACGACTTGACGCACCGATACGTCCAGCTCACAATTTCCTCCTTTATGGAAGTTTCAGTTAGGTGTCACCAGGTTGGAGGACTTATCAACGTAGATAAACCAGGTGACGAAATTAGGCGCGGGGACGAAATACGATACTTTTCCCCTATAAACTTTGGTGCAAAGTATGCTCAACACAGGAACATAACGTTTCTGTGTAATGTTTTCCCTTCAGTATTTATACATTTTTCTTTCTACACAAAACTGCATGCAGTCTACAAATATTGATATTAGAATGATAGTACCGGTATCAGTATTTAGTTTGAATTATCGAGATTTGAAAATAAAATTAAGTAATTTCTGGTATAGGCATAAGAACCGCATTGTAATAGTTTAGCATATGTTCCACAAAAATGCCAACTTAGGAACAGAAAAAAAAATCCCCGCGTACTGCTTTGCCTTGGTTATTTCTTATGTCTAAGAATATCATCTCTACCGTAATCAATGGAAGATTTACGGGGTTTGGAACTTCAGGCTGAAGCCCACCCAAATTGCATGATTTCTTTTTTTAAAAAATCTAATATTAGTCATTCCTATGCATATAAGCTTTAAGCCCCTTCCCCTAAAGTCTAATGATTTTTTTAAAAAAAAATGAAGCCCTTGTGAATGAAGCCCTCCTCAAACTACTTTTCTGGATCCGCCACTGTTCATAATTTATTTTCCAACAAGAAATTCATTCCGGCATCTACATAAATAGGAAATTTACCTAAATTTAGAATGCAGGAGATTCCACTAGTAATAATTTCTTATCTAAGCGGTATTTTGGACCGGTGCAAAGTAACCCCAAGTAGAGGCTGAAACCGCCTTCTCCCAGTTTTACTTTTTTATGACTTTAAAACGTTTCACATTTCAATTTCGACTATTGCATCAAAGTCTCATTATACACAGTAGTATTCTACGAAACTGACTTAACTTTGACAGAAATTCTTGTATGTGATATCTTTCAAATTTTGGCAGCCTTTACAGTGACTGCTTTCCATACCTCTACAACAACGATCCCTCCTGGAAATTAGAACTGATGTTAACCGCCAACATTATAGCCAAAATACAGTTAGATGTTCTATCTTTCTATTATTGATATTCAATTATATGTTTCTATTATTGATAATTTATTTAATTTAGGTATATACTCTCAGGAGTTTTTCAGAGTAGCTGTTTCTTTTCCTACATGGGGCCTGTACCATAATAGCTAGTAGAATATGATACATTAAACATATATACAAATTTACCAAACGCTACCTTAGAGGATAAAATAATATGTCTGTGCAATTTTAGTTGATTTTTCCCTTCATAGAATCAGTGGGGTATTTACGACTTTGTTTCGGGGAACTTTGTTTATTTCGGGAGGGGCTTTGCTAACTTCATTCCTGAATATGTGAAAATTCTGCAATGTATATAAAACAATAAAAAGCTGCGATAAAATTTCGGTGATTGCTTAAGCTCGGAAGCCACATCCTTAAATATATGACTACACTCAATACAATATTAGCTAAATATCTTCCGCTGATTCAAATGAAGTTCCTTCAGAGCATTAACATTTCTAGTGATATCATTATTACGCGATGTATTAATTAAATGCTGTATCGTTCTTACTTTAAAGTGGGAAATGCAAGTAACAAACGCTTATCCAAGAAATTTGACATTTAACTGTAAGAATGTACTTATTTTTTCTCTCTCTCCATTTTCAAATATGCAGGAAATGAAAACAGCAAGTGAGGAGAAATTCCCCTTATCCTCCCTGCAAATCCCAGACAGAACAAAGTATGAACTGCACTTCAAAACATTTGTAGTGGAGCTAAATAGGAATATTCCACGTATTGCGTGTTTTCCTCATGTAAATATTTGTTGAGTAATAATAATAATAATAATAATAATAATAATAATAATAATAATAATAATAATAATAATAATAATAATAATAATAATAATAATAATAATAATAATAATAATAAGCTAGTTTCCGTCTACTTTTGCCTATATAAATATTTATTCTTTCTTGTTAAATTAAACAGCAACAACAAAATACTACTACGTATACATGCACATCAATTTAACTTTAAACATTGTAAGAAATACAGCTAAGAAATTTCTTTAAAATAAATAGATTTTGTAGTTTCTTTTGTTTAACTCAATAAGGAAAATAGAATTCTGACTATAATTTTAAACATTTTAAGATATATTAAATATTATTTGGTTTAGTTCATCAGGCCTACCCTACTTGTGGGATTACGCTTCGCCACTGCACGTTCATATTCCACATAATCATTATATATTTTGCTTATTTATAATCCAGCTCAATCATACTTTTTTTTCTGTTTTTAGGGGCGGGGAAATTCCGAACAATTATCACTCTTTATAAATCCCTATACTGTATATTCTTACCCCAAAGAATGTGAATTTTCTGTGGTCAATGGAGATTTCATTCCACACAAAATATTGAAATTCGCTACGCTTGATTGTGATAATATGGCCTTTAAGAGAATATGAATGTGTATACCGGTATGTTATTTATTAGAGTCAGAGTATTGCTCAGAACTGGATGAGTTTTTTTTTTTTTTTCGTAAGTAACTTTCTGTTTAATGCAGGACACGTTAAATTAAAACCTTCATTTTTTTTTTTTTTTAATTCAGAGCTTAGTTTGTGTACTCAGTGTAGCTGCGTTGTATATACATTCGCTTACTAGCATTGCTTCAGCGTTTCGAATTCACCTAAAATACTCATTCCGACATCTGGGCAAAGTGCCAAGTGGAATGAGAGAATGTTTTCTTTCTTTCTTTTGGCTCCAAATTAGACGCTTACAACAGCCTGTAATCTACCAACAGCAACGGCGCCGACTTTCCAAAATTTATGTGGGTGCAAATCAATGGCGGGACATCTTGTATGTTTCCAGGGGAGTCTCGATATATTTTTGATGCCTGTGCTGTAATAAAGTAAAATATACCGGTGCTATAAGGTTGAGGCTGACCAAGCTCAGTCGGTAACACGGCTGACTGAAACGCAAGAGAAACGAGTCTAAAGTTAATGATAAGTTACTGTAATGAATATTTTCAACATACGTAATTGTAACATTAAGTGTATACTTTAAGTAACTTACATGATGCACAATGATTGCAAGAGGCAATGATATTATCATGTTACTAAAATAAATACCACATTCATACAAATTAAAATTTTAAAAAAATCATAAAAGCAAATAATTTTAATGGTATTACAGAAAGAATTTGCAAGAATTTTGTTGTGAACATAAACTACAAAGTCATTAACTTAAGTGTGTTGCTTGGTTGTCTTTGCACAAACGCATTTGAAACAAACAATTATGTTTTCAGGGCCGGATTTAGCATTTTGGCGCCCCTAGGCCCAATAATTTTTTCCGCCCCCTAGTCTAGTTAAATTTACTTTCCTAAAAACCTTTATTAAAAAATTACAGCCAGTTCTCCCGTGTTTGAGATCAATGTTGTAACGAAGTTGATGCATAATGTTGAAAAATAGTTTAACTTTACCAACAATTATTTGTTCCAATGAACTTCAAAATCAGAATGCTTTATTAGCCTGATTTTTTAAAAATCAATTCAAAAAATATGTTAAGTTATGGCTATTTATTTTTATTTCTAGATATTTTTTTATTTTTTCTCTCGGCCGTGCGCCCCCTTGGAGCTTGCGCCCATAGGCCCGGGCCTACCGGGCCTATTGGGAATCCGGCCCTGCTTTCATCTCAATGTATTGTTTGCTTATTATTTTTTGATAATGGCAAGTGAGAAATATTTATTTTGTTTCTATAAAACTAAAGATCTTGTGGGTGCGCAGCCGGAGTACCCGCGTAGTCGGCGTGCATGACCAACAGTATGCATACAAAGTGGAATAGCTTGATTTTCGACATAGAATCTCAAGAGCGACCATCGTTAGGGACATTATTAGAAGTTGATTTTTTTGTAAATATTATTTCTGTTTATAATAACTATTTAAATTCTATAGTAATTCTATTACTATAGTTATTTCTGTTATTAGATTCATGGGATTACACCAAGGCCGGCCAGGTGGTTTTTAGGTATCTATACTTCGTGACTTAACTTTTCGGTAATTCACAGACATTAGGAAATTCTAATTCTAGAATTCTTTCAGTATTTTAAATAACCAAAACGATAAAATCGATTAAGGTAACATTATATATACAAAAGCTGGAAAGAAAGAAGTGGCAACACATGGGTTCAAAAACCGAGTCATTGAATTGATTCAATCTTTGCTGTATGTGGACAGGAGGTGGACTGCCAGGGAATTGGATAACGAGATAGGAGCATCCCACACTATACTGTTGAATGTGTTGCACAGTGTCCTTGGTTACTGAAAAATTACATTCCGGTTGGTACCGCAACACCAACCAAAAATTGCACAGATAGGCCCTTTGCGGTGATCATTTGGCACCTTACAGATGATAAGGTTGCGTGTTCCTGAACAGGATCATCGCACTTGACGAAACATGGCTGCGCTCGTATGAGCCAAACTTAAGCGCCAATGAAATGAACAACGCCACTCATCTTCTCCCCGACCTAAGAAGCTGCGTCAGGAACCGGGAAATGTGAAGGTGATGCTGATAGTGGCATACGATGTACGTGTTGTCATATTACGACATGCAGTTCCTCCGAATCAGATCGTAAATGCAGTGTACTGCCGCAGGTTATTGGAACATCTTTGTCCTGCACTACGCAGGAAACGACCCAACTTCATAACGAATCCACTCATTGTTTTGCATGACAATGCCCGTTGTCACAACGTAGATGCTTTGAGGAACCTGTTTGCACGATGGGGATAGGAGGTTCTAGAACACCCACCCTATTCGCCGGACATGAGTCCATGTGACTCATCTGTTCTCTAAGGTGAAAGAACCACTGCGAGGAATGCGTTCCCGCACCAGAGAATCTATACTTCGAGCTATTGGGCGCTCTCTTGCAGACATCCACAAAGAGAGCATCGGTGCTGGTATCCTGCGACGTTCCCACATCTGACAAGGGGTGCAACATACTGCAGGAGATTACGTTAAAAGGTCTGTAGAAGTCTCATGATTGTATAATAAATGATTCACGAAAGATTTATATATTACCGTTTTTTTCTTTTCAGCCCTCGTACTTATGCATAAAAAGTTCTCATTCATAACAAATGGTCCATTTCACTTATGTATAAAATCAAATCTGTCCTGTTTCTCGGGGCAGCCCATATGTCAATAACTCTTTGGAAGTGTAGTTTTTACTATTTTTTTTTCTATTGATACTATGGCTAATACACTGAGATGATTCTGAAGTATATTTCTTTAAACGCTTTTATATTCTTTAATATAATAAAGTAACTCCAAGTTTCTGAAGTGAATATATCCATATTCACTATGATTTTCACGAGTTTTTTTTTTGTGTGTGTGTAGTGTGTGTGTGTGTGTGTGTGTGTGTGTGTGTGTTGGAAGATTCCACGTCTTTCTACGCGTTCATTATCAATTTCACGAAGATACACTAATAACATCTGCATTAGACTAGAGACGTTTGCTAATCTCCCTCGTGGCTAAGCGGTTAGCTTACGCGCCTTTTGCGTGGGAGATCAGAGTTCGAGTCCCAGCGGGAGCTCATGTGATTCGGGTCCCACGTTAAGCTGTACGTCCACGTCTTATGTAGCCTCGCTGCTGAAAAGGTCGCTAAACTCAAAACCAAATGAAATTGAGACGTCTGCTGTCTCGTGTACATCAATTGCCAGGCGATTTTTAAACTGACAAGCAACGTGAAATACACCAAATTATTATAACAGATGTAGAACTTCCTTTAATTACAAACGCCTTGTTCATATGTTCTTGGATTATTATCTACTAACACTTCATGAATTGTTTATTTCGTATTTAAGTTCTCTGTCAGAGGTTACGCTATAAAGGAAGAGATTTACAATTTAAAAATGAGAATACTGTATTGTGATGCTCTCCCACAGGAAATTGAACTCGGAACTGTCCAGTCATTAGCAGGGCCGGATTTAGCATTTTGGCGCCCCTAGGTCCAATAATTTTTTCCGCCCCTTAGTCTGGTTAAAGTTACTTTCCTAAAAACCTTTATTAAAAAATTATATCAGGCCTATATGTTAATTGGTTAAACAGCACTCCACGATGCAATTTTATCATTGCAAGTTTTTTGAGGAATTTACTTGGTTCTGAGTTTAACAAAACACCGTTAATATATTAATAAAAGATTGGTGAATAACTCTGGTTTTGTACAATTTAGCCATTCGGGAAAATAAATTTTAAAAACTCTGTAATACATTATAATATAGTTTTAATCTCAGAAACACAGCTTACATGAAGTATTTTGATAACGTGACACAAAAACTGTGTTTTAAAGTAGTAAATTGTACTAGTATAAAAAATGACATTTTTCCGTTCGATTACGAGATTGCCGCTCAACGACATCCCAACAGCCAGTTCTCCCGTGTTTGAGATCAATGGTGTAATGAAGTTGATGCATAATGTTGAAAAATAGTTTAACTTTACCAACAATTATTTGTTACAATGAACTTCAAAATCAGAATGCTTTATTAGCCTGATTTTTTTAATCAATTCAAAAAAATATGTTAAGTTATGGCTATTTATTTTTATTTCTAGATATTTTCTAAATATTTTTCTCTCGGCCGTGCGCCCCCTGGGAAATCCGGCCCTGGTAACAACTCGAATATTTGCAAGAAATTCTCTTTATTTAAACTGTTGTCATCTTCATCGCTGCCTCGGAAAGCCAATTCTTGTTGACCTAAATGGATCACAATCGCCACTAGCACTCGCGACAGGTAGTTACTTCTTCTCTAGATGCGTGGTTTTGTAGATCCAAAACATCTCCAATTTCTTTGGACCTCTGAGAACAAGTCATTCGCATGAATGCTTTGCTGTAAGGTGCTAGCAACGTCCTTAGCTTCTTCCTTATCAACAGTGTCCGAATGAATATTTTCCTCAGCAACAACATGCACCTAATCAGTTTCGCTGCAGGTACTCCTCAATTGTTTCTCACTTTTTCCATGTGAAATAAAATATCCAGGTAAGAAAACACGACTCTTTCCCGCTCAGCCTGTTGCCAGCGTCAGTACATATAGGGGTCTAAATAGTTTCTCATCTGTTTGCCAGAATCGTTGTTAAATATAATAAATACACGAGGTATCTACACTCAATACCTTCTAGTAAACTAATATGAAATACTACGTCGCAAAACTCAGCAATGGAGGAGAGGGATCCTCGTAGCCTTTGAGTCGAATCGGCCTTTCAGTTTTGTCTTACTCGGTTATAAAAAGTGCATTCGTATAGATCTTTAACCCTTAGTACCTCAAGGCGACTATAAGGCTGGAATCACTCTAAGGGCTGGAAGAACCTTCCAATGTTAACGAAGATGACGCCCAGCCCCCTAAGTTACTGATGTTATACACTTATTACGGTTAACTTAACATTAAAGAAATAGCCTATAAATGGATTTTAAAAATAACCTTTTCTTAGAAGTATGAATAATTTCTGTTTACTATGGATAATTTTTCATTTATTGTCGGATAAAAAAAAGTAACATCATTTTAAATAAATATTTGGGGGGGGGGCAAGCCAAGGTTTGGGAAGCCCGTGGCCCCCCTTAGCTACGTCTCTGAACTTAGTGGAGTCCTATATTGAACAATAATTCTTTGTCATTGAGTACAATACGCAAAGGGAAAGAAAAACTTGCAAAGGAATACATGAAGTAGTTATAAAACACCAAACCCCATTACTAGTAACGTCTAGAGGAATATATTCCTCGAATCAAAACAAAATTGCGAAAAAACTGGTGTCAGATTGCACTAATGTACTGTTGCCTTAGTACAAAAGTGCGAGCGCGTAATCACTACGATTCATGCACTCATTATCATCATATACCAGTTTGGGTTAGAAGTAACCCTACTGATCGCAAACTTTGGCGACTACTTGCTGACCCCAACAAAAATGTAATTCACAAATATTTGGGGAAAGTAATATCAAGCTGTAAAACGATTTTACAATATAAATATAAATAAAGTTTGTAATGGTATTTGACTAATTTAAATATTAATCTCTTACTTAAAAGTACAAATATTCTCTATTTCTTGAGAAAGAAACATAAAAAACTCATAAGAGTTCTATAAAGTTTACGAGCTGCCATCTATTGTCACTATAATAAAATATAAATTTAGTCGAAAATATGCTTTGCACAAGATATAAAATATTTTTGTTTGTCAACCAGGGTGTGAATCGATGGAGAATTCCCAGGATTTAAACTTTTTACAAAAAAAAAAAAAAAATTCTCCCCCTTGAAAAGAATATTTTGATCCATACTAGACACACATTTTCCCCTCTAGATTTTTTAAATTTTTATTTCGAATAATCATGAAGATAGAAATCTTTTATTTTATAGATGGAAGTACTAGAATTTTGAACAAAGCTTCTCTTGTATATGTGTGTTGAAGTTGACAGGTAAACTTGTATAAAATAAATAAATAAATAAATAAAACTGCTTCTTAGAGTGAGAGAAAATGTAACTTATGTGTGGTAGCTGTGTGCATATGTTAGCCATGACCAACTTCACTCCTCCCCGCACTTTCAGGCGAAAATAAATAATTCACACACTTTTCTCAAGCATGTAACATTAAAATGAAACATATGTATGTACGCACGAACAATTTTATTACATAAAGTGATACAATAAGCTCAGGCCCGTAGGCCCTACTTGTATATTGTGCGCCCCTGTGCTCTAAATAATTTGCAGCCCCCTCCCGAAAACGACCAATATTAGAGTTGAATTCACAGCTTTCGAGGTCGCTGAGATGAATAATAACAGTTTTATTCAATTCAACTTCAAGGTCATATTCCACTCCCCAGGAAGAGGGCGAGATTTTAAAAGTAATCGAAAACGACAGATAGAATATTAGTTTTCCATAGTTTTCGAGGCCACTGAGTTTAACGGTATCAGTTTTCATTACCGGTATATTCAAGTATATCCTCACCCCTTGAGGTGGAGGTGGCAGAGCTGATTAGGAACTGCTGTAATTAGAGCGAATTAAACACTTGCTCGCGCTTGCGTGAGATTCTGCGGATTGCTAGTTTTAAATATTACTGTTTTTGTGAATCTTTAAAAAAATCCAAAATTTTGCAGCCCCTAAATTCTGCCGCCCTGTGCTTAAGCACAGAATAACACTAAATACGGGCTTGAATAAGCTAGAGCTTATCATTGTTAACAAAGTTACCCTTGGTTAACTCGAGCACGCAGTTCTACGACCAAATAGAAAATTTAGCCTATAGGTAAGATATGATATGAAAATTTTTCGTGAAGGAATGAGAATATGAATATAAGTAATGTCTGTCAGTGCTGAGTATAATGAAATTAATTTTGAATGGTAGTGAAAGTATTGTAGACCCCTATGTGTAACTATTTACTGAAGCGAAATACGGTAGAACGCCTGAATGCAAATCATGTAGAGATAGTCGGCCGGAAGTTTCGATACGTACGTTAGTCATGGGCGTCTGGATGAAATACAAACATACGGTTTAACCTAACCTAACCTGAAAATGTAAGAAATCTGTCAAAATTTTGTAGAATCCACCTGAAAACTCTAAACCAACCTAAAAATGTGAGAAATCATTTCATTGGTAATAGCATTAACATTAATTGGCAAAAGTGTTCTTAAACGTCACATTCTGTTACAGCCTTCGCAAAATTTGCGGATCGTAACGCAACATTAAACATACAAACGGCAATTATTACAATCATGTCATTATCGCAACTTAAAACGCAAATTTCGCGCTGCGTTGACACAAATCGTTGGTGATTGTGTACCATATTTTTGTTATGTTTAGGCAGGAGATGGTAAAAGTATAATGGTAGATAATTTATTATTATTATTATTATTATAGCAACCATGATAAAATCGTATTTCATTTGTTTCCTGTCTGCTGTGAAAAAAAAAAAAAAAAAACACTGAAAATAGAAGAGTGTTGTGTTTGTGACATTGGGAATTTTAAAGAATATTTTATTGAAATGTAACATGAAAATTATTTGAACGAGTTTACTTGAAGGTTGGCTCTGTAAGGTAATAAGCTTTACATTTCTTTCTTACTTTTAATTGTTAATCATTTTTTTGTTTAAATGTAGTCGTGTTTACTTATGTCATGATAATCAACTTACGTAAGAGATTTAAATAATAGATGTTACAAAAGTAGAGCATAAAAACTCAGTGTTATTGTCGTTTTATTCTAAACTGTTTTGGGTAAACATTACAATACACGCTCCAGCTACGTATCTATAAGTAGCGTCACTTTAAAAGGATATAGTACAGGGAAGTATGGTTGGGTTAGCTTCAGGGTGGATTGATTTAAATCAGTCTGATTTAAATCACGATTTTAATCAAGATTTAAATCGCTTGATTTTTTAAATAAAAATCGTTGATTTAAATCAAATTCCGAAATGAATTAATTTAAAGTGAAAGTAAGTAAAATCCCGTTTCTCTTCTGTTATTTCGATTATAGAAGATAATAATCATAATACAATGAGACTCAAATATATGTAAGCACAGTATGAAAACGAGTATCATGTAGGGAACGATCAGGGAAAATCCCATTTGAACGGGTTACGGGTGAACCCTGCTTTCTTCTCTTTGTAACACAGGGTTTTAAAATTTCTATTCCAACGGGGAAATCACCATGGACATTTAAGATGAAAACTCTTTTGTGTCCACGTCTATTTGTTTGTTTCCAGATAATAGGGACGTATTTAGAGGGGTCAGATCCCCTCTCCGAAAAAAAAAGATTTTAAAATTTTGGGCGAAATTTATGTACTAAATACATAGAAGTTCCTCGGGATCGTAATGCGACAAATTTTGGATGCGTTAAAATATCGAATAATACTTTTGATAAAGTGGATACTTGACCCCATTGCAGAACATGCCGCGATCTGTGATGTGATCGCAGAAAATTTGCAGCGCCTGTGCAGGAAAAAATGTCAGAGGAAATAAAATAGCCAACAGAAAAGTATAAAAACGTGCCTGCTATGTATAGACGTCTTAAATGCACGGACATCTCGCATTTGAACTGTTTTTCACGTCACATAAAGCATATTTTTAACAATCACAAGTGTTTCTTCTTCTCGAAATGATCATCATGATTTTATTTATTTTGGAATTCGTTTAGGGAATTTGTGTTATTATTCAGTTCAAAATCTCTTATCGTCGCGAATTGTGTCGAGGAATTTGAAGCTTAAAATATATAAAATGATAATTATGCCTGTAGTGCTGTATGGTTGTGAAACATGGTCGCTTACGCTGAGGAAAGAACGCAGACTGAAAGTAATTGAGACTAATCCTGAAACGAATATTCGGAACCACAAGGAACGGAAATGAGGAATGGCGAAAACTTCATGATGAGGAACTGCATAATTTATACCATTCACCAAATATTGTTAGGGTCATCAAATCTTGGAGGCTCAGGTGGGCAGGACATGTAGCGAGAATGGAAGAAAGTAGGAACGCTTTCAAAGTTTTAACTGGAAGTCCAATCGGAAAACGACCATTAGGAAGGCCTAGGCGCAGATGTGAGGACAATATTAAGTTGCATCTCGCAGAAATAGGAATACAAAGTAAAAACTGGATTCAGTTGACTAAGGATAGAAGTTAGTGGAGAGCTTTTGTGAACATGGCATTGAACCTCCGGGTTCCATAGGTCATAGAGTGAGTTAGTTAATTTTAGGCGAAATTTACGTACTTTATATGTATTTCGTGCCGCTAGCTAGTTCCAATTGTTTAAAAATATCCCCCTGCCAAATATCAGTAACTTTCGTGAAAAGAAAAGTGTCATGTTGATATACATTGCTGTACTTTTTCCTTAATGCTTAAGAAACATTGTTTGGGGTTAAAATAGGTTAACGATTGGGAATTAATTCAAAATTAAAACCCAATACTTTCACTTAAATGACATAATTAACATTTAATACTGATTCCAAATGTTTTTTCTTCAATTCGCGACTTGTATTATACGAAGAAAAAGATTTGATTTAAATCAAAAAAATCGATTTAAATCAAAAAAATCAACAAAAATGATTTTTTTTGAAAAAAATCATGATTTTTTTCCACCCTGGTTAGCTTAGAGTTAGGCGAGTTTGGACCCATTTTGTTAACCCTTGCACAGAATTATAATAAGGTTCAACAAAGTTATTGGCTAGACATTTACATCTTTTCTGTGAAAACATTATTACTCCTCGTAAATAATAATAATAATTGGAGTTACGACTTTGCTTTCATGAAGGAACGTCATCAAATGTGTATGCAAATGAAGTGTTCAGTGGCAAGAAACCATTACTATAAATATTAAAAATCCCTGTAAAGCGCTTAATGCGAGTGGCAACTTGTATAATAATATATTTGCTGTTTGATCGTAAAACAAGCATAAATAAATTAATGACGCTGGTTCGGAGCACCTTCCCTAGCACAAGGTGACCAGACGTCCCGTTTTAGCCGGGACAGTCCCTTTTTTCCAACCGTTGTCCCGTTTTTTTCTGATTCTCGAACGGGACGCCTAAATGTCCCGTTTTTAAGTAAAATAGTCGTAGGTGTCCCGTAATTATTATTCAAAATATAAATCGTCAATGCAAATTCTACTCTCTTCCGTACAAACACTCGTTGTCAAGGTTCAGCCGTGTCTAGAACTTCTGAATTTTCAAATGGGAATTGAGTGTTCGTGGTTCAAGTGGGAATTGAGTGGGAATTCTGAGTGTTCAACTAGTTAAAAGAATTGTTGGGTAGAACTTGCAACCGGGAACCATTATTTGTTGTGTGGTACACGTAAGTTAGAAACTGTGTGTTATCACTCTTACTTGTGTGTTTTGTAAATTGAGAACACTGCTGAGTCCCAAAATGCAATCTGGAAGTCAGATATTCCCCCGTAGCCGATTCGTATGTGTCCCGTTTTCGCAAAAGAAAATTCTGGTCACCTTGCCCTAGCAGTACCACTAGTTGCCATGGCTTCGGTGTGGGAAGCTCATAATTATAAACATTTAACTAAGTAGAATACTGAGGATATTACCATTTACTGAACATTTTTGGAAGGGAATATAGTTGCCCCAAATTGATTGTGTAAGCCAGTCTTTCCCAACCTAGGGTTCGCAAGACGATCCCAGGGAGTCCTCAAGAAAATCTAAAAAAGGCACACGCAGTAGTGAAAACTACACCATTTTAAGTTAAATGATCGAATTAATAAGACAAGCCAATTTGCGTGAGAAGTGATAAATATTCGACCTACGAGAAGTTGCCTATACTCCAGAAAAATATTTTTTTTTTCTATATCTGGTGATTAGGCTATTGTGGTTTAGTTTTGTTTACGTACTGACTTAATTTATAGACTTGTAATATGTTAGTCAAGGTGTCCGGCTCCAGGTTTGAAACCCAAGACCACCCGATTACGGAGTAGGCATCACATATATACCACTGGAAAGAAAGAAAGAAAAAAAGCACTCCTGCCCACCTGTCTCTCTCTCTCTCTCTCTCTCTCTCTCTCTCTCTCTCTATATATATATATATATATATATATATATATATATATATATACACTACTAATATGGGAAGAAATATAAATACTAACAGTATGTATTGCAAAGGGGGTCTTCACATACTCAAAAGGGGGCCGCAGTGTGAAAAAGGTTGGGAAAGACTGTTCTAAGCTAATATGATATTTATATTTATATTGTGTGTATTTTTATTGTGATGTACATTGTGTCTGTGTGATGGCGCTGGTATGAGTAGTCTTGCCAATTTAAGTGTTTCCCACTAAATTTGGTGGCTTTGAACGCTTGTTTGGTGGGAACGTTTTCAGTCTGGTGGCTAGGAAAAAACTAGTGGGTCGTTTATTACTTTCGGTGGAAATCTATCTATCTCTCTATGTGGGCTCCATCATTGTACTTGTAAATTTACAATATTTGGCATAATTTGAATGCAGTTTGTCTTAAAATCCTTATATATGCTTTCTGCATCTGAATGCCTCCCCCCAAATTTACAGAGAAATCGGCGCCCTTGTAATGGAGTGATCCCTTGATATATGTAGTCTTACTGATCAATGCTACCTGCTTTCTTTCTTTCTTTCTTTTTTTCTTTTTTTTTTTTTTAACTTTAATTTGAAGAAACAGTGAGTGAAGAATTGGGAACTATTCATATTTCCCATTTTTTGCTTTCCACTTTTGTACTAGTCGCGATTTGAATACCTTTTAAACCTTTATGTTGATATTTTGGTGGTTTTAACACTTCGATTTGGTTGCCAATCATGGTAATGTGTATGTAGCAACGCCGAGTATGATCTGCTGTGTTATATGTCATTTGTTACGGATGATGTCGAGACCACGTGAACTTTCCTCTGGAGACGGTTTTCTGGGTATATATATATGTGTGTGTTTGTTTTACTTTTAACTTACGTAAGTAGAAATGGGTTATTTGAATATTGAAATAGTAATTTAATTACGTGTTGGGAAGGAAATTGACGACAGTATATGCAGGAAGGATTACGTCATTGCTGTGTTACAACCTTGTGTACTGTGTGACTTGGAATTTGTTCCTTTTAATTTTTTTTTTTTTTTTTTTTACTTTACTTTCTGCTTTCAGTTTTAGTAGTTTTCTTCCAGAAATACAATTAGATTATTACTTTGTCACTATTCAGATAACTGTTTCCAATTTTTTATTAATTTACTAAGTATGCCAACTAAGAAAATGTACCCTTTCCAATACTTGGAAGGATTAATATGTGCGTCAATTTCCTTCGAAATTTGTACACGTTGTTCAGATCCATCATGTTTGATTGCACACTGTGCGTAATTATGTGACTTGACGTTAGTTGTGTAAAGTAGGATCGTAGTTTTAATGTAGTGACTACAATTTTCATATTTTAAAGTGCATCAGATGTATAAATACGTACCCAAAACAAAAAAATCTTTTTGTATAAAAGAAATAAAGGTTTGTATAAGACTCTTATGTCGCTCCAGTGTTAAGACTTACTATAACAGTAGTAATATATTTACAATTATAGTCTTCATCTTATGGTACGCATAAAATACAGTTCGACCAAGTTAAGGAAACCTACAAGGTAGGTAGAAATTAATACCTTACCTATCTTCTTCTATGGGCAGTCACTTGTAACTTTTTTTTTTTTTTTTTCATAATTATGCGCAAGTACTTTAAATTGAACGGTCAGCTGTTTCAAAGTTGAGATGTACTAGTACATAGGATTATATTGTGATACTCTTACCTTAGCAGGGGCCGCGGTGGCTCAGTGGTAGAACGTTCAGCTCTGGTGCTTGGGGTCCCTGGTTCTATCCCAGCTCGCGCCAAGTGAACTTTGTGGTGGACAAACACCGTGTGCGTGGGTTCCCTCGGGGTCTCCCGTTTTCTCCCACTTTCTTCATTCCACCATTTTACTCCTTTCTCATCATCACCGTCTCCTTTAGCCTAACCGGCATAACTGTGGGACGTTAAAGATTTCATTTCATTTAATTTCTTACTTTAGCACCCTTTTTCCCTGCACAGTTAGTTTAACAGAGTCATTCATCTTTATAATGTAAGTGGGTAAACTATAGTGCTTTTCAAATATGTTACATGGCCTTAAGCGGGCTGCTTGCTTTCTTCAATCGCAGTTATGCAGTGTTTCCTATTGGGGGCAGACAATATAATATATTGACTTTTCACACCATTTTGAATGTTGTCAATACCAAACGTGCTACCTAGAAATATTATATTACTATATTAATTGTTGTCTTTAGTAAGTAGAAAACTAATTCATGAATACGTACGTGCAAACTGCATGTTTCTCTTCTCAGCTGGTTGTCATGATACCAACTTTCAAATGTTTTCATATAAAACAATTGTGAAAATCTTTAGAATATGTTGTACCGCAACACTGCTAGTGGATTTTGATATAAACTTTTGTTCAATATTTCTCTCTTATATGAAACAGAACCTGTAACTCCTCAGGGAATAGGAAATAAAATAATTAACACTACTTCAGGTCTCTGTACTACCACTATATAAAATATCCTGAGATGAACAGAGTAGTCTTTTTTATTCAGTTCATTCTTTTTTTTAACTCTGCTCTGTTCATCTCAGGATGTTTTTTTTTTTTTTTTTTTTTTTTTTTTTGTACGTTACTTTTATATAGTGGTATGTATTCCTGGTTTTACTCCTTTTATCTCCTTTCCGTTTTAATCCTTTTGACCTTGCCACTGAGGAAGGAACCAGCTGAGAGTTCCGAAACGTCAAAATCTTTAAATTTTTCAATGGAGGATTCATTGGTAAGTAGCCAATTTTTTGTTAATCTCCCTGTTATTTGTTTAGTAAAATTAATTGGCTACATAAAATGTTCTGAAAACCTTCCGTTTTTAGGTGAGGCTCTGGTTCTTGCAAATTTTCTTTTTCTTTTTTTTTCAATCTTAAGAAGAAAAACCGGGACAAAAAGGCGTCCCGAAAGCCTTTTTCGGGACAGTTAATTCCTTCATTGAAAACCGGGACGTCTGGCAACCCTACTGTTTCGAGACGCGGAGAGCTAATACAATTCGGCGGGAACAAAGCTTCTTATCTTTAGTTTTTCGAATTCTTTCTTAGTAAATAAAATTCGCGTTCTGTTTTCGTAAGCTATAGACAATGTATTTAAAAAAAGTAGTTATAAGTTGTTTAACCCGTAACTTACGACGCCCGAACGCCCAGTATGCTTCACGGTACAGCGGGATGTTTAAATGATAGTCTGTAGGATACGAAACAAAAACGTATAGCATCGCTTCTATTGTGCACAGAGACATGAAGTAAAAAATATTTTGTTGTCCAGGGTCTACTATAATTTTTGGTGGCATTTATGATATTTTGTGCAAATTCAGTAGGGTAAACGAAGAAACACGTGTATGAAGGACCCACATGGCGACGCGTGATACTACGTCAACCGTACCGGACGATTTACATTTTTTTGCCTGATATGACGCTCACCGGTTTCTAAGGCTTAAGTGGTTCCAGGAATTGTTTTTAGAGTATGTTTTTTTTTTTTTAAGTAAGAAAGAAATTCTCATCAGAGTAAGAAAAGCAAAAACTTAATTTTCAAAATTATAAAAACAGAGGATTTAGAATTCATCTTGTTTGTATGACTCATCTGTGCTGCTGTGCTGAAGCAAGGAAGGCCTCTCTAATCCAACGTGATGCTCATGGTACAAAATCTAAAGTAGAAACAGGCTATAAAAAAAGCTGTGAAATGTTGATATGCCAAGCTACCATTCGGTAATGGTTACTCACTCTCTTACAAACAAGTACTATAGTGTTAAATTAATTTTCACTTATCGTGTCGGGGGCAAATAGCCTCGATGCTGACGGCTTCTAGTTGATGCTTATATGAACGTACATTTCGTCGGCTAATTGTGATTTTACTTTCAACACTTTTCGGTGCAAACCAAATATTACACTTTACCAGTATCTCTATTCGACCCAATGTTACTAATAATTTTTCAGAAATATTGTTATAAATCTCGTAATTGTATTCATTGTTTTAAATGTTTATGATTGTAGTAATTTTAAATCATCTCATACGTTAATAGGCTATTTGGAAAGAACGTTCCATTTATTGTGACTTTTTTTTTTCGGCGTATTTTGCCCTAACAACTTAAATATTTTAGTGGATGTTCAATGAAGCAACTCAATTCATTTCGTTGGTGAAAAGTTTTAATCAGCATGATGCTATACTCAAATATTACTCTGTAAAAGAAATATATATATATATATATATATATATATATATATATATATATATATATATATATATATATATATATATATATATATATATTCAATCTGAACTGGCGTGTGGGGCCGCGGTGGCTCAGTGGTAGAGCGTTCACCTCTGGTGCTAGGGGTTCCGGGTTCGATCCCAGCCCCCGCCAAGTGAACTTTGTGGTGGACAAACACCGTGTGCGTGGGTTTTCTCGGGGTTCTCCCGTTTCCTCCCACTTTCTTCATCCACCATTTCATTCATTACTCATCATCACCGTCTCCTTTAGCCTAGCCGGCATAACCGTGGGACGTAAAACTCAAAGATTTCATTTCATTTTCTGAACTGGCGTGATGGATCAAATTTGCCCTACGCATATTTTCTTCTTCGCAACCAGGACATCCGGGTTCAAGTCCGGATGTCGACCATCTTGATTGGTTTCTCTGAGTCGTTTCGTTAGTTTAGTGAGGTGAATTCTTTATTAGTATGTGGCAAACTTCCTTTCTCATCATTATTGTTTGTTGTTATTTGTTACTGATTCCAAAGTGAAAGGTCGTTGTAAGTTATATTTTGAAATTTGTTGAATAGAAAGAAATGGAAATTTTCCAATGCAGCAGAACATCCTTTTCTGTAATCTTATGTGTAAATTAGAATTTGTACTCATATTGTCAATATTGTTTCATAAGTATGCAAATGCTAATTAATAGTAATTTATTTTTGAATGGGGTTAAATTTGACCTTGCAATGATTATAGTAGAATTTGCTCTGACATACGATTTACTACAGATCTGATGATGAACAGTCAATTTATTTTTTTGCAGGTTCAGTTGTTGAATCCTCGAACTATCTAGAAAGATGTCGGCAACCGTGTCTAGGTTAATATGGAAGAGTGTGTCCTTTTATAGACAGTAAGTATTAATTGTTGTGTTGCAATACAGGTCATGTCTGCCACATATTTGTTTAATAATAACAACTATTAACGATTTTATCTATTTGTAACTGTGAGTCCTGAGAATCGTTTGTACTTTCTAACTCTCGGGTCTTTTCTGGAGCCTTCCCCCGCCAAGTGAACTTTGTGGTGGACAAACACCGTGCTCGTGGGTTTTCTCGGGGTACTCCCGTTTCCTCCCACTTTCTTCATTCCACCATTTTCACTCATCTCTCATTATCACCGTCTCCTTTAGCCTAACCGGCATAACCGTGGGACGTAAAACTCAAAGATTTCATTTCATTTTTTTTTTCTGGAGCCTTGTGCACGGAGGATAAAAAACGGAGGGAGGGGGGACAATAAAACACTGGCAAAAATAAGGAAAGGAATTAACTTACCGCATATACTTGGTATAATCAGGTTAAAAGGGATACACGCTCCGACAGATTTTAAACAAAGGCCATCGACAATAAGTGGGTTCGAGTACTTATATTCGCTAGATTGACACTCCATTAAGGGAGATTTTCTACGCAGCATGGTTTTCGAGCAACGTTGAAATCCCTAAAATGTTACGAAAGAATTGTCACTCAATTTAAGAGTACTGTGCAGATCCCAATGAAAAAATTAGGTGTCTGTCTAGATGATAAAATACAGTTGCCTCGAGGGTTATATAACACAAAAAAAAAAAAAAATAAATGAAAATTTCGGGTCGAGAAACATTTCAGAGATGCTAAAGCGGAATATCTATCTATCTATCTATCTAATATATATATATATATATATATATATATATATATATATATATATATATATATATATATTGTTGGTTCAAAATTTTTATTTAAAGCCAAGAGTGAAATAGAAATACTTGTTTATGAAAATGTTATCATTTTCTTGAAAAATCTAAAGCTTAACATAGATAAGAGTTTGCTAAGCAAGCAATGAGAGACAGTAATTAAGGCTGTTGCTACCTCTTCGCTGAGTCGAGTTTTCCCCTATCTAATAACATTGGAACTTTTTTCGTGTTTTTCTCAGCAAGCAATGAACAAATCCTTACAAAAATTTGCATGGAGTCAGGTCGATAATAGAATTCGTTATATGAGCTTATAATTTTACTAAAAGCCTCCAATTAAGTTATTCATTCCCCCCTTTTTTTTCATGTGAAGATTTGCAACAACGCATTGACGACACTGCGTTCTCTCTTCTAGCAGGTTGCGGCGAGTAACTGAGGGTTACTTTGAAGTTTCAACATTGTCCACAGCTGTGAGGGGACCCTTTTCAACAATGACATATTTATGGCATTTCAGTGAGGAGGCGTTGGAGTACGTTTTCTTTGCTGAAAGCAGAAAAAAATAAACACAGCGAGAACAGATCCATTCTTCTTTACATTAGCTTCTCCCCCCGTCAAGCATAGACAGTTATAAGTAATTAGAAGCGAACTGTCTATTGAATAAAGATACTTTTAATGTATACGAAAGCGAATGTCACTTTATCACTATTATTATTATTATTATTATTATTATTATTATTATTATTATTATTATTATTATTATTGTTATTGTTACATTTTCAAAACATGAAGAGACATACCTTTTTTGACTCCAGTGCCCATTTTATCTATATATGAGGTATTTATAATAAACTTCTATACTGCTAAAAGAAAAGCTACTTTTATAGTGACGTATTATTTGTATTTTATTTATTATATTTCAATTTAAAATAAAGTGTATCGTTTGTAACAATGAATAGTGCTCAAAACAGCACCTATTACCAGTCAACTATAGATTTAGATCAAACATAATAATGGACAGCAACACCAATATATATTGTATACATTTAGACCCTATTCGATCAAAAGATGCAATCTATTTCAGACAAAAATTTTCTTGTAGGCCTTATATCTCGAGAACTACATATAGCGTACCCAAACTATGACTTAACTTAGTATGATGTGCTTATTGCGTAAAAAATACAAAAACTCGATTTAAGGACCGTTCAAAAATTTTGTGGGCCCTGATCCACAAAATTCAATATATTACATTCAATCAAAAATTTTCTTGTACGCCCCATATTTTGACAATTACAAAGTGTGTGGCCAAACCAAAACTAACAATTTACTCAGCATAATGTGCTTATTCCGTTATATATATATATATATATATATAAAAAAAAAAAAGATTCAGCTGCCATTCAAAAAATTTGTGGGCCCTGATCCAAAAGAATCAATATATATTTCACCCATTCAAACATTTTCTTGTACGTCCCATATTTTGATAACTACATATAGTATAGCCAAACCAAAAAGTAACAATTTAGCCCGCATGATGTGCTTATTCCGTAAAAAATACGAAAACTCGATTTAGGGCCCATTCAAAAATTTTGTGAACCCTGATCCAAAAAATCCAATATATTTCATACAATCAAACATTTTCTTGTAGCCTTATATCTGGAGAACTACAGGTAGTGTAGCCAAACCCAAACTAACAATTTACTCAGTATGATGTGCTAATCCCGTAGAAAATACGAAAACTCGATTTAGGAACCGTTGCTAACTTTTGTGGCCCCTAATCCAACAACTAATTATTTGGCAAGATCACAATCTTTTTATGCACTTTTTGGATCATTGATCCATTTTTTGGATTATTCCTAAAATTCTTGTTTTTATATATTTTTTATATTTATATATAAGGTGATACAATGAAAATTTAGGGAATCAATTGATCTGATTGAAGATTTGTTTAAATCTATTTTATAGAATCTTTTAGATTTGTTAACTATATTCCTGTTAACTGCAGATTTTTTAAAAAGATCTCTTTTTAATCTACATTTGTATTCTTTCTTTACTCACTCATGAAGTATATCTATAACTGTTGTCAATTTTTAAAGTTGTTTCTCAGATAAGTTTCGAGAGTTGTCCGCAAAATTTCGTTAACATCTTATTTGAACTAACGTAACACTGTAATCTCACTTTAATTTACCATAGTATATTTTCTTTCTTTCTTTCTTTCTTTCTTTCTTTCTTTCTTTCTTTCTTTCTTTCTTTCTTTTTTTTTTTTTTTTTTTGCGTGAAAGTAACATTTGAAACCGAATTATTTCTCTAAAATTTATACATGAAATGAAAATTGTTCTTTAAAAAAACTATGACATACTCATTGTATAAATAAATGTGAAATATTAGTGTTTGTTTGATTTATTTGTATTGATTGAAGTCAATACTTCGAGTGTAACTTTGACCACTTATCAACAAAATTAAAAAGTCGTAGACCAGTATAATTTAAGCAAGTTACTTACTTGATTTGAGACATAATTTTGGAGGGGAAGAGTAGAAATTTTACTGATAACATTTTTTTTTATTATTTAACTTTTCCTGTATTTATGTTTAGCGTGGCCTTGTAAATTTTGTTTACTTTTTTTTTTCAATATAGAAACTTACCAGGGATTTTGGAGTATGCTCATAGATATTTAAATTGTGAATAGTGCTTCGGTGATATTTAGCATTTTGATTATACTGCTTGTTTATTATTTTTTAATAACTTCATTTACATAATGTTGTGGCTTGATGTAACAAAGTATTCCATCACATATTTTTATACTCATACAGTAATGCTTTAGTTTAATATGTATGACAGTGACAAATTGGTGTACCTCAACAAAAAAAAGCCCTATATTTTAAAATGAAGCATGAAAAAATAATGCATAAAATTAAAATTATTCTGTTAATATGTGTTGTACTATATATATATATATATATATATATATATATATATATATATTGTAGCTATAGATGAAATTTCGCGTTCACCATCTGGAAAATAAATATTTCTTATTTAGAATGCGTAAGTTACAAGGTTATTATTAGCAGGTAACACTAATAAGTCCCTATTCCCTGTTACCAAGAAATAAGTCCCTATTCATATTTCGTAAAGTAATAACCAAGAAAAGACGTTACCAAGAAAATGACGTTTGTATCTACATTAACACTACATATTTCATTATGTATAGTTGTTTTTCTGTTTAGTAAAAGAATCCCTGATATTACACTTCACTTTTCCTACAAATGTGCTCTGTTAGAAGGGTAATGTGTGGTCAGTTCTTCAGTTTCCCAGTTGCCTCACGATACTGAAACAACACCGAAAAATCTGTCATCATTAGGAATAGAATTCGACAGCATTCACGCTAAGAACACACTTGTGTAACAAAAAAGTTTATTTCTAAATTTCCTTCGTATGTGGTAAAAATGAAATTATTATTATTTAGCATAAACATTCTATACTACTATTCACAGTTTCAAATACATATACAGAGACCGGTAGCCAGCCCAAAAATGTAGGGGGCAGCTGAAGTTAGGGGAGCCCGATCCAACCATATCATAGTTTATCACCATATTTAATTTCATTTGCAAGCCTACCGTGAAAAGTTTAGGGAGGCCTGCGAAAATTTAGGGGGGCAAACCCCTAGATCCTCCTGAATACGGGTCTTCATATACATATATATAATTATTCCAAAATGCTATCTCCACTGGTTTATCTGTTTCCGTGAGGTTACAAAAGTCAAAGAGCGCTGGTGTTTTCAATGTGAAAACCCCACTGGTGTCGGCAGCGCGGCCAGTCTCTGGTCAAGGAAACACCGGCAAGGAGGAACCGATGTGGTGACCACAAATTTTAACTAAATTACTAGTGCCAAGCCGCACTAATATTCCTTGCTCGTTACAATCTCTTGTGCCAAGAATTTCCTATAATAATAATAATAATAATAATATTTAATAATAATAATAATAATAATAATAATAATTATTATTATTATTATTATTATTTCACACAGGAAATTTGAAAATAAAATGAAATCTGTAAGTTTTACGTCCCACAGTTATGCCGGTTAGGCTAAAGGAGACAGTGATAATAAGTAATGAATGAAATGGTGGAATGAAGAAAGTGGGAGAAAACAGGAGAACCCCGAGAAAACCCATGCACACGATGTTTGTCCACCACAAAGTTCACTTAGCCCGAGCTGGGATCAAACCAAGGACCCCATGCAACTGAGATGAACGCTCTACCACTGAACGCTCTACCACTGAGCCACCGCGGCCCCCACACAGGAAATTTATCTGCTATCACAATCGTCTGCTAATTTATATTTGTATAACCAATCTCCAGGTATAAGACTGAAATACATGAGACGCAAGAGGCATCTTGCTATGTTTGAAAGTAACCACAAGAACTCCGAATGAGACTAGACGAATATACTAAAAGCAATAGGTTTAGCAAAGAAAATAAAGAGCGCCGCCTCCTTCTCAGTGCCATAAATCTGTCCTCGAAAAGGACGAGAGGGCTAGAAAATTTCATTCCACAGATGTGATATGGACAGAGTTTAAAAACCTGTTTTAAATGGCTAGCCCGAATTTCCCTCACGCTGCTAATACAAACAAGGAGAAGCAGAGATCGCACTGTTGCAAATCTTCACATGAAAAAAAGGGGGGAATGAATAACTTAATTGGAGGCTTTTAGTAAAATTATAAGCTCATATAACAAATCCTTTATTATCGACCTGACTCTATGCAAATTTTTATAAGGATTTGTTCATTGCGTGCTGAGAAAAACACGAAAAAAGTTCCAATGTTATTAGATAGGAGAAAACTCGACTCAGCGAAGAGGTAGCAACAGCCTTAAAAAGTAGATACAAGATTTACACCAAAACAAAAAAACGCGAACGTGAGCTGACAACTTTTTTTATGTGAACAAAAGAAAATGCAGAAATGAAACAAAATACACTTTAAAAAAAAAAAAAGGAAAAAAGTTTACTGTAGAGTTAAAAATATCTTCAAAATTAGTTTATAATAAAGATTACTATAAAATCTTCCAGTCAGGGTTCCCACCGATCTGGAAAAGTGAGGGGATTCAGTTTACGCATGAGAATTCATGGAAAAATCAGAGAATTTTATGAAAAGCTGAAAAACCTGGGAAAGTCAGGGAATTTTTACTTCTCAAACCCCGTTTCTCTTTCTTCTACTTTTCTGATTATTTGCAGGGTATCTATATATATAAAAGAGAACGCACAAATCCTTTGTTACCTCATCACGCTAATACGGCTGAACCAATTTATTTCATTTTTGGGGGGTTATTAGGATTTGGACCCTAGATGGTTTTTATCATATCACTTTAATTTTTAATTACCAGTGTCTTGAGATAATTGACCATTCAAGTGTCCATAACGTACAAATCCTTTGTTAGTTCATCATAGGTAAAAATAAACGTATTTATATGCAACCCGCATGACCGTGTCACTCGGCGGGTTAACATAAATGACAGGCGATATAATGTTAACATTTACTGCAATCTACTATGGTTTTTATCATATCACTTGAAAGCGAAAACTTCCGGGGTGACCGCAGCGAAGCGGGGCGGGTTAACATAAATGACAGGCGATATAATGTTAACATTTAATGCAATCTTCTATGGTTTTTATCATATCACTTGAAAGCGAAAAAGTAAAAATTATCTAAGTAACAAAGTTTATTGCGTTCCGGGGTGACCGCAGCGAAGCGGGGTGAACGCTGCTAGTATTTTATAAAATAAATTAGTTTGTTCTGCAAAAGTTTACCTACACTCTCGCTATATACATGGTGGGGGAAAACTATATAGTTGCCTTTTATATGTTGACATATAGACCTGGAAAACCTGGAATAGTCAGGGAATTTGTGCTTGCCGAATGAGTGAAGCCCTGCCAGTTCAGTACCAATTTTTGTGTATAGATACGTTGTTGTATTTTACCTTTATGCTCTTAAAGAACGTCTCACAAATGTAAAAGCAAGAACTGAACTGAAGAAGAACTGAAAATTTTACAGGCATTTTTCCTTTTTGGGGAGGGGAAGGGGGAAGAAGAAAGAAAATGGAATGAATAAAGTTCTGAATAGATAAAGGTTGACAATTTGTTGAACTAAAAAGAGTTGTAAATACAGTGTTGAAACATTAACAGTGTACGATTTCTTACCTAAAAAGAGTCATTCATAGCTAACTCTCGGATGGGGCGCGGTGGCTCAGTGGTTGAGCGTTCACCTCCGGTGCTTGGGGTCCCTGGTTCGATCCCAGCTCGCGCCGTGTGGACTTTGTGGTGGACAAACATCGTGCTCGTAGGTTTTCTCGTGGTTCTCCCGTTTCCTCCCATTTTCTTCATTCCACCATTTCACACATTTCTCATTATCACCGTCTCCTTTAGCCTAACCGGCATAACCACGGGACGTTAAACTTAAAGATTTCATTTCATTTTTTTCAGCTAACTCTCGGTGCTCCACACTTGACACAACTTACTTTCCGTTCATAGTTTTCTGTGATAACTGAAAAAAATGTTGACTTTGTTCTGTAAATAGACACATTGAGCTTCCTGAACAAATTTTAATATCGTATTCTATTAGATTAAGTCTAAAAGTTTGCTAATTAATGAATTAAGTAAGCACTAAAGAAAGAAATATTCTTTTGAAGCGAAAATGAAATCTTTCAGTTTAACGTCTCATGATTATGCCCATTAGGCTAAAGGAAACGGATAATTAAGGAAAATGAATGATGATTAAAGAATTGGTGGAACGAGAATGCGGAAGGAAATGGGAGTACCGTGAAAAAACCTACGGACACGATGTTGTCCACCCCAAACTGACTTGGTCGGAGATCGAACCAGAGACCCGACGCACCAGAGGTTAGCGCGCTATCACTGAGCCATCGTGTGTCCCAACTATTATTTTGAGATACAAGGTTAGTGCTTATTTAATTTTGTCCAAAAGTATTGTTTTTTAGTTTTATGATTTTCTTATGTTAATTGTGTGGTGTAATTAATTCCCTGTGAAAGACAATAGAGGGGTTAATCATTGACACAACGAAAAAATCCTGTGATCTGGAACAATCTTCGTATGATGCATAAGTTCTTTTTCACTCTTCTTTAGTTGAAGTTGCTGATGAAGAAGCGCAGCCTTGTGAATTAAATTGAAATATTATTATTTATATATATATTTTTAATGAAGTGGCGACCCTGTTATGTATAGTTATTAGTTTTCTTTAAAGATTTTTTTTAAACATATTGTTTCATCCTTATTTACAGCAAAAGTGCAAAAACTACTTTGAAGTTAGTCTGTAGGAGCTATGCTCAAACAACTGATGCGGTCCCACCATCTACAGGAGAAAAACAGGTGCCTGATCGAGGTCTGTCGATTTCAGAATTGGCTGCAATTACAGTTCCTTCACAAAATATTTCAGAAGGTCAGTGCTGAATTATTTCCTTTAAGTTATTTTAACATGATATTACTTTGAGAACATTGTATAAGAGTTACAGTGTACAGTATATTACAGTGTATAAGAGTTTGTCTCACTTCTTCTGCTGTTGTGCAAAATTAAATAATAAATTTTCTGTGTGTATATACACACCAGTATCAGAAGCGTCCGTTTTTCGCACGGGAAGAGTAAGGTTTTATGAATGTGTAAAACCGGAAGTTAAATATTCTAGAAATTGCTCCCTCTTTTCCTTTATGAGCAGCTTTTGAAAATACTGAAACACTTATTCCCTTATATTATATTTAATGCCGAGATTTATCTCCCTAATTTCAGGGGTTCGTATGATACTCTATTAATAGAAAAAAATATATTATCATTTGAATTTGACTATCATAACATAAAAAAATCCTTTTTATGTAATTAATAAATAAGTTCACAACACGACAAAGGAGAAATAGAAAATGAAAGAGGAGCAGTAAGATGAAGGAGGTAAAGGGAATGGGAAAAGGGACGAAGATAATGTAGCAGGAAATAGAAAGTATCGTGGAAGATACAGAATTAACACAAAGAAAATTGAAGAAAATGGGAGGGATCTCGACATACAGGAAAAGAGGCGAGAAGTGACTGGAGGTATTAAGGGAGAAGAAGAGGTGGCAGTAATGGAGAAAAAAAAAAAGTAATCGATAGACTCCAGTGCAATGAGTGTGATATGTGCTACGTTGGTGAAACAGCGAAGAAAGTACAGGCGCGAATTGAACAACATAAGGTTAGATAGAGGCAAATATGCAGTCTACAAACACATGAGGGATACGGGGCATACAATTAATTAGAGTGAAATGAAAGTACTGGACCAAAAGGATGGAAGGATGATTAGGAAATGGAAAGAGGCAAGATTCATCGAAATAGAAGGTGATAAAATGATGCACTGGAACTCTGAAATTAAAATTCATGAACAGTAGAATGAGTTAAGAAGTAAATATTGTATATAAAATATAAGTAAATATAAGTTGTTCTGTAAATTCAACATAGTTGGTGTTTCCTTCCTTATCGAGTATGTGTATATACTGTCCAGCAGGAATGAGAAGGGAATTCATCAGTTTTCGTATCGTTTCAGTTTGTAGAAAACAAGTTTCATCCTACAGAGCTATCTCTCTTCTATCTTTTGTGTCGATTCTTTGTGAGAAAATAAGAGTGTACAACTTTCTCAGACCTTTTTAAGTAGCTGTCAGCTTGGTTTCCTACCTGGACGCGCGTGTTTAACAAATTTGTCAGTGTTAGTCACTCATGTGGCCCAAGCATTCATGGCTAACTCCCACCTTGATGTAGTTTATTTTGACATATCAAAGGCTTTTGACATCATAAACTCAATTTGCTTCTTTACAAACTCTCAAATAGATATAACATTCATGGCACGCTCCTCTTTTTCCTAGATTGTTATCTCTCAGGGAGAGAACAACGTGTCACTCTACCTGGATCCGTGTCTCCGTTTAGTCCCGTCTTATCCGGAGTGCCTCAAGGAAGCGTGCTAGGCCCGCTTTTGTTTTTATTGTATATGGACGATTTACCTAGCAACTTCTCGACCTCATCATCAAATATATTACATTTCGCTGATGACTGTGAACTCTTCAGAGTCGTTAACACTGTAGACAATGCTTCTTCAACTGCAAGCTGACGTAGATATGTTATGTAATCGGTGCTCTACCTTGAATCTGTTTCTAAATCATAATAATTGTACTACAATCTCTGTTTACTTAAAAAAGAATGTTCTTCGACAGATATATAATGTTAACAATGTATCTTCTGTCAAATCCGTCTCATCTCAAGGAGATCCAGGTGTTGTTTTGATGAAAAACTCTCCTTTGCAGATTATATCACTTGGATCTCATCCAGAGCTATGAAACTACTTCGTCTACTCTTTAGATTTCCGAAAATACAAAATTTCTTACCGTTATAATGTTTTATAAGGCTTTTCTTTCTTCGATCGTTGAATATTGTTCACCTGTATGGAACAAGGCAGTACCTACTAATCTATCTCGCATTAACTCTAATTAAACTTCTTGCTTGCCATTGTTAGATTTAGAATTCCCGAGTTATGTAGTTACTCGAAACAAGGACTAATGTCTTTAATGAACTTATGTTCTCACAAGCGACACCGCGGACCTTATTTACTTTACCTGTATAAAATCATCAATGGCAAAATTGATTCTGTTTTTTTACTATCGCAGATTAAATTTCGTGTTTCTCGGCAGCAAACTCACTCTCTCAACTTGCTAACTTATGAGACACCTAGGTTATCGATTGTAAAGCGCTCCTTGTTTTACAGACTAGCGCACTATTACAATACATTGTCAACTGGATGCAAGTTTTTTACCTCTAAGAGAAATTTTATAACTCAGTTGGTGAGAACTTTGTATATTGAGAGGTGAACCTTTTTTTCTGTATTTTATCTCTTCATTTGTTTTTGTTTTTCTTGTTGTCTTTATGTTGTACAGTTTCAGCTAATTGGCCTAGTGCTGAATGAAACTGTGAATAAATAAATAAGTATACTGTAAGGGAATTGGTTGTCAGCTACCAATCAGGATACAGAAAAGCGTAAGTTGTCTCATAGTGTTTAATCTGCTGTTAATACCCATGTAGATCGTAGTGTCTGATGTGACCAAAGTGTTTAGTTGGCGAAACTGTAACACGATATGAGTTTTATGAAAAGATGTCTGTTTGCTTTGGTCAGCGAGTAATTTATTATTTAAGTATACTTGTAATATGCAATTTATTATTATTTACAGTTCGCCGAAAATTACGTGAACACATGGGAGTGAAATATGGTTATCTTCCTTTTGTACCAGAGAAGAGTCATTTGATGCAGTATTTACCACAATCTCAAGAGGAGTTACCAACAAGAACACCTAAGGTATTATGAATAATGGTTATAGAATGAAGGTTGAATAAGAGTAATGGTAGTAAATCGTGATGTGCTGATATTATTATTATTATTATTATTTAGATTAATGGCTCACGGTTATGCCCTTTAGGCTAAAGGAGATGCATGATAAATGGTAATGAATCATTGTGAAATTAAATTTTTTGTTCTCTTCTACCTTAAATCGAATCCGGGACCACGTTTACGAAAGGCACACGCGCTGGCCACTAGACCAGCGGCAACGGCTAGCTGATGGCGCTAAGATGGTTAAAGTGTAGGGGATAGTTCTGAGAATGCTCACAGGTCCATTGGTGTCCACTATAGGCTCAGAGTCTAAGATAAGAACTAGGGATTCTTTGCACCAGTAGTGAACATTCCATCTATCGTGTCCTGGCCCGAGAGAAGATTACATTGTAATATCCCACGTGGTATTGTGTACAACAACACCACACGGTTTTACGTGAAGATACTATGGATCCACTACAACCAGCAGACGATGGACTTCTGGCTCCTCCCACGAAGCAGACGACGACATCGGAGCAGCAGCGCCACCGCCGTCTATAAATTCGGCAGCCGACAGTGGATCAGTACCAGTTCACTGGTGTCTCTCCTACTGTTTGCTTCAGAACATTAGGAGTATTTGAAAGAACACTCATCGACATTCGTAACAAATAAGGATGTACATAATCATAATACGCGAAATAAGAATGATTTTCATTTGTGTAATCACCGGTCAGCAATGTATCAAAAAAGTGTAAGTTATGGTGGTGTTAAGTTGTACAACATGTTGCCTATTGATATAAAGTATGAAGAAAATATGAAAAGGTTCAGACAAAAGTTAAAATTATTTCTATTAGAAAATTCTTGTTATACGATTGAGGAGTACGTAAATATCATGACAAGGTAATATTACTTTATTTTACTCCTGTAAATTTTTTGTACATATGACGCATGTTACACTTACTTGAGAACATTCCTCGTACTTGTAAGTTCATACAAAAGAAATAAATACAATACAATAACCTAACCCCAAGCCTATAGTCTGCTTCGGGACTTTTGGCTTTTCCTTTCACCTGGATTAGCCTGCTTCGGGGCTCTGACGAGAATCCTACACCCCATTGCTTAGTCTGCTTCGGGGCTCTGCAATCACTAACCCCCTCACTGCTTGCCACGGAGCTTTGGGGGAATCCTTCACCACTCTCTACCTAGCCTGCCACGGGGCTTTGTGGAGATCCTGTCTGCGACCTCTCGGCCAAAGACTACCTGTTTCTAACCTTACAAGTATAGAAAAATATATCTGTTGTATTTTTGTAAAGTACTGCTAATTAGTGAAATTTTATAATAAAAGCTGGTAAAATAAAAAAAAAATGAAATCTTTGTTTTTACGTCCCACGGTTATGCCGGTTAGGCTAAAGGAGACGGTGATGATGAGAGATGAGTGAAAATGGTGTAATGAAGAAAGTGGGAGGAAACGGGAGAACCCCGAGAAAACCCACGAGCACGATAAAAGCTGGTAGTGGGAGTCGATTCAGGACACTCTTTTTATTACCTCGTTCTACCTACGTCCTATATGGGAGAGAGTTTTAGAATGTATAGCTCTTTAATTTAAAATCTATAAACAGTTTTTTAAATATTTTCTTAAACTATGCTCTGAACCATGTTAATTTCTTATTGGATTGTGGTATTATTTTTTAACTTCTGTTCCTTTCTACAGGACAGTTTTGACACTGCGACAATTCCTTTGGGCACAGATCCGATTCTTCAAGAAAAATACGTAACATTTCTTGGGGGTGTTAGGACCGGTAGGCTGATGGAAGATATGGATACGTTTGCCGGTAAGAGCATAATGTGAGTTTTCGCTAACACTTTAATTCTTCTGTTACTTTTCTTGAGGACATCGTAAAATTTGTATCGATAATCAATCTTGTTATTAAACAAAAGTATTAATTAAATGTAATATTATAGTTTATTTAACATTTATTCCTACTTATTTCTTACTGTTCAAAATTAGGATATTAAAATTTGATTTCTGGTCTCTGTTGATTTGTATTCAGAAATTGTCAGATTAGTTGTGATTCAAGAAGTAAGCAACACAGTTACAAAACAGACTATATTACTGGTAGCCAATTACGAGGAGCGTCCAATAAGTTATCTTTCTAGACACGAAGAAGTGCAGATAGGCTCACTGGTCATCACTGTTTTTCGTCTATCCAGCGTCGCCACTGTGAGCAGCGAAGAAATCTCAGAGAAAAAAATAGTCTTTGTCATGGCGTGCAAACCACTGGAAAACAGCCTGTTGGACCTCGTTGTCCGACGAAAGACGTTGTCCCCGCAAGTGTTCCTTCAAGTCTCCTAACTTCTGCAAATCCATGGCTTACGGCTTAACATAAGCATTGTTCACGGGAACTGCGTTGCTCCGACTAATCTCAAATTGTTCCCCACAATGGTCTTGGCGTGCGTGTCAGGCGTCATTATGCTCTGTCGCTTTCCCCACAATGGCCTTGGCGTGCGTGTCAGGCGTCATTATGCTCTGTCGCTTTCCCACAATGGCCTTGGCGTGCGTGTCAGGCGTCATTATGCTCTGTCGCTTTCCCACAATGGCCTTGGCATGCGTGTCAGGCGTCATTATGCTCTGTCGCTTTCCCACAATGGCCTTGGTGTGCGTGTCAGGCGTCATTATGCTCTGTCGCTTTCCCCACAATGGCCTTGGTGTGCGTGTCAGGCGTCATTATGCTCTCTCGCTTTCCCCACAATGGCCTTGGCGTGCGTGTCAGGCGTCATTATGCTCTGTCGCTTTCCCCACAATGTCCTTAGCGTGCGTGTCAGGCGTCATTATGCTCTGTCGCTTTCCCACAATGGCTTTGGCGTGCGTGTCAGGCGTCATTATGCTCTGTCGCTTTCCCACAATGGCTTTGGCGTGCGTGTCAGGCGTCATTATGCTCTGTCGCTTTCCCACAATGGCCTTGGCGTGCGTGTCAGGCGTCATTATGCTCTGTCGCTTTCCCCCACAATGGCCTTGGCGTGCGTGTCAGGCGTCATTATGCTCTGTCGCTTTCCCCACAATGTCCTTGGCGTGCGTGTCAGGCGTCATTATGCTCTGTCGCTTTCCCACAATGGCCTTGGCGTGCGTGTCAGGCGTCATTATGCTCTGTCGCTTTCCCCACAATGGCCTTGGCGTGCGTGTCAGGCGTCATTTTGCTCTGTCGCTTTCCCCACAATGGCCTTGGCGTGCGTGTCAGGTGTCATTTTGCTCTCGCTTTCCCCACAATGTCCTTAGCGTGCGTCAGGCGTCATTTTGCTCTGTCGCTTTCCCCACAATGTCCTTAGCGTGCGTGTCAGGCGTCATTATGCTCTGTCGCTTTCCCACAATGGCTTTGGCGTGCGTGTCAGGCGTCATTATGCTCTGTCGCTTTCCCACAATGGCTTTGGCGTGCGTGTCAGGCGTCATTATGCTCTGTCGCTTTCCCACAATGGCCTTGGCGTGCGTGTCAGGCGTCATTATGCTCTGTCGCTTTCCCACAATGGCCTTGGCGTGCGTGTCAGGCTTCATTTTGCTCTGTCCCTCCCTTCCTGTCTTGGTAGATAATATACTGGACGCTTCCCCGTGTGAATCATCCACCTGACAGCATTCCGTTCTTCACCCGCTCAATGATCAGATTTTTTTTTTTTTTTCTTATTCAACGTAGTTTTGTTATACAGTAAAAATTCATTGCAAAACTGAAATGTTTCATCTTTTATATATCGGCTGTGGCACGCAGAGCATATTAGGAGAATTAAAATGATCTCGTACTCACTTCACCTATCTGCTCCAAAGGAAAAGCAGTTTCTTTATTTAGTGACTTCTCTCATTTTCTCCAATCAATAATTTCAAAGTTGAGAATTGTTATCTCTTATTTTAGTGAGATATTCTCATCTTTAATATCAAGTATTGCGAGCGGTGATGATGTTTAGAAAGAAATGTAAGCAAAAGGTTTGTACTCACCACAAAAAGTCTTCTACGATTAAATAGCGCTTTCGGAAGATCCTTCTTCCATCATCAGCTTAAATCCAGTTCGAAGAGGATTTAAAACATGGAGGGGAATGTGGATGGGTAAAAAACTGGTTAAAAGGATTTACACAAATTGAATCCCCAACAAAGTAGTGGCGTTTATTGGGTTAAATGTCAGTGTGACAAAGTATATATAGGTCAGACAAAAAGGAATATTTGTACCAGAATAGTAGAGCATATTCGTACATCGAAATTTCATAGCTTGCAACAGTTATCTGGATTGGCAGCGCATCTTAAAGACTATGACCATAGCTTTGCGGATTCGTGCTTAATAGAAAAAGCAAAAACAGCAACTGAACGAAAAATTAAAGAATCTTATTACATTCATAAAGAGAAACCTACACTTATTTAAAGGTGAAATAAATGTGATTTGAAGCATCCTTTTCTTATTACATATTTCCGCCGTCTGGAAGGTAAAGAAAAAACAAGGAACAACTGTGAAGAGTGGCAAGTGAGTGACCATTTGCGGTTTTTTTTTTTTTTTTTTTTTTTTGTGACAGGAGACTTGTGCTCTACACTTTTAAATCCTTTTAACCATTTTTTACCTATTCATATTCCCCTCCATGTTCTAAACCCTCTTCGAACTGGATATAAGCTGATAATGGAAGAAAGATCTTCCGAAAGCGCTGCTTAATCGTAGAAGATTTTTTGTGGTGAGTACTAGCCTTTTACTTTACATTCCCATCTTTGTTTCTGAAAATAAATATTTGTCCTTACTAATGAAAACAGTACATTCAGCTTTGTAATGTTTCTGTTGTTTTACCGTTCTAATCTTCTGGCTAAACAAAAACAATGTTCCCAAAAAGCTTTGGTTCATGTGTATGAGATAATTTGTAGATTATGGCGCTTAACTTTCAATTTCAATCTTATACCTGAAGAAGAAGCCCGCTGTGATTCGAAACGTTATTAAGAAAAATTACGTATCTGAATGGTGAGTTCGAAACTTTCTATTATCATTGTAAAGATCCATTCTTTGGATCAGTTTCCATTATGTGACAGTTCAGTTTGTTCTGCGTGGGTGATTAAGAAAGTAATACCTCCAAGCCCACTACTTGGCCAATAGTACTGCAAATATTCTGAACTGTGTATCATTAATGTACTGATATTTAAGCTATAGAATGTCACTTGTTTCACCTTCCTATCTCTTCTCGTTCCGTGGCATTCAGTGGTGACGACCGGTTGAAATAGCGGGTTGTCATTGAATTTCTGACTGCGGAAGGTTGTGTGCCCAAGAACGTTCATCGCCGGCGACGAGTCGTGGATACACCATTACGACCCCGGAAACGAAGCGTTAGTTGGTGGAGTACCGTCACACGTCCTCTCCTCCGCCAAAAATATTTAAAGTTGTTGCATCTGCTGCCAAAGTGTTGTTAACATTTTGCCTCATCCTACCTATAGTCCGGATCGTACATCCTGCGATTTTAGACTCTTCCCCAAACTTAAGGAACACTTTAAGGGCCAACGCTACAGTTGTGATGCGGAGGTGGAAGCAACAGTTCGGCAATTCTTCGCCGACGGCATGAAAAACCTTGTTTATCGTTGGCGCAGGTGTGTTGTCCGTAATGGGAACTATGTTGAAAAATGATGCCACCATTTGTAGCTGACATTGCAAGCTTTCCACTGATACCTGTATCGGTGCTGCCTGTCAAACACAAATAAAGGTATTACTTCCTGAATCACGCACGTATATGAGAGTGAAGCGTGTAGTTTGTAAATCTATCTATTAAAATGCTACAGCACGAATTAAGAGCGACCGAGCTCTAACCTATAACCTTAGCTTACAAACCTTTGATTTACGATTATTTGTGATTTCACGTTTATAACAAAGACAAATATTTTTAAAAGAGTGTTCTTTAAATAAATTACCTAAAGAAATATCTTTCAGATAATTTTTATCCTTTTAAATTATTGTTCGAAGGCCTTTGCCTTTAATAATCCTTCTCCGAAATAAATGCAAACAAATTGTGCTGCCATCTTTGGAGCTCTTTTAAACTACATTTATATGTTTGTGTCCAATCTTTCGACAATGAGATCTCGGAAACTACAGGCTCTAGAAAAATGACGTTTTCACTGATCGATTGCAAATTTCATGTAGATTATCCAGTTCTAATTGAATATTTAAAAAACATGGGCACTGTTTCTTTATTACATTTTTACGGGTACATTGCAAGTGTTGAAATTTAAAAAAAACTAAAGCATCACATCCTAAGCATTATACATTCCAACACCACACTGTTGTATATAGGGGTTGTATATGTCTCAGGCGTTTCTTTCATGGCCAAATAATAATGGAAAAGAAAGGATAACCATTTCTCCAGTCTAAGATGAACCTTTTTTTGGGAGTGTTTTGCCCAACGAACACCATATATAACTGACATTATAATTAATTGTGTATGTAATGTATTTGCTTATTACATACTGCATGCAAGAAGAAAGAAAACACTGATCATACATGAATTAGAAACTCCAAACGGAAGCAGGCACAAATCTTGCAAACCTTGCGAGATATTCAGAAAAATAATCGAAAAAGTCTCCCCTTTATGATACCCCTTGGCTTTTTTTAAAATCAATACGTCTTTCACTTGTGTCTGTAAAGGGACATGTATACATCGGGACAGCTTTAAAGAGCTCTTTCCCCAACCACTGCTTCTTTTCACCTCCACAATCCTCGGTTAGTCCTCGCGAGCGTTTAAGCTGTCACTGCTCTCAGTGTTGCCGTACCTCGGATCCACTTGTGTAGTTCAAGTCCGGCAAAATAAGGAGAAAACTTTCCTTCCTATTCTCAGTTAACAACAAAAATTAAAAAAAAAAAAAATTAACTAGGAAAAAGGAATTGAGGCAACATTGGTGTTTAGCCAGAAGGGATCATAAATCTCTACCACGTGTCGCGGAGACTAGTTAGCGGAAGGTTTAGAGGGGTGGACAGGGTTTTCAGAATTCCTGGAAAAAGAGCCCTCTCTTTCTGTCCCAATGTATACAGATGTTGTAAGGAATGATAAGGAGATTTATGCTCATATGCGAATGATGCGCTGTGTAGAGAGCGCAGGTTCGGCTAGTATATATATATTTTTACTGTAGTTATGTTTGATATAATATTGTGTTAGTGTTTATAAAACTTTGTAAGTCATGGATTGAAGAAGGTAAGTCACCACCAAATATAAATTAGAAAGTGTTTTTCCTTTCAAGCGGAGAGGTGAGTTTTTATCTATTTTTCTTTCTTTCCTCATTCGATTAAGTGAATGAATACTGAAAGTTTAGACTAGAAACTGACAGAAAGTATACTTTCCCAGTGGTCTCATGTAAATTTCATTAGGATGTAGTGATAAGTCTTTAGAGTTACACACAAACACCACAACGGGTGCAATATAATACTGTAATCTACCGTATTTATAGTGTGTATGTTTACATATAACTTCGACATCGTTGCGCCGATTTATTATTATTATTATTATTATTATTATTATTATTATTATTATTATTATTATTATTATTATTATTATTATTATCATCATCATCATCATCATCATTCCTTACAACATCTGTATACATTGGCACAGAAAGAGAGAGCTCTTTTTCCAGTTAGTTAGTTAATTAGTTAGTTATTATTATTATTATTATTATTATTTGTTTCTTGGAAAGAATACACTTTCGTGATGGTCTCGTGTAAATTTCAATAGTATTCAATAATAGTTTGTATAGCTAGATGATGAAACTCTTCAATGGCTGACAGAGTTAATACCATAATTGAGTGTAGCTATGTTCACGTATAATTCCGTATAATTCCGTAGATCGATTTGAAGAAAAAGATACGTTCACGCACTTTTCGTTAGCTAAGCCATTTTATAGGAAGTTAGTATCCTATCTTAAGTTTAAGTACGTACGTAAACTACTGTACTAACGAAAAAATGCAAAAATAAGGCTGAAAATCAATATTAACCGACTTTTAAAAAGCACTAGAAAGCAGAATTTATTTTAATGTAAAAAAAAAAAAATACCAATTTCAAAATAAGTTTTAAAAAGAAGTATATATATATATATATATATATATATATATATATATATATATATATATATGTGTGTGTGTGTGTGTGTGTGTGTGTATAATATACAAAAATGAAAGTGACTGTGTGTAACAATAAGTCTTGAACCACCCGACTATTCTCGATCAAAATTTCAATATAGATGACGTTTGGACGTGGGATGACATCTGATCTGTAGGTCTCAGGCGACATCTGGAGAAAATACTGATACATAAATAATTAGTAAGCGCTGTTGTACACCATAGGTGTCACAGATAATGCAAATGAACTATCCCACTCTTCATTTCCTTCTATTCCTCTTCTAGCCGGCTGCAACTATGGTTTTCTGTGTAAGTTACCTTGAAACTTGGGGTGTCGCTATTTTTTTCTTTACAAAGTGTAGTACAATTCACAGTGGCACGACTTACACGAAAATTACGCGCTTGACGCATTTGTATAACGCGTGTCGCCGTGAACTTAGCGTCGGAAAGGGTCACCGTGAACTCCTCCCAGACAGTTTCGGCGGCATCAGATTATGTCCAACCACACTGTTCTACTACGTAACTAACAATATACTCTTGCTTAACATGTGTATGATACATGCACATTCAGCGAACTGTCACCTTAAGAGGATCAAATAAAATGGGAAATGACCCCTTAGAATTTATTTGTCCTGCTCAAGAATTAATTATTGTAAATTCACTATCATTGAACTAGGTAATTAAAAACTAAACTTACTCTAGTACCCAGTACTACTTCTTTTCTTTGATGATTTTATTTTCCTCTATATTTCAGGTTTCTAGAGTCTTGGACCCGAGCTAAGTTTCCCAGTTAGCTGGGAAACATTAATTTGACTTCCTGTTCTTTCTTTGTCCTGTGAAAGAGAGATAGTGTTGCGAAAATACTTTAGATTTTTAACTTTTTAAGACTGGTATTGCGTCAATCCACTAACTAAAAATAAATGAGGTGGTTGCATCTGATAATTTTGTTTTATAACATAGATACTTTTCATTTCCAGCTTAGTGTTTTCTAACTAGCAGCTCGTGTCCAAGACCCCGAGCGAGTTTAAATACGAGGAATGATCAGAAAGTAAAGTTACAAAGCCTGTAGTGAAGCATATATATATAAAATTATTTTTATACAACCAATACAGTCAACATACATTAGGTTATTTTTCGACATAGCCTTCAAATCGATTGAGACACTTGTAGCATCGTGGGACGAGCTTGAAGATTCTTTCTTGGTAAAATTCCTGTCCTTACGTGTTCAGCCACGTTGTTACGAAGTGTTTCATCTCCTCTGAAGCGAAGCGACGGCCTCCTAGGTGCTCCTTTAAGTGTGAGAAGAGGTGAAAGTCGCTTGGAGCTAGGTCCGGGTTGTAGGGACGGTAGTCGATGTCCCAGCGAAACTGCTTCAACAGCGTGGTGGTCTTCTGGGCTCACGTTGTCGTAAAGGAAGATGACACCCTTGGCGAGAAGTCCTGGCCGTTTCCTCCTGATTGCTTCGTGTAATCGTGTCAAGATCTCACAGTATAGCCGTGGTTACATGTTTCGTCCACAAGAGCGGACTTCTTCACGAGACCACTTTTCCAAACGAGTCGCCATTTGTGTTTAACTACTACTAGCGCCGTAGGTGGCGGGCGGCTGCAACTCTGCACAGTTGCCAACTCCATGTATTAAAATTACCGCACACTCCTCATTCCTCTATAACAGACGGAAGTCCAGAAATACCGACTTTGTAACCTTAGTTTCTAATTTCTCCTCGTATAGAGGAAGATAAACTCATAAAGAGAAGTACCGGGTACCAAAGTAGGTATATCTCTAAATGCAAGTCTTTATCGTTCTCAAGGAAAGAAAATCCCATCAATTATCCGTATATAATTAATGGCATATCTCTGTGTAAACCAAATTCAGTTAAAGATTTAGGAGTAATTTTTGATTCAAAATTGACCTTCTCTCATCACATCGATGCAATCTCTAACGCTGCATTCAGAAACCTCGGCTTTATCTATTGAATGGGTAAAGAGTTTAGAAAAGAGTCAACATTCATTAATCTTTATAATTTGTACGTAAGGTCCCGATTAGAATATGCTTTCGTTATTTGGACACCGAATGTAAATAAATACTTACAAGCAACAGAAAACATACAATTTAAATTTCTAAAAATGCTTACGTACAAGAAAACAGCTTTCTATCCGAAACAGATTCCCTACGTAGACTTAGTAAGGAGTTTGAATTTCCTAACGTTGACGAATCGACGAAAGATGTTTGATTTACTGGTTTTTTATATAAAGTATTAAATAATAAAATTGACTGTCCTGAGCTACTCACGAAAGTATATCTGAGCGTTCCAACAGGCATAACAAGACCAGGAAATACTGGTATATTTTTCTCTGAAAGGGCACGAACAAATATTGTCTGTAAGTCTCCGCTGTGGAGAATGTGTGACTCCTACAATGAATTAAGTCATAAAACTAATGTTTTAGATATATTCAGTATGTCAGAATATGTATTTAGAAACAGGATTATTACCGAGTACCTGACACTCGAAGTGAATTGATTAATTGTATGGATAAATGTATATATATGTCTATATATATATTATACGACACTATAACTAGGCATTAAGCCTGTTGTGTTGTTTTTCTAAATAAATAAGTATAGTTTTATATTAAAATGTACTCTATAACATCTGTTACTAATTATAGGTAATTAAAAATAATGTTTGTAGTTGAGCATTATTGATATTAATGACAGTATTTTTAAAATCTTTTTCTCGTTCCAGTATGGGTTACGCACAAACACATAGTCAATCCAAAGCAGCCTCCGAATGTGCCTACACCATATGTAATTGTTACTATTTTGGTAGATCATATTGAATTCAACACGGATGCCAGACGAATAGTACGTATACTTGTTCAGTTTGTCATTGTTCTACGTGTACATATTTGTTACCAACAGTCAAATAAACAAACTGTTATCAACATCTACTCATACTCCTTTGCAGTTTTCAGTATTTAATTTATTTATTATTATTAAGATAGCGAATATTGTATAGAAAATATAGGTATATCGTATATGAATATTAAATTATAGGATCAGAAATCGTTCGACAGTTGTAACATTAAATTCTGAATGTGAAATACAAGGAACTATCTGCAGATATTTGATATTATATGCTGTTTATCTCTGGTATATTTAATTGATATCATAATAAAGTAATATATTAGCTTGTAGGCGCATAACTTGCAGAAGTTTGATTGGTGTTTTTTAAAAGATAACTTCAGTTATTTGTTTTTAAAATTGTATTTTTGAGTTGAAATTGGAATTTGGATGGGATAGTTTCTGCGTTGAACTATCAAAGTGTTCGGCCTCCATTTTTGAACACCTGGAAATAATTTCACCTGAATTTATGAGTGTTTCAAGGCTGTAGTTTTTCTTCGTAGTGATAAAAATAGAAAGAACTTTGAAATGAAATAAAATCTTTGAGTTTAACGTCCCACACTTACACCTTTTAAGCTAAGGGAGACGATGATTAAAGCAAGTGAATGATGATGAAAGAAATGGTGGAATGAGAAAATAGGAGGAAACGGGAGTACCCCGAGAAAGCCCACGAGCACCAGAAATTAACTTGGGCGGGGATCGAACGAGGGACTCCATGCACCAGAGGTAAGCGGTGTACCAGTGAGCTGTCGTGCCCCTCAAATAGAAAAACTGTTTGAGGTTGTAACAGAACGTTCCAATCTGTGACATTTGTTTGTTTGCTTTAAACTAAGTTAGTTCACTTTTTCAATTTTAATGTATTTCTTTTTACTTTGTTTCGTGCATTTGTATTCGTAAATATGTCCCGTCATTACGTTTAATATCTTTGATGTTTATATCGAACATCTGTAATATTGCAAAATCTGGTAAAACTTTGTTTTACGCCTTAATCTGTACTGCAAACTACAAATGTTCGATATACTATATAACATGCAGCACACTACAGAACATGAAAAGTATGCGCATAGTGAGATATCGAACAACGTGTTTTCCTATGATGAAACTTGGTATTCATGTTTTGTAGGGTTGAGTTCTGTTCAGTGTATTCGAGAAGAAAACGAACTTCAAATTCAAATTTTGGTTACGCCTTATTTACCAAATAGATTTTGTATTGGTGAAGTATGTATTATCAATTGAAAAAACAAATTAATTGATACTTACCTTAGATGCTAATGCTTCTCACATCCAGTTTTCCATTTTTAACGCATATTACAAGTACTTATTATTCATCACTACCATGTTTTTATGGAATGCAATTGTAGCCATGTACTAGATCATCCGAACAACAATTGTATATGTATCGTATTTATTATGAAGTTCGAAACGAATCCAATTGTAATCGAGAATTACAAAAGTAGTCGTGTTACATTTAATGTGGATCTATATTCTGCTGATATAAACGTGCCACTTTTTTTTCCTTCCTTCCTGATACCAGCTCAGTGTACCATCGTAGCGTCGACGCTGTATAGTGGCCCCGAGGACACTCGGTCGAGGAAGTGTAAAAGCTTTTTCACTCCAGCCGATGGTTTCGTGGTTTTCCTTATTTACACCAGGCAAATGTCGGAATGGTACTTAACATACAGATTCCAGACCGCTTCCTTCCTTCCCTTTCCTCGTATAGTGTGATCGCCGAGGGACGTCATGCCTTATACGTGACGAGCTAAAATGGCCGTAGGTGCCGAAAGTCTTGTAATCCTAATCAATGCTATATAAGACGAAATGTGGGTCGAATTCGAACTATATGTGGCTGTATTAAAATCGCAGCAAAAACAACAATTATGTTTTGCATTATACTTACTAGAATTCTCTGAGAAATATTGTAAAGAATTACCTGCAAATCAAAGATTAGAAGGGACACGGTGGCTCAGTAGTAGAGCGTTCACCTGCGATGCTTGGGGTCCCTGGTTCGATCCCAGCTCGCGCCGTGTGAACTTTGTGGTAGACAAACACCGTGCTCATGTTTTTTTCGGAGTTCTACCGTTTCCTCCCACTTTCTTCATTCCACCATATCATTCATTTCTTATCATCACCGTCTCCTTTAGCCTAACCGGCATAACCGTGGGATGTAAAACTTAAAGATTTCATTTCATTTTCTCGTAATACTTTATGTAAAACAATTATTGAGTTGAGTTGAATTTCAGTTTAGCGTCCCTTTCAGCAGCGTGGCTATATGAGACGTGGATCTACTGATTAACGTGGAATCCGAACCACATGAGCTCCCGCCGGGTAAAACAATTATTATTGCAAAACTTTATTAACCACAGTAGATACGAGGGAGGATCAGAAACTAAGTTTACAAGGCCGATATTTTTGGAGTTTCTTCTGATATAGAGGAATGAGGAACGTACGGTAATTTTACTACATGGAGTTGGCAACTATGCAGAGTTTCAGACACCCGCCACGTACGGCGCTAGTTGTAAGTAAACACAAATGGCGATTCGTTTGGAAAAGTAGTCTCGCGAAGAAGTCCAGTCAGCTATTTAATTTCTCTGGGCGAAACATGTAACCGCGGCTGAAATTCACCGCCAGCTGGTAGAGGTTGACGAATAGACTGTAATGTCTGGTCAGCATGTTGCAGAATGGTGTCCAAAGTTTGCGGCTGGTACAGAAAACATCACCGTCGAGGAGTGCAGTGACCGACTCAGCATGGCATCAACAGATTTCAACACAGCTTGCCTCGAAGATCTGATTCCGGACAACAAGAGGACCTCGTTCCAAGGAATTTTCACCTGTTCCCGCACTTGAAGTAGCACAAGGAGGCCGTCGCTTCGCTTCAGAGAAGGAGGTGAAATACTTCGTGATAACGTGACTGAGAATGGAAGGACAGGATTTTTACCAGGAGGGAATCTTCAAACAGATTGAACGATGCGACAAGTGCCTTAACCGATATGAAGGCTGTATTAAAAAAAAAAAAAAAAAAAAAACAACTAATGTATATGCTGTCTGTTGGCTGTATTGGTTGTATGAAATAATGTACACACTTTTCATTGCAGGCTTTGTAACCTTACTTTCTGATTAATCACTCCTCGTATACTAAATAGTGTAGTGGGTGAGTAAGCAAACCTAATATCGTTTGACATGTATTTTGAAGAACCAAACCTCTTTCGAATATCCATGGAAAGGTAATTGCTTCATTTGTCTCCCGCTGCACGCATTCATGCTAAGAAGTGAAACCAACTTTCATGTGAGTTTCGCAGAAAGGCAACAGAAATCGCTGAAAGAGTTTCGTGCATTTGGACCTCATGAAATTGTTATATTTTTGTACAAATTAACTATTGTATGTGTTATTCCCTTTCTTTTTCGCTAAAAACAAAAGTGTTGGCTGCACTAATGAGAAGAATAGTGTATAATTTGTTTCGTTCTCATACAAATAAGCCTATGTACACTCATGTCCAAAATTATTATCGCATGTCTATAAATATGTTGTTGTATTAATATACTTTGATAATAAATTCTCCCGGTATTTCTTATAATGTTAGTAATCGGCAGACTTGTGTGTGGCGAATTTCATGTCCAAAAAGCAGTAAATAAGAACAAAAAACGAAAATAAAACTTTCTTGTCCATTTAGCAACATTTTGTTTGACTCACTCTAATTTTCGTAAATATAATTCTTTTCCTATCAAATTTAACATAAAAATATACATTTCCCGATTATACACATAGTACCAGTATTAAAAGTACCCTGCAAAATCATTATCAAATTATATTCTTACAAGAAGACAGTTATAGATATGCGACAATCATTTTGAACATGAGTGTACGCATAGCTGTTTCTATGATAATAGAGCTGAAATTGTGTTTTTTAAAATCCAATTGACAATACCTTTCGTTTTGCAGCCTGACAAAGACCTGCGAGTGTGTGGCCATGTGTCATGGGTAGGGAAATCATCAATCGAAGTGACGGTGTGGATAGACCAAATGCAAGGCGAGAACTGGGTGTGGATAGCAAGAGCTGTTTTCTTAATGGCTGCCCGAGATCCTAGCAATGTGGGATCAGCTGTCATTAATAAGCTAGTCGCTGAGACGGAAGCTGACACAGAGATGCTGAAAAAGGGAGACGGTAAATATGCAATTAGAATCGTTTGTGTGCGCGCGCGCGTGTATATATATATATATATATATATATATATATATACGCTCTCTCTGAGAAAGAATCATACCAATTGCATTTTTAGTACTTGCTTCATTGAGAGTGAAAAATATGAGGATCCCAAAAGTAATTGTCAGACGCGTTAGTACATTTATCCGACTGAAAGATGAGACGATCAATTGGAGCCTTGTAGAAGGAGTTAGGTCGCTGACGGATCCACAACCTCATCCATTCTTGCACTTCCTCGTCCGACTGAAACCGACGTCCGCGAATGTCTTTCTTCAGATCGCCAAAAATTTAAAAATCAAAAGGGGGGAAAGATCTGGGCTGTACGGAGAATGTTGAAGTGTTTTCCAGCCAAAGCTCTGAAGCGTATCCCTCACCAGATTGGCAGTATAGGGACGGGCATGATCATGCAAAAGAATGATTCTACCCGACTGCATTCCAGGTCGCTTTGACTTTATGACACTTTTCAGTTTCTGCAAAGAATCTTCATAGCGCTTTGCATTTATTGTGACCCCACGCTCGAGTAAGTCAACAATCATAGAACTCCCACAGTCGAAGAAGAAGCTCATTATGACTTTACTGAAACTTGTGTGAACAGCTTTGGATTTCTTTCGCGGGGGAGAATTGGGGTGTTTCCATTGTTAGCTTTGCCGTTTGCTCTCGGGGTCAATTAGTCCCATGTGACGATACGGGACAGAAACGCATACTCTTCGTCGTAGTTCAGCTGCAAATGCGTTAGACATTAAAGCTATTCTGTCCATCTTTTGTCCCTCCATCAGTTGATGCGGAATCCACTTCGCACAAATTTTTCGCAACTGCAGGCGTTCTTTGATAATGGCATGTACGGAGCCATGGCTAATTCCGGCTTGAATACAAATTTCTTCCTCTGTGATGCGTCGGTTTTCCCGGATAAGTCCATCAATCCGTTCAATCAGAACAGAGAAATGACTCGATGGGCCTGTCCTGGGTGCAGATCATCTTGCAGTGAGTGCATCTTTCTCGGAATCTCTTATGCCACTCCTGCACACTTGTCAGTGACATACAGTGTTCGCCATACACAGCCGACATGCAACGATGAGTTTCGCGTGTTCTAATACCCTAAGCCACCAAAAAACGAATCACATATCTCTCTCTCTCTCTCTCTTCTTTGCTTGCCTCCATTTCTAATGCAGGACGAACACACTTTTCACTACGCTCACCTATAGAGCAATAACCAAACAACTGTGTGTACCTGTGAGTTTCCACTATGTGTTCCCCTTCTCGAGAGATGGGTAGTATCCATAAGTGACAGCAGTGTTGCCAACTTTTGTGAGGAATGTGTTTTATGTAGGGTGTTCGATTTTCATCTGACTGCTCCTTATACTTTAAGTAGATCAACATAAATATATAAATTATATTAGGGTTCAGATTTTGTTGCTCTAATTATTAAAAAAGGCTGAGATTAAATGCAATCAATTTCCATGCTTTACTGTGCTCCTTCGTTGACATGTGGCTAATGCTGGAGTAACCTGACTTGAAAGTCAAGGTAGTTAAAATGAGTCAGGAAAAAATGCTTCAAAATACACTGAAAGTCCGGAAATATGCTATATTTCACAGGAGAGGCAAAATTATATATATATACTTCTGGATGAGTGTATTCAGAATCCAAGATACTAAAACTATCATTATGTATGATTACTCTTTGATACTGGTGTATTAGGAAAATTTGACTCATACTAAGTATTCACAGTAAGAAAATAGGCTTATACTGTAGAAAGAAATATAAGTAAAAACTTAGTACTAACCGCAGACCAAAATATTCCTCTAAGAAGCGCTTTCGGAAATTACGATTTCCAACATCAGCTTAGCAGTTCGAAGAAGTAAATTTAAACATGGAAAATAAACATGGATGAGTATAAAATAGTGGTGGGCACAAAAACCGGTTCGGTTTTCTTCAAAACCGGTTCTTTTTTTTTTCAAAATTTGTTCTATTTCTGACCAGAATAGTGTTTCGTAGTTCTCCGAAAACCGATTCCGTTTCCACATAAATAGTTTTGTGTGTTTTGCAAAAGTTTTCACCGAAACCAGTTTCGGTAAAAAACGAACCCGTTTTGGAGAAAACCGAAACCGGTTTCGGTAAAAAAAACGAAATGCCGGTTTGGAGAAAACCGAAATGTCGGTTTTTCGGGTTTCAGTTTTTCTGTTCAGTGGAAACCGGTTTCCGGTTTTTATAAAAAATCGGTTTTGCCCATCCTAGTTGTTGGGAATCACTTGGTGCAGTTCATGTTTAGATGATACCCGGGAGGATGTTGGGAGTCAAAAGTGTTAAAAGTTTCTGGATAGATTATATAAACAAAAGAAGAACGTAATTAAGATTAGGATGGTTTTAAAAGAAAAAGGGTAACTAGGTGATTGTTTATATGTGTAATTGAGTTGATGACTGAAATGAGCCAGATGTGGCTGAAGTTATTTATATATGGAATAAGAGCCATAAGTGGCTGTAGTTGTTTATGTGTTTGATTGGAGCCATAAGTGGCTTAAGATATTTATATTTAGGTAGATGAGCCTAGAGTGACGGTTTATATTTTAGGTTTAATGTAAGGCCTAGATGGCTTACGTTATTCGAACACTTAGTGGAATACAGGAAGTTTATTGGCTTGTCGTTGAAGTATAAACCAAATAAAGGTTGGCTTTGGAAAGAGTAGTATCGGCCTTCATTGAGTAACTCTAGTTGATTTGAAATAATACTTTGCTCTTTTTAGATACAAAAAGTAATTGGATTATTCTAACACTAGTATAAAAACAAGCTTAAAAAGAAATAAAAAATATGAAGTAAAAAACTTTTTGAGCTGACGAATTTTTTTTTTTTTTTTTTTTTAATTTCAGTAAATAAGAAGAAGCGTCAAGATATACAGAGTATGTCTCTATTGAAAGTAGTACCTAATGTGATGGAACAAAGGATTATTCATGACATGTTTCTAAAAACTGTGGACTTCAGGGATCCAACTTTCCATAGAAGAATTCTTCCGCGAAGAGGTATATGGATGGAGAACGCAACGATGAGCAATGTAGTGTTTTGCCATCCAGAGGTAGGGCCTCCTACATTATTTAAAGCATCTAATAATAATAATAATAATAATAATAATAAAAAAAAAAAAAAAAAAAACGACTGTTTGCAAGTCTCCAAAGTGCACTAGCAGCTCATTAATAGGGTAGACCGAAAAAAGTAAAAGTAAGAAAAAAATTCAGGTTGTAATACCGCGGAAAAGTTGCGAATTACAAAGATTAAAATGGGGTAGAAATAAAATAAAATAAAATCGATTTATATCTTCCGACCGAAATTTGAAAAAAATCACATTTTATAATAATTTTTGACATTTTTAAATTATCCTCTTTCCGAATGTAATAACTCAAATTCTTATGCATTAGAAGCACAGAAAACAATGTATAAATATTATTTAAATCCATCAACATCCTCCGGTTGCATATTGTCATCAAAGTTAATAAAAGGTTGAAATCCCTTCCATCAACTTTGGACCCCTCTAGAGTGGCCCCGGGTAAAAGCACACAATCCAAATGTATCTCAAAAAGTAGCAAAGAGATAAGAAATGTGTATACCATGTTTTGTATTGCTAGACAGAATAGATATGAGGGGAAATCATGTATTGGTATACAAGGAAAATTATGAGAAAATAGAAGAAATTATAAACATGGAGAAGAGGGGTGCATGCGTAATTGTAATGGGAGATTTCAATACAGTTGTGGGAGAAGAACAGGAAGGTAGTATCGTAGGCAAATATGATTTAGGCGAAAAAATGAAAGGGAAGAAGGACTGGTCAATTTCTATAGACAGAATTCACTAGTAATTGGAAAAAACTTGGTTTAATCAGCAGAAGAGAAGAAATATACGTGCAGTTCCTCAATAGACGGCTGAAGATATCAGTTAAACTATGTAATGATTCAGGACAGAGATCGGAATAGCTTGGAGAACGCGAAGACTCTTCCTGGGGCCGACATTTTCTCTGATCATGACCTTGTGCTGGCCAAAGAGGATATTCAACGGAAACATGTAGACAGAAGAAAAACGGGCAACAAGATATTAAATACTGAAAAGTTGACTTTTATTTCTCGTTGTATTTTAATTGTTTTTCACTATTGTTGTTGTTATATATTTTTCTCCGTTGTTACCATCATTAGTATTTATTGTTCTATATTTAATATTTATTGTTATTGTTATATATTTGTTTTTCTCATATATTTATTATTTATCTCTTCCTTTGTATTTTTACTTGTAGAAACCTCGGTGGCTCAGTGGTAGAGCATCCACTTCTGGTGCGTGGGGTCCCTGGTTCGAACCCACCTCGCGCCAAGTGGACTTTGTGGTGGACAAACACCATGTGCATGGGTTCTCTTCCTTCCACTTTATTCATTCCACCATTGCATTCATTTCTCATCATCACCGTCCCCTTTAGCCTAGCAGGCATTTCTGTTGTAGTAGTACTTGGTTATATTTTCATATATTTCTTTAATGTTATTTACAGCAGTCGCTTTAATCGTGACGGGGACAAATAGTCTCAATACTGACGTCCTCAATCAATCCTAACTAAATATGTTAAGAACGGGGAAAAGAGGCTACTCATAGGTAACCCCTCATATCTATTTTATTGCAAAACCCCTTTTTTCTTGTTTTTTTTTTTTCAGTTTAATACATAAAACGTGTGTGTAATTGAGTTTTTGATAAAAATTATTTTTTGTTATTTCAGAACAGGAATCTCCACAACAAAATATTCGGTGGATACTTAATGAGGCAATCGTATCAGCTGGCGTGGACAACAGCTTATGTATATGCGTAAGTAGTACAAAATGTCTAATTGAAAATTAAAAAAAAAAAAAAAAAAAAAGAAAGGAAACGTATTCAAACTTCTTCGACGGTCAGGTACTCCATCAAAGATAACCAATCATTTTGAACCCTATAAATCTTTCTTCCTCAAGGATGTATGCTGTTATATATATATATATATATATATATATATATATATATATATATATATATATATATATATAGATAGATAGATAGATAGATAGATAGATAGATAGATAGATAGATAGATAGATAGATAAATAGATACAGGGTGAGTCAAAATGATATTCCCAATTTCAAGGATTATTTTTTTGCATTTAATTACACGTATGTAAACAGAGATTACATACACTGATTGATCAACTCAAAAAGTTTTTTTTTTCTAACGTATTATAAATATCTATATGCAGCTCAAGTTTCTGCCAAACTTTTCCTAGCATGTCAGGGTCGATATCGGCCACAGCTGTAGTGATGCGCTCACACAGTTCAATCACAGTTGTAGCAACTGGCGGCACAAATACCCTAAATTTTCCACAGAAATGCCGTTGAACTTGCACAACGGACCTAGTCGCATAAAAATCAAGCAAACAGAACGCTTTCTGCTGGCCTGTAGAACCATATTGCTCACTTCGACTAAACTGCCTCCTGGTGGGCGTATACAGAACTACGCCTCTGCAATAGAAAGAAAAGAAAAAAACAGATTATATTCCAGAAAAAAATTATATTGGCAAGAAAAGCTCATTACTGTTCGAATAATAAATTAACAAAATCGGGAACTTCATTTTGACTCATCCGGTATATCTTGATGAATACTCAATTTTTCCCTCGTATTAAATTTTAAAAGCACGTTTCTTAAGAGGAAGAATTACAGGCTTTCCAATGCTCCTATATATTTGCATCTCTTCCTATAAACTCCTATATTTCCTACATTTTAACGAAACCTCCTATATTTTTGTGGCATTGTTACTTCCACTTTTGAAAATGACAAGAAAATAAGATGTGGGTGGTTCATTACACCAAACAATATACAGTTAGGGCAAAAAGTATTCATACACCTACAAAATGGAACAAAAAATAAACTAGTTTCGTCGTATTCATTAAAACGTTGTATGGAGTAGTGATTGTAAAGTTTTGTAAATCATTTATTTTGGTGTATCAATACTTTATGCACTAACTGTAGGCAAATAATTGTAGAATATGTTACACATAGTTAATAATCAAAAAAGGAAGTAACATAGAAACGATAGGATTTTGCAAGTGATTAAATTATTCACATTAGGGAGACAAATATGATTATGTTTATGTATTAAGGGGTGATATGCTTATGTACTGTACTTATAAAGTACACATATCACATCCACAGCTAATGAACTGTATGATTAAACTCATTTTACTGATTCACCCAGATAACATGGCGGAACGAAAAGTAAGACTTAACGAATATTTTAGATGTTATTTGCTTCAATTCTTATTCAAAAGTACATGCGTTAATATGATAAATATGACATGCTTTGTTCATATGTTAATATAATGATATAATACTTAAATATTAGTACAATGAATTACTTATCTTAACTTGTTTCTGAGTAATTATTTGTCCAAATGGTTGCTTGCTAAACGATCACACAATTTTGTCTTCGATCACACATAAACTGAGTAGCATTCTAAAACACTGTTAAGAACATGTAAATCTTGTATATTAATTAACATGAGTGTTTTTCTAAAAACTATGAATAAATATGCTTTTCTAAAACTATGAATGAATGCTTTGTCTAGTTGAACTTGACAACACACTGTACGAATGCAGAGACACCACTTGAATAGAACACTAAAGGCACTATTACCAGGCAATGCAAACACAACTCACTAAAACTCACCCCTTTTTTTTATCCAATAATAATTTTTATAATTGTATATTTCTAAATTGGTCCTTTATAAATTAAGGAATATACGCTCTTGTAAATGAAACTGGATTCAATTCGAGATAGGTCTATATTAAATGTCCGTGCACTTTCATTCCTATTTTACGTCTTAAACATCAAGTAACTAGTAATTTCCACACTTGTACACAAATTTACAAACGATATTTCTTTTACCGAGTCGCTCTTCTCCGAAACTCCTTGTTCTAAAGGTTTCATCGTTTCCATCCCACGTTTACCTTCTTTCCGCTGACTCGAAATAAAAATGAAATGAAATCTTTGAGTTTTACGTCCCACGGTTATGCCGGTTAGGCTAAAGGAGACGGTGATCATGAGTAATGAATGAAATGGTGGAATGAAGAAAGTGGGAAGAAACGCGAGAACCCCGAGAAAACCCACGCACACGGCCGAAATAAAATATCGGTATAGACACTTTTTTTTTTTAATACATTACAGCCCTTGCCTGAGCGTTATGCAAAATAAAGAACACTGTTGTATTTCGAAAGTGGAGGCCTATTACCTCAGGAAAGGAATCAATTTTTGAATTAGAAATTAAGAAATTAATTATTTTGACTGTTCAATAGGCCTACATTTTTTAAAAATGTTTTACAGATATAGCCTATCTTTTGATTTGGTCATACTGTGCTGTCTAAAATTCTTTTAGATCTACCGGCCACTTAAAATTGTAATGGACCAGCTCCTGTGGGAAGCTCTACAACTCCACTATGGCCCCTGGCTCTATCCCTAAAACTACTTTTTCCCGAATAAGAATGACTTTTTCCCACGGCTCCATATGAACTTTTTATTTATTTATTTATTTTATTTTAATGTAAAGAATCACTTCTTACAGTTTGTCGGTATAATTCATTAACATTTTGTATAACATATTTTATTTGATTTTGGTGATACATCATTTCAATAGAATCCTACTGATATGTTTTCCGTATTTGTATGTTTGCAGCAAAATAGGACGTCCTAAAATTGTGAAGATGAGCGACATTAAGTTCCAGTACCCAGTAGATGTGGGGTCCTTACTTCGAATGTTTTCTCAAGTGAGTACAAAAACATACTTGTCTTAGTATATCCATTTTTAGAATGACGGCTCTAGGACCTAATAGTAAAACAATCCGTGTCTCGGTAGAAGCGTATTACCAACCATATTACCAAGAAACAAGAAAAAAAAAGAAAACTGCTAAACTGGGCTTTCAAAATGTTTGTGTGGAGGAGAATTTATGTAGTGAGCTAGATCGAACAAAAAAAGATTGAAAAAGTATGGAACAAAGTATGAATTATATAAAAAAGTATGAATTATATGAAAAAGTATGAATTATATAAAATGTTTGTTTGTCCGGTATATAAATTCACACCGTTGATTGGCATACTTCAAAGTAATTTTATCAAAGAGACCATAGTCTGGAAGAGACCTTATGTTATATATATATATATATTTTTTTTTTTTTTTTGGTTCTTATCCTAAGGAGGATAGGACGGGGCTTCAAAAGGAAAGAGATAGCTTAAAAATTAGAAATAGGGAACCTGACGAATTCCTTAAGTTAGGAACATGAAACTTGGTGTGTAAACTCATTTCTACAAATAAGTTGACATACACGTATTACAATCTGAAAAAAAAAAAAGGAAGGTAAAGATTCCTCTTAGGGAGTGGTATCTGAAGGGAGTAACATGTAAAACAACTGATATTAGTGTCGGGATTTTCGGATTTTCGGGGTCACTGAGATGAATGGTGACTCTTGATGGCGTCTATGTCCAAATTCATCCTTCATGGACGTTACTTTTTATCTCAGCGACCCCACTACAACGACACTCAAATCGACCGTTTATGATCATTTTACATGTCACCTCTCCTATCCCCCTAGGTATGCTCGAGAATGTTACACACACTGAGGGCTGAACTTGGACTTAAATGATATTGGAACTATTTTTTTTCTCTCTCTCTCAGACGCGCCTCCTCAGTTTCGGCACCTGAAGAATTTAACCGAAACGGGTGTCGTCATCGCAATTTTATTTTCTCCAGCCTTTTTTCATCATCATGATTCTTCTTCTTCTTCTTCTTCTTCTTCTTATTATTATTATTATTATTATTATTATTATTATTATTATTATTATTATTATTATTATTATTATTTTGAATTAAATGGAAAAAAGGGAACAAGGACCGACAAGGGAGAAGAGGGACAAAACCACAGCACAACAGAAACAAAACAAAACAAACAAAAAACAAAACAAAACAAACAACAAATAGCATCAGACTTGAGCTTTCTAAATCCTATATTTTAAGCAAGCGCAGGGTTCATACACTACCTAGAAAACCTGGAGAACCTGGAAATCTCAGGGAAATTGATTTTGGAAGAAAAAATCTGGAAATATCAGGGAAATTGAGTTCAAAAGTATTTACTTATTAATTCCCTTAGTAGGGTTCTCAACCTAATATTTTTTCAACTTCTGTTTTATTTATTCTAATTATTAATTTTCTTGTGACAATATTTAATTGCTATCGTTCATTGGAAAGAAGGGTGGCCATTCTTAAATATATAAATATATTATTCTTAAAATTTGTGTGTTCTCTTACTGTTAGTTTCTTCCACTAGACCTGGAAATTGCAAAATTAATACCTGGAAAAGGTGGAAAATTGAGGGAAATTGAGTTCAATATTTTTGTAAGAACCTTGAAGCGTCTTTATTAAGCAATTTTAATTACTAAACTACTCCTAATCCTAACCTCTAAACTCATCGTCCTATTTTATATGAATGAAATCAATAACTTTGCATTTATATCTGCACTGTTGAGCTCGAAGTTCATTTTGACAATTTAGTATGATTCCTTACGGCTGGATTCCTCTTCATTTTCTTAAGTTTTTCAACTATATGTTTTCTTCTTCACCCGTATGTTTCTCTCCTGTGATATGATTTCCTCTGTGTGGTTAATAACTACTATATTCACTACATTTACACTAAACACTACACTTACACAAAACACTTCACTATAATTCACTTGTGTGGCCTTCACATCACTTCATTCACTATTTATTGTTTGCCGTTATAACTGTAATTATTAATGTCGCTGTATTGATCAGTGTTCTCGGTTGAGTTTAAAGCACATCTATCGGACCTTAATGTATCGGCTTGAGGTCCAGGGCTCACTCGGAGCGCTTAGTACAAGCCCTAGTCAGTTTTGTCCTACCGCCGCGTACACCCGGACCGGAAGTCGCACGCTATCGTAGCCAAATCGCTAACGGCTTCGAGATGATGCTCTTTCCCGAGTCTTCCTTATTACAATTGGGATATTACTTTATTTTGATTAATTTTGCTATGTAATAGCATATGTTTTTAGTTTATTCACACAAATAAGTAAATACTCATCCCAACACCAACACATCACAGACACACTCCCAGAGCATCCGGAGTTCCTTACCGAACTAATGCCGGAGTTGCCCCAGGCTCTTGCACACCATCAGTCACAGTCTTCCATCCTGGCGCGCCTCCTGGAGTTGCCTCCGGTCCAGGAGGGATCTCATTCAGCAGTCATTCCCATTTCGTTTCCATTTAAATAATATTATCTCCATAAAAGGATTTTCTGCATAGGTCTCAATATTCCTCTGCTACGTCTGCCAGGATTGTATAGTCCTCTTCTGATTCCAAGATGTCTTTGATTCCTTTACGTCTAATTTTGTCGCGGTCTCTCAGGCGCTCCTCTAGCAGTGGACACCACAGAACACTGTGTTCAGGTGTACCCAACTCTCCACAATCACATCTGTCATTTTGTTCCTTATTCATCCTGTAAAGATGGATGGGATAGGGATCATGTCATGTAAGTAGATGTATTAGTCCTTTGTTAGGGTTGAAGTAATTCCAGTTTAGTCGTATCTCAACGTCTGGGATAAATCCGAATAATCTTCTAGATGTGTCATCCTTTTGCCAATCTTTTGTCGATTTTTGTTGAATTAGTTTTTTTTTTTTTATTTCCTCTGGTTTTTCTGCTTTAGTTCCTATCAATTGTTACGTCTTATTTATATTTCTTTTTTCTGCCAATACGTTGCCGCTCTCGGAAGTACTGTTAAATACATAGATTTAATGCCCATCAGAACATACAGTGCATTGTTCAATGTCATGCCCAAGGCGCCACCGAGCCGAATTAGTAAGTTTCTTTGTGGACAATTGATTTTTACTTTTAGGGAATTATTTTCTACTAGACGATGTGCCTATATACTGGAAGCATAGTTCATCGACGCGCTTAGGATTACCTCCTGATAGGTCTTAATTAGTTTTTTTTTTGGGTAGCCTATACTTTGTTAACGTCAGTGAGATGAGTTTATTGCCTATTCTATGACTCTTTTCAATAACGTAATTGATATACTCTCGAAAAATTTAATTTATCACCCATCATAATTCCTAAATCTTTAAATGCTGATACTCTTTCGATCTTACTGTTTCCAATTTTAATTATAAGGCCTCTTAATAATTTAGTACCAAAAATCATATACTTCGTTTTCTTTTCCGAGATTTTTAATTTAGATTTTTCCTACCATAATTCATTTATAACACGTGATGCCTTTCCTTCTAGATCTTGCCTAGAACTGGCTGAGATAATTATCGCCAAATCATCAGCAAAAGCAATTACTCTTACAGTATCCTCTAACTCGTTTAATTTTTCTAAACACGGCTGGAATTACAAATCCCACATCAAAGGTCCTAGAATCGATCCTTGTGGGCATCCCTTTTGTGCTGTAATTTTTATTTTGCCCGTGCTCTCATAGATATAAATCTGTCTATTCAGGAATTATTCCCTTACTATATTTATTAAATATTGAGGTAGTTATAGTTCTTTTAAACCTTGCAATTAGTGATGGCGTCCATAAATTATCAAACACCCCCTCTATATCGAAAAAAAGAGGTTGCTTTGATATTGGAACTGTCACCAATCAACTTAGGAGCCCCGAAGACTATAGATTCGACACTAATATTGGTCGTTTTTGGTTATTTTTACAAGTCACCATTTCCCCCCTTCAGAGCTGCTGATGGGGCCTGAACTTGAGTTTTAAGTGCATCAGGAATGTTACTATTCATCTCAGCGACACCAAAAACTATAGATTTGACATCGGTCGTTTTCGATTATTTTATGATTCATCCTTTGGCTCTCCCCTTAGGTGTGCTTTGGGATCTTACCCCCACAGTACTATTTTTCAGACTGTAAATAATATGTGTACCAAATTTGGTTAAGATTGCTCTAGGCATTCCAGAGTTGTGCTGGAATATACACTTAAATACAGCGTGTCCATAAAAATACTATGGGCGCGGTGGCTCAGTGGTAGAGCGTTCACCTCCGGTGCTTGGAGTTCCTGGTTCGATCCCAGCTCGCGCCGTGTGGACTTTGTGGTGGACAAACACCGTGCTCGTGGGTTTTCTCGGGATTCTCCCGTTTCCTCCCACTTTCTTCATTCGACCATTTCATTCATTTCTCATAATCACTGTCTCCTTTAGCCCAACCGGCATAACCGTGGGACGTAAAACTCATTTCATTTCATTTCATATTTAAATGAAATTGGTCACATTTGAAAGAAAAAGTCAAAATACTTTTGTGCATGTCAACAATGGACAACGTCAATAATGGACGGATCAAACACAGAAAAAGTAAATTCACTCATGTTTACTTTGTGAAGTTGATATGGATTCAACGTTGGATATTCACCAAGCAGTTGATGTTTTTGCTGGAGGTCACTTGGAAAAGCTTTTTATGTTTCTGTATTGTTATGCCGTAATGTGCTAACGTATATTTATTTCCATTCGCTGTGTTGTGTTATTATTAAAGAATAAGCTTTAAGGTGTTATGGCGACCCCACAAGAACGAAGTTGTGTGTTGGTGGAATATCACAGCACGCAGAGTCTGGCGCAGGTTGACAGTGTGTGACTTCCTTTTATAAGATTACGGAATCTAAGTTTTACGTCCCACGATTATGCCGGTTAGTCTAAAGGAGACGGTGATGATGAGAGATGAATGAAAATGGTGGAATGAAGAAAGTGGGAGGAAACTGGAGAACCCCGAGAAAACCCACGAGCACGGTGTTTGTCCACCACAAAGTCCACACGGCGCGAGCTGGGATCGAACCAGGGACCCCAAGCACCGGAGGTGAACGCTCTAACACTGAGCCACCGTGCCCCCTTATAAGATTACATAAAGGATTGTGCCTATGTATCTCTATAACCTCAAAACCTGCAAGAACTGCAAGTACTTATCAGTGCTGCCATCCAGTCCGTTTCATGAGATATGTTGGAGCTTGTGTGGCGTGAAGGGGATTATCATCTTTATGTCTGCATCACACTCGCGGGGTCCACATTCAATGTCTGTGAGGTATAGTAAAAAATATTTGAGTTTTTTTTTTTTCAAATGTGATAAATTTCATTTAAATACGGTTATCCAAAGCGACATAATACCACTTTAAAGTGTGATTGTATTTTTATGGTCACGCTGTATATAAAGGTTGCTTAATTTCATATCTACGCGTATTATCCAATTTGTCGGTGTTTTATCTTATCACCCTGTGTAATAGATATATATTCATTGTTTTTAAGTGTGTGATAGTTATGATGATCGGATCGAATTGTGACTTTGCATACAATGTAATCCCACGTTAACATTCCGCATTTAACAAAGTATTAATTTGATCAAGAGAAGTAACGCTATATACGTAAAGCATTTAAATATACATTTAAGGAAAATTATATTAGTCAATTTCCTACATTAGTAAATACGTAGAAAATATTGATATACATCGCTCATGGGACGCCATACTTCCTAGGCTCGATATTTTCATCGATTGATCTTGTGGCCATCAATTCATAATTGTATTATTTTTCTGAACTCAAAAATGTGAGCAGTTTTTTTTCTTCATGTTTTTGTTAGGATTTTTTAAAAATGTATTTAGTCATTTTTCAGATATCAGTACGGTATTTTTCAGTCTTGAAAAGGGAAAAGCTTTGATAGGGTGCATATTTTTAAAAAATAATAGATTAGAGTCAGTGGTTTGTCATTTAACAACTTATTGGAAGCAAATTCTATATTTCTGTATTTATTTAAAAGTGTTAATTTTGTATTGTTGTAAAACACAATAACTGTTAAAATATTAAAATCTCATGTTGTAGATATACTGAAACTATTTTTTATGATGCGGATTTCATTATATGACACCTCTATTTTAGTGAAAACATCCACTTAAGAAAAAAAAAACAGTTCGGTAAATACGGAGTATTACGAAGGGTGATCAGAAAATAAGGTTACAAATCCTGCCATGAAACGTGTTATATATTATTTCATATAACCAAAACTGCTACCGGGTAGTACATACATTTTTCGACATAGTTTCTATATCCGTTGAGGCACTTGTCGCATCGTGGGATGAGTTTGAAGATTAACTCCTAGTAAAAATCCTGTCCTTACGTGTTCAGCCTGTTGCCACGACGTGTTTTACCTCCTCCTCTGAAGCGAAGCGACGGTCTTTTAGGTACTCCTTCAAGTGCGGGAACAGGTGAAAGTTGCTTGGAACGAGGTCCCCTTGTTGTCCAGAATCATTTCCTCCGGGCAAGCTATGTTGAAATCTGTTGATGCCATGCTGAGTCGGTCATTGCGCTCCTCGACGGTGATGTTTTCTGTACCAGCCGCAAACTTTGGACACTATCCTGCAACATGCTGACGGGACATTACAGTCTCTCCGTAACTCCTCTACCAGCTGTTGAAGAATTTCAGCCGCGGTTACATGTTTCGCGCACAGAAATCGAATAACTGAGCAGACTTCTTTGCGAGACTAGTTTTCTAAACCAGTCGCCATTTTGTGTTGTGTTTGCATACAACTAGCGGCGTAGATGGCTGATGGCTGAAACTCTGGATAATTACGAACTACACGCGCCTCATTCCTTTATAAACAGACGAAACTTCAGAAATATATCGGCCTTGTAACCTTAGTTTCTGATCCTCCCTTGTAACCTTAGTTTCTGATCCTCCCTTGTAACCTTAGTTTCTGGTCCTCCCTTGTAACCTTAGTTTCTGATCCTCCCTTGTGACCTTAGTTTCTGATCCTCCCTTGTAACCTTAGTTTCTGATCCTCCCTTGTAACCTTAGTTTCTGATCCTCCCTTGTAACCTTAGTTTCTGATCCTCCCTTGTAACCTTAGTTTCTGATCCTCCCTTGTAACCTTAGTTTCTGATCCTCCCTTGTAACCTTAGTTTCTGATCCTCCCTTGTAACCTTAGTTTGTGATCCTCCCTTGTAACCTTAGTTTGTGATCCTCCCTTGTGACCTTAGTTTCTGATCCTCCCTTGTAACCTTAGTTTCTGATCCTCCCTTGTAACCTTAGTTTCTGATTCTCCCTTGTAACCTTAATTTGTGATCCTCCCTTGTAACCTTAGTTTCTGATCCTCCATTGTAACCTTAATTTGTGATCCTCCCTTGTAATCTTAGTTTCTGATCCTCCCTTGTAACCTTAGTTTCTGATCCTCCCTTGTAACCTTAGTTTCTGATCCTCCCTTGTAACCTTAGTTTCTGATCCTCCCTTGTAACCTTAGTTTCTGATCCTCCCTTGTAACCTTAGTTTCTGATCCTCCCTTGTAACCTTAGTTTCTGATCCTCCCTTGTAACCTTAGTTTCTGATCTTCCCTTGTAACCTTAGTTTCTGATCCTCCCTTGTAACCTTAGTTTCTGATCCTCCCTTGTAACCTTAGTTTCTGATCCTCCCTTGTAACCTTAGTTTCTGATCCTCCCTTGTAACCTTAGTTTCTGATCCTCCCTTGTAACCTTAGTTTCTGATCCTCCCTTGTAACCTTAGTTTCTGATCCTCCCTTGTAACCTTAGTTTCTGATCCTCCCTTGTAACCTTAGTTTCTGATCCTCCCTTGTAACCTTAGTTTCTGATCCTCCCTTGTAACCTTAGTTTCTGATCCTCCCTTGTAACCTTAGTTTCTGATCCTCCCTTGTAACCTTAGTTTGTGATCCTCCCTTGTAACCTTAGTTTGTGATCCTCCCTTGTGACCTTAGTTTCTGATCCTCCCTTGTAACCTTAGTTTCTGATCCTCCCTTGTAACCTTAGTTTCTGATTCTCCCTTGTAACCTTAATTTGTGATCCTCCCTTGTAACCTTAGTTTCTGATCCTCCATTGTAACCTTAATTTGTGATCCTCCCTTGTAATCTTAGTTTCTGATCCTCCCTTGTAACCTTAGTTTCTGATCCTCCCTTGTAATCTTAGTTTCTGATCCTCCCTTGTAACCTTAGTTTCTGATCCTCCCTTGTAACCTTAGTTTGTGATCCTCCCTTGTAACCTTAGTTTCTGATCCTCCCTTGTAACCTTAGTTTCTGATCCTCCCTTGTAACCTTAGTTTCTGATCCTCCCTTGTAACCTTAGTTTCTGATCCTCCCTTGTAACCTTAGTTTCTGATCCTCCCTTGTAACCTTAGTTTCTGATCCTCCCTTGTAACCTTAGTTTCTGATCCTCCCTTGTAACCTTAGTTTCTGATCCTCCCTTGTAACCTTAGTTTCTGATCCTCCCTTGTAACCTTAGTTTGTGATCCTCCCTTGTAACCTTAGTTTCTGATCCTCCCTTGTAACCTTAGTTTGTGATCCTCCCTTGTAACCTTAGTTTCTGATCCTCCCTTGTAACCTTAGTTTCTGATCCTCCCTTGTAACCTTAGTTTCTGATCCTCCCTTGTAACCTTAGTTTCTGATCCTCCCTTGTAACCTTAGTTTCTGATCCTCCCTTGTAACCTTAGTTTCTGATCTTCCCTTGTAACCTTAGTTTCTGATCCTCCCTTGTAACCTTAGTTTCTGATCCTCCCTTGTAACCTTAGTTTCTGATCCTCCCTTGTAACCTTAGTTTCTGATCCTCCCTTGTAACCTTAGTTTCTGATCCTCCCTTGTAACCTTAGTTTCTGATCCTCCCTTGTAACCTTAGTTTCTGATCCTCCCTTGTAACCTTAGTTTCTGATCCTCCCTTGTAACCTTAGTTTCTGATCCTCCCTTGTAACCTTAGTTTCTGATCCTCCCTTGTAACCTTAGTTTCTGGTCCTCCCTTGTAACCTTAGTTTCTGATCCTCCCTTGTAACCTTAGTTTCTGGTCCTCCCTTGTAACCTTAGTTTCTGATCCTCCCTTGTAACCTTAGTTTCTTATCCTCCCTTGTAACCTTAGTTTCTGATCCTCCCTTGTAACCTTAGTTTCTGGTCCTCCCTTGTAACCTTAGTTTCTGATCCTCCCTTGTACTGTATATTGAAGTTAAATCAATAATGTACAGTTAATTGTTGACTATGATTAGTTAGACACATTTCATAGATATTGAAAATAATCTATAAAATTTATTTTGTTCAATTTAGGTCACGTATACGGAGCGTGATTTCATGGAAGTAATGGTGAGGGCTGAAGTTTCCGATCCGAAACAAGAGCACACTAATACCACAAATGTCTTTCATTTTACCTTCTATGCGCAGGAGATTTTACCAGAAATAATTCCCAAAACCTACAACGGTAAGTATGCTTTCTTTATAGATGTTAAAGAGAGGAGGTACGTGAAAGGCTTAAAACAATCATGTATGCAACTTAATTCATTGATTTAGTATGTGATGCAGTCGAGAAGAATTTTAAGACTGGATGAAAAGGGCATTCACTAGCACTTAATTTCGCTTTTCAAAAGTGTTGTAAGAGACAGGGGTAATAACACAATTTATGTGCATAAATTTTGTTTACAAAATAAAGTAATACTTAGCAAAGTGCAGTATTTGCTGAGATATTGTGTGTATATATATAATTATTAACTATTCACTCACCACCAGATCATCCAAACTACTTCATTTCTAAGATGCTCTAATTCCGCTCCATCCTGCTAATTTTCTCCATTCTTCCCCATACCCACATTTCGAAAGCTTCCTGTCGTTCCTCATCATTTTTACATAATGTCCATGTTCGTTCCAGTCACCATAGCTATTGTCTTTCTAATATTTATTTTCATCCCATATGCTTCACAGTGCTTCCTCAAGTTTTCTAACATATTGTTGATTTTCTCTTCAGATTCTGCAACAAATGTCATATCATCTGCAAAGTTTATACATCTAATCATTCTATTTCCTACTGAAATGCGACCTTCCTTTTGTAGACTCTTTTTCACTATCTCTTCTAAATAGATATTAAATAATGTGGTCGAAAGACGACATCCTTATCGAACTCTCCTTTCAATTGCATTTTCCTCTGTCATAACCCCCCCTTCCCATTCTAACACTTGCTTGTTGGTTCATGTATAAGTTTAGGTTGCAAATAAGACGGAATTTTCCGAAATGCGATTCCTAAGAGAGGAAATGGGGATTGAAAATCTTCTTGCCGTTCACCAAATCTCTGAAACTGTTGGGTATAGAACCTTTGAAATTTTGTACAAATAATTTTCTTGTGCCCCGGGCTGCAGATAAGGTGTTATTTTGCGAGATGTGACACTTAAAGGGGAATAAAACGGGAATTATCTGTTTGACGTTATTCAGATCTCCAGACGATTAGGTATAGAACCTTGATGATTTATATAAGTATTGACCCTTGTACTCTAAGCTGATGATTAGATTGGATTTTACGAAATCAGAATTAAAAAGGGTAGGAGTTTTTGTTTGCTTTTACGTTCTTTAAATCTCCAAAACTGTGGTAATGAACGTATATATTTATGTATGTTGAAGGTAATGGTAATGTGTTTTTTTTATATACAGTATAACCTCGTTAACACGAACTCGCTTAAGCCGAACACTCGGTTGGGACGAACAAAATTTCGGTCCCGGCATCGCTGTACGTTATCTTATAGGAAGTTTTATGGGTTAACACGAATTTCGGTTAGCACGAATTATGAACTCATTTTTAGTCCCTTGAGTCAGTAAAGGTTTTCATTTAACTCGAACTTTCAATCCTTTTTTTTTTTTTTTTGTTTTGTTTTGTTTTGTTTTGTTTTGTTTTGTTTTGTTTTGTTTTGTTTTGTTTTTTTAGATCATTTTTCTTATTTCAGATTTCACTCCAGATCAGTTTTGTCATACAGTATTTATACGGACCAAAATTCTCTTGTAAATAAGAGAAAAAACAGAAACAGGTACTTTTCCTCTCTTATGAGGTGTTGATTCTGCCCTCCGTCAAGCGCTGAACATGCAAGAGCTTGGCAGACGAGCTGCTGGTGACAGCTCGAGACAAAACATCTTCTCTCCCCTGTAACTCCAAACTGGTGACAGCAGTCATAAATACCTCTCCGTTACTAGCGGTACCCAACCTGCTAGCGGAGTTATCAATTTTATAACTTGACCTGGATTTTCTGCGTGGATTTTTTTTTTTTTTTAATCTTCAAAGATAGGATAATAAGATTACTGTAGTGTTTTCACTTTTCAGAGGACGGTACCGAGGCCGAAACTAGTCTCGATCTCGATCTTAACTCGAATTTGAGACCAAGCCGTGCTTTTCGAAATCGAGACGAGACAGAAACTCTTAGCCTCATCTCGATACAATTCTGTGGATGGTATCAAGACGGAGAAGAGTCTTGGTCTCGCCTCGAATTTGGAACCGAAACGAGACCTAGACTACTCAGTCTCGTCTCGATACCATCTCTAGTATTTTCTATGACATACATAATATACTGTAGTGGTATGTATAGTCTGTATACTGTAGTGCGTATATATGGAGAAAATGTATTCGAATAATAAAATTTGGGTTCCCGGTTTACACGAATTTTTTTTTAACACGAACTCCTGATTTTTCAGTCCCTTGGAATTCGTGTTAACGAGGGTTTACTGTATTTATTTATGTGAAATTCTGTAACCTTATTATGGAGAAGCCCAAAGGCTTACGTTCTTAAATCGTTGGAAGTGTTAAATATATATATATCAGCTATCCTAGACTGACAATGAGATAAAATTTTAAGAAACATGATATAGGATTTCAGCAAAATCGAACTTGCATCAACAAGTGTTTTGAAACTATATATGTGGCGCCCACGGATAATACAGTGCTATTTTTCAGGTCAAAATAAAACGAAATTGCTATATAATGGTCGGCCTTCTTCAGCCGTTATGGGGAACAAAAATTTCACTATGTGGCAACGTCGTAGATTAACTTCCCACCATTAGCATTGCTCTGCGAATCCATCAATGAGTTATATCGATTGTTACGGTAATAAGTGGAATTAGGATCAACATCTATCGACTTTAACTGCTGTCCGAAAAGAATCGATGTAATTGTTTTGATTGGTTGGTAGATATATGGTTCTTTATGTGCGACGTTGCCATGTTGTCATATAGTACAATACTCGTCTGCAGACGAAGGCCCGAAAGGTATTCCATTATATATAAAGAAAAAAGTTCTAATAAACATGAGTCGAAAAACGTCTCCTTTCAGAATTATGAACTACCGAAAATTCGAAATATCACGTTTCAAAACGCCCTGGCTTAGAAACTATAGGGCCTATCTCAAGCGGTTTAAGGAATTACACAGAAACTGGTACATACGCTCTATCTAAATATCCATGTTTCAGAATTCACCAGTACTAGCGAAGCGAACGCACCACTAATACTTAAATGAGTATCCCTATACTTCAACTTCCTTTTTACAGTTCCTTTCACCGATAACGAAGGATGGTAAAACAGTTTTTCAAATATTTTTCATAAATATTACTCTTTTTGTGTCAAAAGCTGGCGTTCTGCCAGTATTGTCATCTGTACACTGATTTTGAATTTTAGACACAGAAAACTTGGCATGGGGGGGGGGGACAGTGGCTCAGTGGTAGAGTGCTTTCTTCTGGTATGTGGGGTTCCTAGTTCGATCCCCGGCCAAGTGTGGGTTTTCTCGGGGTAGTCCTGTTTCCCTCCACATTATCATTCCACCATTTTTTTCATCATCATTCACTTGCCTTAATCATCCGTCTCCCTTATGGGGCGTTTACACTTAGTCGATTTGCGTTCGATTCAGTTGAATTGACGTCAATTTCAACTTAATTGACCGTGTAAATAGGACTTCAACTTAATCGCTTGTTGATCGAAAGCGACTAATCGACTAGCAACTGAATTGAAAGACGTTCTATTTTCTGTGGTCGATTCTATTTTCTTCTGCTATAACACCGCAAATTGTACCAATTACTTTTTGTTTGGACATCTTTAAAATTGCCAGTCGATTTCGAATCGACCAGAGGAGAGCGAGTCGACAAGCAGCATTCAATTTCGGTTGAAACAATTGAACACATCCATCGATCTCATTCGGTCTAGTTGCTTCGATTTAGTCGCAAATGCAGCGAGTCGATTTAGCCGTGCGACTAAATCGACCAAGTGTAAACGCCCCATTAGCCTAAAGGGCAAAGTGTGGGACGTTAAACTGAAATATTTCATTTCATTTTCATTTCAAAACTTGACATGGAAAAGTACCACTATATATTCTTCCCAAAATATGGTAGTTGTGGGAGCCATGCTGCACACACCACATATTTACGATAGCGGAACACTATTACAAGGTTGTAGCCTTTCGTTAACTTTCAAACAACCCGGTGCGATCGATACTGTGTGCATGGGGAGAGGGTTGAAAGTTTGACGCGCACACATGCGAATCAAGCCTTTTTATTAAGGTACTTTGCTTCACTTGTTGAAATAATGAAATTATGCTTTTTTTTTTTCATTTGAAAGTAGTATTTTAAGATCATTACTTAAAAAAAAAAAAAACTCGTTTATTTTACTTATTTTTCAGAAGCTATGATGTACTTGGATGGCCGACGCCATTTTAAGGACGCAATGTCGTCGAGCACAAAGTAGAAGTGGTGTCTTATGTGAGAACAATGGCTTAAAGAATTCCGTTCTCGTGGCAGCTTATTTTTTTTTCTGAGATGTAAGCGTATACCAAAGCCTTACTTGATAACAAAGATAATTGTATACTTTGCTTTAATACTGTAGATACGAACATAATACTTTGTATACAGAAAAATAATGTTATTCTACTATCGCTGTATATTTTATTGAATATACTTTATTTTCGAGTTTTTACTTGTATGTTATCCGTTTCGTATGGCTGTGTTTGTAAGGGAAAGTTTTATATATAATCCCCGTGTCTTCTGAACGTTAGACTGAATGTACTGTTTGTTAGGCTGTTTATTCCAAATTTATATTCTTTACTTAATTAAGGCGAGGGAGAGTGAAAGTTAATAATAATGAAATATTGTAATATAACTAGTCAACCAGTTTCATATTTCTTGCCACTTCTGTATTCTATGCTTCACGGCATATTATTGATGATAAATAATCTCAAAATCAATATGCCTAAATGTCTTAATTAGGAATGAATTTTGTATGGAAAATAATAAGTAAAAATTGATTACTCGTGTTATAAAATCTGTACTTATTTATTTTCTTACGTGATATGCACTTTCGGATAATTTTAACGTAAAAGTTCTCTACAAATTTTATGTTTTGATACGACAGCTGCCCAGAAAGTCCTAGACGTTTTGGCCTATCGCGGCAGCGGGGAGGCTAGAATCGCCATCTTGGTGTCAGAACGTTGTGACACTCAGTACACATTCAGGTGTGGTAGCAAGAGGACTGTAACGCTCTTACTGTGCTTTCTGTAACGTGTTACAATGTGCGCTACGATAGAAAATCCCGCCTACGTTGGCAAAAAACCACAAGCAAATTGAAATCCATCGCCAACTGTGTGAACTGTACGGACATGGAATAATGAGTGAAGGTCAAGTGAGGCAATGGTGCATGTCCACACACGGCCAAGCGTACCCGAGAGCTTTTGGATGGTTTGCGATAGGAGGTGTTTGATCGCCCACCATACAGTCCGGATTTGGCGCCGGGCGATTACCATCTCTTCCCAGCGATGCAGAGACATGGCTCGCTACACAGAGCTTTAATACTGACGCCAAACTCAATGTCAATGTAAGGTAATGGTTGAAATCGCAGGCAGCAGATTTCTACCGCGACGATGTTGATAAAATTGTGCCATGGTATATGATAAGTGCCTTAATTTGCATGGCGATTATGTGGAAAAATAGTTTAAGAGTGTACCTTTCAAATGTATATAACACTATTTGGTTTGTTCATTCTTTTTTTTTTTTTTTTTTTTATTTATTTATTTCAAAACGTCTGTTGCTTTCTGGACATCTGTCATATATAAAATTCAATTTACATAACATTTTACTTTTTTATCTTGTTTCTCTTAGAAAGTATGTCAAATTCTATGTAAGATACGGTTATAGTGTGTCTTTTCTTGTACACAAAAGAAAAAAGGGGAAATAGTTATGTTTTAAGAACTTCTAGATGAACAGTGTGGAAATATTTTGATTCCCTAAAAAACGAAGAGTTGTACAATATATTTTATTTTGTAAATTAACATATTGTAAGCATATGTGCGTAGTATGCAGAACGTGTATTATAGAGAACGTTACAAATAGGCAGATTGAAGAAATGTTTGAGATGAGTACGAATTAGTGAGATTAATATAAGTATGTCATGTATTTTGTCTAAAAACATGTTCTTCGAGCTGTAATTACTATAGAATTTCAGGATCGTGTGTTATCATTGATATCTCGTAAAGAGTTTCCTTTAGTCGGCAAACTATTGTAGTTTGTGAGAGCTGCAATTTTTTCAGCATCATTTACGTACTTAAATGTATCTGTGTTCCTACTCTCTAGCCGTCAGTGTTGGAGAAACTCGTAATTTTTCTTTCGATCCAGAAAAACAATCACTGATACTTCTAGTATACAATTTCTCTATCTACGTGTCCAAGAACATGCAACTCATTATAACAGTAGGGGGACAAGATGGCTTAGTGTGAGATTGCTCGCCTGTGGTATTGTATGAAAGCAATAATGCCAATTCAACAATCACTGAAGTTGCTATTTGTGCGTATAACCCAATAGAAAACGATGTTACTTGTAAGCAACAGTGTCAAATAAAGGGTTAAGTTATCTGACACGACTCTGAACAACGGTTGCCCATTAACTTGTAGCCCATTTGAGTATATAGTAAGACTGCTCTGTCAGTGATGGCGTTGTTTTGCCTACCAGCGCCTCTAGTGGTCAGAGGCGGCCGCGATGGCTCAGTGGTAGAGCGTTCACCTCTGGTGCTTGGGGTCCCTGGTTCGATTCAAGCTCACGCTAAGTGAACTTTGTGGTGGAGAAACACCTGTGTGTGGGTTTCCCCAGGGTTCTCCCGTTTCCTCCCACTTTATCCATTCCACCTTCTTCTTTAGCGTAGCCGGCATAACCATGGCACGTAAAACTGAAAAAAAAAATATTTCTAGTGATCAGCTTTGGAAATAATGGTTCTTAGGGTTAATAAATGAAGGTTTGCCATTCACATTACATCGGTATTTTCACGATAAATTCATTATGGCAGTCATTTTTCACGCTTTTGATAGTCGGTCAGAAAAAGGAAAGATAACTCAATGGAGCCACCCCCTGGTTTTAACCGTCTATTACTACCTCATTCCATAACTTTTATTCCGTTTCTTATCTTTATCCTTGTTTTTAATTACTTGTTATTCTTTATTATTACTATTATAATGATGATAAGTATTATTTTGTATTATCTTTCAGTATCGTTATTCTTTTGTTGTTACTTATATTTTTTATTATTTTCAGTTCTTTTTTAAAATCATTTCTGTTGCTATATAATTATATTTTTTTCTGTCTACATTAAATTGTACTTTACACATTTTTCCTCATTATCTTCTCCATTCACCTTTTCCATTTTGAACTTGGCTACAGTTATCGCGGGATAGCAAATTCTTATATGGCGGACAACTATGTGCTTCACAGATGATGATGATGATAATGATAATGATTATTATTATTATTATTACATTTGTATCTTTATCTGAGGAAAGGTTTAGCGAAAGAGCTTACTGTTTACTTCTGCGATAAAGTTTTTACTAATTTCTGGTAAGAAATATATACGAGGTGTCTTTAACAAGTATCGAACCGTTAGTTGGGGAAAATACATTACTGATTTTATTGATTTGAAAATTCGAAACACTAATCCCATTCAAAGTAATCTCCTTGGTATGCACACACTTCTCCCAGCGCTCCCGACATTGTTGGATACACTTCTGGAACGCAGTTTTTAGAATGGTGAGCAACCGTGCTGTCCTATTCCGCGTGATATCTTCTCTCGACTCAAATCGGGTCCGTTTTAGTGGCATTTTCAGCTTGGGAAATAACCAAAAATCATATGGAGCCATGTCGGGTGAGTAGGGAGCCTGACACAGGAATGTTGTGTTTGGCGATGAAAGCCTGAATCAAATTTCGAGCACTCTCCTCGTGCCCAAAATATCGTTTAAAATTGAATGTACCGATCCGAGTGAATGGTTTCCGCGTGGATATCGCCAAACTTTTAATCTAGGCAAAATTTGAGGAAATATCGCTGCTCAAGTTTTTGTCATTTTACAAAAAACTTAAATCCGACGACCGCTCACTACATGTCTCCACTCGTTGGCCGACTGCCAGAAACTGACGATTTCTGCGGGCGGGATGAGTGTTCGCTCTACATCTACACTGAAGGAAGTTTCCCGCACCTCATTGGTTTACGCGGGAAAGAATAACGTTTGATACTTCTTGAACACACCTCGTCTATAAAAGAGTTGCTTAATTTAATTTCCAGATAGCGGAAACTAGGAGTGTAAACTTTAAAATATCTTCTCAAAGTACTTCCTTCCATAGTCTGTGCAACTTTGAAACTGTGCTTAGATGCACCAAGCACGTCTTCTTTGACAGGGTCTGCAACTTTTTGCGGTTGCATTTGAACAGTACCTCCTGGATTGCCACATCTATATATATACATATATTTTTTTTTTTCACTTTTGAGATTAAGAAGAAGCCAAATGATCCCAGATGTGAAGATCTGAACTGAAGGCTGGGTAAGTAACCACTGGACACACAGCTCCGATTTTAATTATCAGCAAAGCAATGTATGCAGAATTGTCTCCTCTCTCTCTCTCTCTCTCTCTCTCTCTCTCACACACACACACACACACACATATATATATATATATATATATATATATATATATATATATTATTCTTTTGTATATCTTTCGAGTCCTCGTCTGGAGACACAAATTGCGCCATGTAGCAACGTCACAGATAAAAAGCCATAGATTTGATCTACCAATCTATCAAATAATTATATCGATTCTTTGGAGATGGCAGTTAAAGTCAATATACAGGGTGGTCCAAAAGTACGTATACAGTCCCGTACTGATTAATTCATTCCTTTCTATATCATTTCTTATTGTTATCCATCAGGTAGACTCAGTTTCTTTATTATTTGTTCGTAATGTCTTTTTACTTATATCTTAAGCTCAGAACAGCCGAAGCCAAATAAACCTATAAGCTAGAATGTTCTACTTGAACAATGCATGGGTATATACGTACTTTTGGGCCACTCTGTAGATTGACACTAGCATCACTTATTAGTGTAGCAATCGATTCAACTGCTTGTTGTATTCGTAGAGTAATGCTAATGGATTCAAGTTAATCTGCGACGTTGCCACATTGTGAAATTTTGATTCACCCATAGCGGCTGAAGGAGGCTCCGGAGGGCATACCATATAATATTTTCGGTTTATATTGGCCTTTAGAATAGCGCGCTTTGTGGTTCATGAGCACCATTTTTAGAACACCTGGATATATATGCATGCATGCTCCGGCCGTTGTTGCTGGCACACTTCGCTTTTACAGAGGTTCCTTATCTGCAAAGATCTAAGAAGCCAACTGATGTTTCGTATCATATCGATTCTAGCTCTTCGTCACGTGATGCGGTTATAGAGTTTTATTTTTAAATTTCTGGATGATTTAGGGCTGCCATTCCACCAGGGTTTTTTTTTTTTGTTTGTTTGTTTGTTTTGGTCTCCTTACAGCGAATGATATTAATCGGATTTTTTTTCTCGTAAAAATATGCTTATGTAAGATGGTGTATCCTGAACCAATATGATGCTTAGAGTATGTTGCGATACACCGTTTAAGAATCGTGGATCCATGCGAAGTGTGCTCTCAAACAATCTCCACATTTTCGACAGTCACAACCTCGACAAGTCGTCCAGAACTTATTTTGTCTTTCCAAGATGCCCTGATGTGCTAAAATTTACCAAACCACCAGTACTTCTGTCTCCGTAGTGGACTACGAATGCTTCAGGGATGCAGTTGTAGTTAAATCATGTACGAAATCAAAAAAATAATCACACAAAATCGCCCTCGTACGAACTCCATTGCTTCAAGCTAGTTAGCGGACTGCTGAGAATTTTCGCCCGAAAATTGCTCATATGCAAGTGCACGGACAACACCATATTTTCGAGTCCTTACCAACCAAACGAAATTACACCAGAAATTTTTCACAGTGTGTTATGGTTTGATGACATCTGTAAATTAAATTAATTAGCGAACTTTTTGCATACAGATATATAGAAATCAATGAAAGCTCGTTGTCATAATAATAATAATAATAATAATAATAATAATAATAATAATAATAATAATAATAATAATAATAATAATAATAATAATAATAATAATAATAATAATAAAACATATTTGATAAACTTTCTTACATGTTATTTGTGAACAAAAATATAACAAAGAAACTAAGTAAAGGTACTTACATTTTAAGATTAAACTTTTGTTTATCAAAGTAAGCAAAACACAAATAATTATAGTTATAAAAATCTGGTAACTTTAAGCATATACATAGGGAATAATTAAAGGTAAAAAAAATAGCATTATAAATTCTGGTTGGTTTTAGTTTCAGATTTATCCTGCTGTTTTCTCAGATTTTTTTGCGTGTATAAATACACATGAACATGATATATATAACAATTTCAACTAGATCTTTTCTGTAGTTCCTGTAATGCCATTTTAAATATGAATTGCTCAGTTGAAATCAGCGAGTGAATTACTGACTATTTACAGGATGAAATTTGACAAAGAATATACAGTAAAACTTGTCTTTAACGGAATCGAACGGGTCTCGCAAAAACTTCCGTCAAAGATGGGTTTCCGGTTAACAAAGGTAGAGCTATTCAAAACACACACACACACACATATATATATATATATATATATATATATATATATATATATATATATATATATATATATATATATATATATATATATACCGGTATCCATGTATATGATGAACATACCAAGATAAAATAATATGTTGTACATACTTTACCAATTTACAATATTTCTACTACGAGTTAATACACGTGAAACCTACAATGAATATTAAAAAGTACCTTACGCACGTTAACTTTATTATTTCCATAGTCAAGGAGAGTTTTCTGTACATAATGCAATGTAGGTCCTTTAAACTTTTGCCGAAATCTTGATAAATCTTTACTCTACACTCTTCTTCCAGCAGAATGCCATATTCCTCTTCTTCTTTCAGAATTGTCGTATAATTCTTAATTAAAGCTTCTATATCTGTCATGTGTGTTTCGGTTTGCACATCACTATCTGTTTCGGTGACAACGTAGTGTGTTATGTATATGTATTTATCTCTCAGTGGATGTCAAAACTTTCTAAACGCTCTATCCGGAACTTGATTTTTTCCGTTAAAACTAGGCTGACCGTAAAATGTTCAACTGAAACGTTGAACGGAAATGTTGAACTGAAAAGGTTCCGGCATTTTAAAAATGATGAGAAATAGGTCAGTGTGTAAATTAGTTCCTGTTTACTTTAACAATACGTAATACATTAATTGTAACACAATATATATTTTAACTATAAAATATAAACGTTTTACTGACTTTTGCAATGTTGCCAACACTCAACCAACACCCTCGCCCGGTAGGTGCAAAGCTGCCAGCATCTCTCGCAGTGCCCTTAAGAAATTTGGCGATAAAAGATTTCGCGTTTAAATTTCTTCTATCTACATACAATTTACTTGTAGTGACTATATTTTTAGAGACGTAAGAATGAATATGAAGCTTGGCTATAAAATGGCTAGAAGTGAAAAGAATGTGTCTAGGATTGCTACTGCTGAATTAGTAACCCTAGACTTTTAGGCCTATTTTTGTTTCTGTGAACGTCCTTATATCAGAGCTCCCCCCCTCTCTTTCTGTTTCTTTGTTACAGGGCGGGGTCAAGTAATTCGATACTTACGAAAAAGGAAAGACATTGAAATTTTGTTCAACAAACAATCAACTGATAAAACCTTTGCTGCCTTTCGAGCAATATTGCGAACTTTTTTTTTTCTCTTTGTTATTATTAATTATTAACACCTTTACACAAGGGCACAAGAGATGCAATTGGATTATTAAGGGCGATCGGTGAAAGATTTATAGAAAAAGGGAAAGAGGTGTATGTTATATTTATTGATCTAGAAAAGGCTTTTGACCGCGTGAATTGGAAATTGTTGTTGGGACTTCTAACGAAGATAGGGTTGGAATGGAAAGATAGAAGACTCATAAGAAACTTATACATGAACCAACAAGTAAGTGTTAGGATAGGGGAAGAACTGACGGAAGAGAATGCGATTGGAAGGGGAGTTCGACAAGGATGCTGCCTCTCGCCAACACTATTTAATGTCTATCTAGAAGAGATAGTGAAAAAGAGTTTACATGATGATGATGGCATTTCGATAGGAGGTAGAATGATTAGATGCATAAGATTTGCAGACGATATGGCGCTTGTTGCAGAATCTGAAAAGAAAATCAATAAAATGTTAGAAAACATGAGAAAGGGCTTTGAAGAATATGGGATGAAAATAAATGTTAGAAAGACAAAAGCCATGGTGATTGGAACGAAGGGGTCTGTGTCAAATATAAAAGTAGGAGGGGAGAAAATAGAACAAGTGAATAGTTTTCGATATCTGGGTAGTATTCTTAATAATAACATGAAGTGCGAACGTGAAATAAAAGCAAGGATAGGAATGGCGAAAGAAGCCTTTAGGAGGAAGAAAAGTCTGTTTTGTGGGACCTTGAATAAAGAGTTGAGAAAAAGACTCATAAAATGCTTCGTGTGCAGTGTTGTACTGTATGGGGCGGAAACGTGGACATTACGTAAATGTGATGAAAATAGACTGGAAGCCTTCGAAATGTGGGTGTGGAGAAGAATGTTCTAACTCTTGTAAAGATATCTTTCAGAAGCTGTTAGAAGCTTTAGTCTCTTAATTTGTAATTAGGTTTTCTTTCACAAAATTTTGTCCGGAGGGAGAGGGCAAAATCAAAATAACATGGGGCTACACTAGGACACTATTTTGATATATTGGCAATAGGAACTTAATTTTTCTTAGTTCTGAGGGAACAGTTGTCAATTCTGGGCTCCGGCTCCTGAAAGTATGCATGCAAGAAGCCCTGCTTGTAACAATAGATATAGATAGATAGATATATGACGGTGTGACTCTCTCAAAAGATAAGATAAATTGATCACATAAGACCGCTCACAACGAAATTAATTCCCAGTAGGTAGCTACACCAGGGGCGGATCCAGGACGGATTTCTGAGGGGAGGGGCAGTGGATTGTAATACTGCTACTTAGAGCCACTTTTAAGAGTTCCAAATTCTGGGATGGGTTTTATTTACATATAAAATAAAAACTTTCCTCTCCTAAGGGGGGGGGGCAATCGCCCCAACGCCCCCTGGATCCGCCACTGAGCTACATTATAGACATTGATTCTCATTGGCAATGGTCTTTGGATCCCTTTCGTAATGAACACACTGCAGTAGTTTAGATTAATGCTGTTAAAATTTCTCAAATATTTTTTTCTGTTGTTATTCGAATGTTCAAAATATTCGTTTTCAATATTCGATATTCACTCGGATAATTACTCCAATAACGAATATTCGAAGGATTCTGTGTTCGAATAATGAATTTAGCAACAGTTTAGATCTCACTCTCAAGTTTGCCCTATTGTTCTGTATGTAGTTCTAAATAAATCCGCTAGATCGCGTGACTTGCAGATCCCTTTTGAAAGGGGTTCCTTCCTTTGTTGCCATCTGTTGATGAAAAATGGAAATTATATTACATGTTCCGCTAAAGGTGAATTGTTTCTATAATGACTTCAAGGGGATCATTCAGTACCACTCCTCGCAAAAGTTTGTATACAACAACGTGACGCAAAACTGTTATGGAAAGTGCTCGCAAGAGTCTTCTCTCTGCTGCTATCTTGTAACGTACCAAATAACATTCAACTCTAAGATAATTTGCTAAATTGCGTAACGTTTCTTGTAATCCATCTCCTTTGACCAGCAAAGACTGTTAAAATACAGCCTGATTTCGATTATTTTTGTATTTCATTTCTAGGGGGATTTTAGTGGGTGCTAGGGGCATCTCATCCCAACGTACTTTATCTGGACTATATGTGATATATGTTCCAAGCAGGGGCGTAATTACTACGGCGCGAAACCCCACAGTGCGGGGGGATCACTTCCAAGGGGGCTCATCACCCTTGTCTCCTAATAGAACAAATCAACATGCTTTTCAGTTTTGTATTAGTCGGCAATGTTCTTCCACCTTCCCCTTTTTGGGTCACTGCAAAGAGGTAAGCCCATCTTTCGTTCTGAAACTTAACAAAAAGGTTTCCATTTATGAATATTTAGGCCTAGTTGTTGCATGCATTTAACTCATTATTCACAGATCCAGGAAAGTATGTTTATTTATTGTGTTATCTATCATTCCACAAAAAAATATTCTCTATTTCTCTTGAGGAGGGGGGCATGAAACATAGTTACGCCACTGGTACCAAGCTTCGTTGAAATTGCTCCATACATTCCACAGTTATGATGAAACATACATACACACACACATACATGCATACATTTTTATATATGGATACAGTAGGTGACAAACTTTGAAGTTGTATTTCTTATGAACTTTCTGAAGTAGTACAAAGCAAGAAATTTTGTGTTTGAAATGTCAACAACTAATAACAGTAAATGCACATACATTTTCTTCAACAAAACATTATTTCTTTACATACTTTTGTAGTTTACAGTCACTGAATTCAAGAAACTCAATTGAGGGATGTAATGTTTTCCCCTTTCTTTCTACCTAAAAATATTTAAGTATTACATGTGCAAGACTTCCAGGTTGGGCTTGGTCTTGCGACTATGTTGATATGGACAATAATCTGTAACGTATGATAGCAATTTCTTCTATGCCCAGACCTTGTTAAGTTTTGTGGGGTGGCCAGACGTGTATAAACATAAACATGTATAAACGTATATAAACATGTTTTTCTAGACAGTTCTGATATAATACGTAAAGAAGCTAATAGAGGATGTATTTTCAAAGTAATTTTGTAAAAAATAAAAAAGACAAAAGCAGAAAATCTTCGGAAATACATTAGTTTAAATGTACTTTATCTTGAATGTTATTATTGAACATTTAGTGAGTAAACTACGTTTTAATTAGTTCCAGAAATTCTGAAATAACGAACTTAGGGCAATATATAGATGTTATACGATCCTAAGATTTATCTTGGTTTTGCGCCCCTAGGTCTCGGTCTTGGTTTTGCATTGAGATCTCTGGTCTTGTCTTGGTCTCGGCAGAGTTGGCGTGGGTCAATGAAAATTTGACCCACGACCCACTGACCCACCACTCACCGTGACCCACCACCCACCGTGACCCACTCTGACCCACCACCCACTGTGACCCACCATGACCCACCACCCACCATGAACCACTTTCATCCACTGTGACCTATTCTGACTAACCAAAATCCATCGTCATCAACTCTGAACACGATCCACGGCCTCTTCTGTACTGACTAAAGAGTTTACACTTTAAATAAAACAAGACTGTGAAATTGTCACTAATCGGAGTTCGAATTTCTAGTCAATCGCTCAAGCACCACTCTGTTACAATAACGGTGGATCTGACCTTTACGATATAAAATGGTAAAGTGTTTGTCAGTGAGGAAATTGAAACAGTTCGAGGTGGGGGGAAATTAGTGTGTGCCTAAAATGTACTAGGAGAGTTTTCTTGCAAGTGTTAATTTCTGAACGCATTCCAAAAGAAACTTCTATTCGCAGGAAAATACCGGTATCCCTGTACAATATGGAAAAAGTTATGATTTCTCAGTTCACAGTATTTTTCTCAGAAAAAAAACTTGAAAAATCAGTTTTTCATAGTTTATAAAGGTGCCCGGGTACCCTATGTGAGAGCATCTCCATAAAGTATACTCATAATTGTAATTTGTGTAATCACTAAAACACCACGTTAAATTTAAGTTACAAATATGCATAATTGCAATTATTATGAATATTTATTCAAAGTAGTTTACCTAAAGCAATGAAGAGACTTACTAAAAAATAGGTACAAAGTTGAATAACACAAATAAGCCATTACTAATACAAGTATATATTTTCTATGACTCGTAATTTTCCACCTTAAAACAAATCTGAAATCAGGTTTATTTCCTGTTGGTAACTTTTTCGTGGTAAATCATCCGCAGCGGAATGATGTCCATCCCTCAGCCAAGAAATAACTAGCTCGTGTACTTTGAGCTTGTCTAGCGGTGGGCCATTAACATTGATGTGTAAATTCATAAGGGGAAATCTCCGTTCGCACTCTGTCGTGGAAATTGATAATACTTCTACCCGATTTCTGCAACTTCTCATCGACAATCTGCTTGTTAGACTTAAGTCTGATAACGATTTTTCTTAGTCAGTTTTGAAATACTCAGCAAGAAGTATCATCTCTCTATCACCATACAACATCCTTTCCATATCGACCACGTCAGTTGGCAATGTCGACTCATGGAGAACAGAAACTTCATCTACCACGCCTTCAATAGGGAATCTTGTGAATAAATTATCAATTAAAGCCTGATAAACTGATGATTTCTTATTTGTTTATAAATTTAATTTTTGTAATTACACATGGTTTGATGCCATTACCAAGTTCCCTCCCCCGTCTAGAAAGCGAAAGGGAACGAGGTTCCTGGAGTGCTCGGAGGTGAATGGGAATTTCCCTCCTTCCCCTTCAATTAGCACACTGCTGTTTGCCATGTGCCAAATTACGATGAATTTTACTTTTCAGTGGAAAAAAAGGATGAAATTTGGAAGTTCCAAATCAAGGTAAGTAGACCAACGTAAAAGGAAAAGAGTGTAAAATTTTCCATATAATTATGCATACAATCCAAACTTAAAATTTCCGTGTAATTAAGCTTAGAGTACAAATTTTATGCCTATTTTAGTCACAAGTTTTTGGGTTGACTGCCCTGTGCTGTAAGCGCTCTATATAATAAATATAAGCTTCAGCAATTATTATAGTAGAAAGCAATGGATATATGAAGCCAAGCACTGTATTTTTTGTTTCTGATTTTTTTTCTTAAATAACATCGATCGTTGTCGATCGTTTTTACAAACCAACTCACTACCAATTTTCCATATATAGAAGGTGTCCCCTCCCCCATACACACACAAAGGAGAATTTAAAAAAATGCTAGGACACATTCTGTTTATTTTCAATGAAGAGTTAATACACTGAATTTCAGCTCCGTAAGTTTAACGGTTTGCGAGATACTAATTTATTTATTTATTTATTTATTTATTTTATTTATTTTATTTTATTTTTTTTTTTTTTGTAAAAATTCGGATCCTCTGTATCTCCTTAGGATATTATGCATTGTAATAAAAGCAATATAACATCTCAGTTTGGATTAAGGCCTAACTATATACCAAAAGTAATTTCATTTGACTTTGCAATTTGACCGTGATGATCAGGCACACATAGTTACATTCAATTTTTTATATAATAATTTATATATTACAGTAATTCAAAAATGTATTTTTTCCAGTAGTTAGCTCATCTAAAAAATCACAGATCTCGAAAGCCTAGTAGTAGAAGTCCTATTGCTATTATTACAATTAAAAATATCAATATCCAAAAGTCCTGAAGTTCTTTTTTTACTTGGTTAGATATACTCACCTCAGGTAAGTAGACAGAAACAAATGGAAAAGGAAGGGAAATGAAGGTCTTGAAAGTAAAACGAAGACAAATTTACCAGTCTTCAGAAGATACTGTCTACAATGCAGTGAGCAGAGAGGGTCGGTAGATCATACTGAGTCGGTGGGTCGCAGTGGGTCACGGTGGGTGGTGGGTCGCAGTGGGTCATGGTGGGTGGTGGGTCGCAGTGGGTCATGGTGGGTGGTGGGTCACAGTGGGTCATGGTGGGTGGTGGGTCACAGTGGCTCAATGCTGTTGACCCACGACCCACTGACCCACTCAGAAAACTTGACCCACTCCATCTCTGGGTCTCGGTCTTGCATCCAAGGCCAAGACCAAACCTGCAAGACGATTACTCTTGTGCTCATCAAAACATTTTTGCATTATTCTTAAAAATTACTCGATTTTGATACAGTTTAGCGGAATTTCGTGTGAGGCTTTTCAATGACCCTTCTAACAGGGTTCTAACCCTTCAAGAATAAAGGATATATTTTTAAAGAAGGTATAGTGTGTTTCCCTTTGAATCTCTTAAAGATATTCAATTTTCATAAAATATGATTTTTTTAAAGTCAACATTTATACCTCTTAGTTATCATCGTAGGTACTCAGCCATTATTGCCACAAATCCATTACTTCCTCCTCACTTCTCCGGATAGTGTGTTCGCAAAGAGATGCCATCCCTTAACACTAGAACGGCGGCTGGGTCATTTTTGACCCATTTCGAACTTTAGGTTTTAACAACTTTTCTATTTTCTTACGAATCGGATTGAATTTTTGTGACTTTTACTCATTCTTTTGAAGAAATATTTGTACTAAGTATCATTCTTATCCACACTTTGCCGTTTGAAATACCAAACAATTATACCAGAACGGCGGCGTGGGTCAATTTTGACCCAACTCTTTTGTTAGTGATATTTTGTTGCATTGTAGCAACACTGCTGGCTAGCGTCTTTATCTTGCGACCGTTCTTTCTTATAATACTCTTCTATTCCACCTCGTGTTCGACACCAGCCTCTCAGCAATTTTGTCAGTTTAGTTGGAGTTAGTGATACTTTAGAGAGTCTGTTGATTAGGAGAATCTCATTATTTTCGGACTGATGTGCTATTTCAAACACTCATCATGAGCAAGAAACTGATAACACTGGATGAAATACTTGCAAATTTCGATGACATAAGTGAGTACCTGATGAATAACAACGAATATGATGATTTCGGATGAAATATCGGATGAGGAAGAGATAAGCACCGAAAACCATACTTCTGCAAATAAGCGTCGTAAAATAGGTATTATTATTATTATTATTATTATTATTATTATTATTATTATTATTATTATTATTATTATTATACGTCTTATATCGTGACAAAATATTCATAATAGTTTCAATCATTTTAACAAAAAATTTGCAAACAATTTGCATGCTATTGTGAAAATATATAGCTAGTGTTTTTTTTTTTTTTTTTTGTATGACTATGGTGAAATGTTTCATGAGAAGACGTTTATACCACAAATAAATAATAATAAATAAACCACAGCCATATTCGATCCAATATTGGATGAGGCCTCTCCCCGGAGGCAGGACTTGGTGTACTGCTCCCACGCTGACCAGACGGGTTGGGACAAGGTTCCTATATACCAGACGGATTGAAAGAAGAAAGCCGAAGCTCTCATTGTGATCGCCACTAGTATGACAGCCCCGCTGGTCTAGTTGTGAACGTGGCTAACTACGGACTGAGGGATTCGGCTACCAAGAATTCTTATACTACTAGCCTGCGGCGTAACCAGAAATTTCAAAGCTACTGAAACCAAAAAGTTTAGAGGTCTAAATGCGAAACAACTTACTTTCTCGTATGTTTGGATAAATTATATTTCAACCAAAGAAGTAGAATCTGTAAAGAAGTTGTTCGAAAAAACAGGTAGTTTACCATTCTTTTTATGTCAGAGCTTTCATGATTAGAACCTAGTATATCTTACTTAGAAAACAATCACCCTATACTGTCTTTTTCTGGTTTGAACTACTGCAAGTTTACGACTGTGTATGCTATTTTAGGGTATGTCAGGTTATGTGTTTCCACAAATTCTAAATAGAGAGAGGAAAGTTATAGAAATGCATAGATGCGTATTACAACCATATTAGTAAAATATTTTTTGTGTAATACGTCACGTTTTTATTTGTGAACAATGTTTTTGTATGACTTTTCTCCTTGTAGAGGAGTGAATGAACTTTGTTCTGTGTAAGACTGCAAGTTTAGATGTGTGTAGAATAGGTTAGTTTAGTTCAGTTAGGTCATGCACTTGAACAAACTACCTGAGAATAATAAATATCTAGGAATTAGAAGGATACATAACATTACTATATAATAAACTGACATGTATATAATACATTTAATAATATCATTCTAACAATATTATATTCATAAAAAAAGTATGTTTCTTAAATTTGTATTATTAGCAAGAAACACATTGATCAATAAATATTAAGCTAGACTTCAAAGAAGTTTTTTGTTTTACGGAATGAAAGTCACGTTTTATTATGCAATAAATATTAGTGGTTTAGAATACAAATATTTAATAAAAATGGAATGGGTCATTTTTAGAGAGTATCAAAAACACCGCTGTTCTAGTGTTAAACATGACGAGCTTAAGATCATAAACGTCAATATTATCCAGAAATCTGTATAAATAAATAAATACTTTTACTGTTTTTATGCAACCGTACAATACATAACTGTACTGTTGTATTGCATAAACATGGGAGACATGAATGTTTCTTATATTTTCAGATTGGCATTAAACAAGTTCTAAAAAGTGGGTTTGGGCGTTTTAGTTGTTGTAGACACTGCTCGCAGAGAACGTTTGCCATTTTGCTTTAGATGCGCGTACATCCATCATCAGTAATTACATAGCAACATTATTTAAAGCTAACCACACATTCAGCTTAATTTTGTATTCAAATGTTAGTCAAAGTGGGAGAAGAACGGGTTAAGTTATATGAAAAGAACTAAAATTGCTAGCCTTCTGGTCTCCGAGTCTGAAATACATTCTACTGACAAACTATCTAGATGCATGGGCTAAAATATTAATTAAGTATGTCAGTTAGCCTTATAAGTATACCGGATGAGTAAAAATGATGTTGCCCCCGCCAAGTGAACTTTGTGGTGGACAAACACCGTGCTCGTGGGTTTTCTCGGGGTTCTCCCATTTCCTCCCACTTTCTTCATTCCACCATTTCACTCATCTCTCATCATCACCGTCTCCTTTAGCCTAACCGGCATAACCGTGGGACGTAAACCTCAAAGATTTCATTTTTTTTTTTCAAAATGATGATATCGATTTCGTTAATTTATCATTCGAACAGTAATGAGCGTTTCTTGCTAATATATATTTTTTCTGGAATATAATCTCGAAAAGTTTTTTTTTTTTTTTTCACTTTCTATTGCAGAGGAGTAGCTACGTAACGTCCATCAGGACACAGTTTATTCGAAGTAAGCAATATGCGTTCCACAGGTCACAGAGAATTCTGTTTGCTTGAGTTGCATACGATTAAGTTCGTTGTGCAAGTTCAGTGGCATTTCTGTATATATATATTTGTATTTGTGCTGCCACTTGCTACAACTGTGGTTAAATTGCGTGAGTGCATCACCCTGACATGCTGGAAGAATTTGGCAGGAACTTGATTATTGATTAGATGGGTGTCGTGTAACTCGTGGAACGCATATTGAACATTTATAACAGGTTAGATTTTTTTTTTGAGTTGATCAATCAGTGTGTGTAATCTCTGTTTACGTACTATTATTAAAAAGAAAAAAAATTGAAATGGGGAACATCATTTTGACTGACGCTGTATGATGTATTTAATTGTTGTTACTGATTTACAAATAATTATATTGTTATTGTAACAAAATGTTAAATTTAAATTTCCTTCATTGTTGTGCAGGCACCTGTAAAATCGCCCCTAGCGTTAGGCAAAAGTTACAAAATAGTCAAGATTGGAGAGAAGTGTCAGGACCATCAGGACATACCCTCTGCATACGTCAATACAACTTGCTAAATGTTAAACGGAAAGTTTCCAGGCAAATTTCAAAGGAGAAAGTAGGGATACTGAACTCACAAGAGTCATAAGAAAATTTGTTTTTAAGTAATGGTTATACCGGCTAAGCTACAGAAGACGTTGATGATGAGAATGAAAGAAATATTGGAATAAAGAAAGTGGGAGGAAGCGGAACCCGGAGAAAACGTACACACAGGGTGTTCGTTCAGCACAATGCCCACTAGGCGAGAGCTGGGTGGAAAAGGGTGAACCATTCACTTAACAACACTTCAGTAATAATAATAATAATAATAATAATAATAATAATAATAATAATAATAATAATAATAATAATAATAATAATAATAATAATAATAATAATAATAATGGTATTAAAAGTTTTAAAGTTGCCCTAAAATTTGGAAAAACACACTTAAACGTAGGGATTTCGGAGAAGGTGTTTCGTACCTTCAATACACACCTCTGCAACTACCCAAATTTAAACGAAAGCTTTCCATTAAAGTTTCATGTAGAAAGTATTCTACTGTACGTTTTAAGGTAAATAACCGTAATAACGATAACTGAATATCATTGAACAGTAAGGCATATAATAAATTAACTTGTAGAATATGCAGATGTAATTATAAAAGCTTTGCTACAAAAATATACACAGACCATGATTCTGTGAGCTCTGAAATACAAAGTAACAAAATAACGTATAAGATTCAGTCTACAGAGAATTGTTACTTAAAGAGTGGCATATACTATTTCGAGAATCGAGATAAGACGAAAAATGTTTACGATACTCTTGCGCCTCGTGTCGATTCTCATCTCCAAAGTGAGACGATAATTTGAGTTAGCCTTGTTCCGTCTCGAATGTAAAATGTTAAGTCTCATCCCGATTTTTTTTTGTTTTGTTTTAGAATCGAAATGAGAAATTTCTCTTCTCATGGGAAACCGAAATATTTTTGCCTATTGTCACGTTTCTGCTTGTAATGGTATGACCTGAGCGATAGTAAGTTTCTAATTTTTAATCTTGTACGAGATTATTACTACTACTACTACTACTACTACTACTACTACTACTACTACTACTACTACTACTACTACTACTACTACTACTACTACTACTACTACTACTACTACTACTACTACTACTACTACTACTACTACTACTACTACTACTACTACTACTACTACTACTACTACTACTACTACTACTACTACTACTACTACTACTACTACTACTACTACTACTACTACTACTACTACTACTACTACTACTACTCCTCCTCCTCCTGATTTGATAGTTCAAGTATTGAAACATCCGAGTATTCAAATATCTGCATATAACAAAACGTGTGTCATCGCCGATCAATCGCCATCAACATTCCTAAAGTAGGAAAAAATGCCCGACGTGGATTCGATCCAAGAACCTCTAGATTACTGACCAAGCGCCTTGACCACTGAACCACAATCACTACGCTATAAATGGTTCGTCTTTAGTCTGGTTACGTTAGGTTTCTTTGTCTCCCGCTTGCAAAGTTTTATGTTATTTTTCTTCGTTTCAAAAAGTCTTTCGTATTTCTTTTATGATTATATAAGTTAATAATCTTCGACAAAGTTTATATTAATAACATGAGTTGTTCTTAAACCTTTCTTTCACAAGTTTGTTTCTTCTTCATACGAAACTACAGATATGACCGGTTTAATTCTCATAGTCTGCATTTGTTTCAAAGCAGTTGCCATTACCTGGTCAAAGACTTATGTCCGCCACGATACAAGACACTAGGCCTATGTTTATGTAGGATCGAACGAGTGTTATTCTACAGCCCCCCCCCCAAAAAAAAAATTATAATTATACTTAAGTACTGATATCTATACTCTCACGAGAAATGATAAAATTAGGTTGTTTTTATCAGCTAAGAAATAGTATAGATGATAAGGTCAAATCTTTAGTCTATATCAGTGGTTCTCAATCTTTTTTGAGTGACGACACACTTTATTAAACCTTTAATACATCGCGACAGACTTATTTGATATTTTTTTATTATAAATAATAATAATAACTATTATAATAGTGAAACCAATTAGTTTTTATAATGACTCTATATAGCACTAAGCATTATTGCTACTGCTGAAGGTGTTGACTGGTACAGTCTGTCTCGATTTTAATTAATTATTATTAAATTCTTCATGATTTTTAAATTTCTAAAATTTCACGAAACAGCTTAGGGCACTGCGTGTGGCACACCAGTGTGTCGCGACACATCGGTTGAGAGCCACTCTTCTATATCAATATTTCTATGGTAAACAAGTATAGTCTTATGAAGAAAGTGTTCAAATGTATGTCGAGTTACGAAGTGTTGGGAAGGGGGCGCGGTGGCTCAGTGGTAGAGCGTTCACCTCCGCTGCTTGGAGTACCTGGTTCGATCCCAGTTCGCGCCGTGTGGACTTTGTGCTGGACAAACACCGTGCTCGTGGGTTTTCTCGGGATTCTCCCGTTTCCTCTCACTTTCTTCTTTCCACCATTTCATTCATCTCTCACCATCACCGTCTGCCTTTAGCCTAACCGGCATAACCGTAGGACGTAAAACTCAAAGAATTCATTTACGTAGTGTTGGGGACGAATCCGGTAGACATCCCCAGCGGGTGTGCCCCTGGTCACGAGATTGGCGAAATAGTTCGTCTCGTCTTTAATTTCGAGACGGGAATTGTGATGTTTTTCGTCCCATTTGGCATTTGAAAAGATATTTTCTGTGTCGCATCTCGTCTCATTTCTCGAGACGAGACCAGTATTTCTTCCAGACCTGTTTTTTGGGGGGCACTTCCCCTCGGAGCTCTGAGAGTTCCCCCTGGAGCAGACGAAAATAATACGTTTATAATATAATAATAAACAGAATAGTATCAGCAGTGCCCCCCGGAATACTGAGTGTGCCCCCCCCCGAATATTATTTCTGAAAGAAACACTAGACGAGACGAGACAAGAAATACTTAGTCTTGTGTGCAACAGTAGTTGCAATTACTTTGTGATAATCGTATCTGCTCTGGAAGGAAATTACATGTAGCGTACACTAATGCAATTGAAGCCTACATCATATTTTATTTACTATTCTAACAGCACAAATAATAAAAATTACGCGTTAACAAAATATTTTTTTGTGGTTGTGGCTATAAAAAGACCAGTAGAGAAAAATAAAAACTTGTGACTCATCAACATCATGCACAGACCTTCCACAATTCACTATGGAAGAACTTATCGCTTGATGGATCAGTGACAGATGACGAGCGTTGCGCGTTTCTAACCCATCAATCTGCCTCGTGCCACAATTTCTAGCCTTTTATTCAACAGATATTGACTGACACGGGAGAAAAATTGTGTAGGTGAGGACTGGGAGTGTTAGAAGAATTTGAAATAAATGAACAATTGTAGGAGTTAATTATATCAGTCAGTGTCATTACTCAGGAACTGTTGTAGATTAAAGGATACAACACACGCAGGAAGGGGTGTGATTCCGATCTTCTCTGTTCAATAGGTTAAATGGGTTCGTCCCCACATATACACTTCTGTGTACAATGGCGCACAAATGATTTATTTATTTGTTTATTTATTCAATCAACAGGCTCTAGTCCCAGCTACAGTATTGTTACTTTATAAATACATTTACTCACAGCTATGTATTTTAACAAGATAATACATTTATACATTTTCATTATCACATATATTTTTAAATATATTCTTATATAGTATTTTCGACATTCCAAAAGCATATATAGCAGATATTCTTTCAATTGCATTGTAGAAAGCACTCACTCACTCTCCATATAGGAGACTTACCGAGGATATTTCTTCTTACCCTTCTGCAGTAAAGAAAAGCGGGTTTTACCTGACGGGACATGCAATTGAACCTTCGAAATAAGATCGGGACAGTCAATTTTACCATGTAATGATTCTTGTAAAAATAAAAGATCCGTATGTTCTCTCCGCTGTTTCTGTACTGAAGTTTTGTATTATTTTTGAATATGACTCGTATTTTGGAAACATGCCAGTTTTTCTTTAAGTAAATAATTTCAAGAATTTTGTTTAATGCTGTTTGCTTTGCAACTAAAGGACAGAGTGTTGCACTTATTCACGTTCAATTTAATCTTGCTATTGTTAGTTTAAAGAATCCTGAGGTTCATCACCACGGAAAAAATTCTTACTGTACATTCTGTCCTGTGCAAAACGATATATATATATATATATATATATATATATATATATATATATATATATATATATATATATATATATATATATTCCAACAGACTTTTCAGATTATAATTTCAGAATTCCAGAAATTTCAGATTATAATGATTGAGAGATCCATATTCGATTTCCGGTGGGAGCTCATGTTGTTTGGATCCTATGTTAAACTTTAGGTCTACGTCTGATATAGCTCTGATGCTGAAAGAGACGCTAAACTCTAATGCAACTATCCAATCAAACCATCAACTGTAAAATATTTTTTTAAAATTATTCTCAAATATAAGGCCTACCGCTCACTGGCGACAAAACAGTTGCGCAACTATCTCGTCGCTGTCGCCTGCAGTCAGCAACTTCAAGGAGACAAAACAGTTTTGTTGCCATACCCTCGCTCACTGGCGACGGCAACAGAAAAGTTGCCGAGCATTTGATATCACAATTTACATAATCGGCAACCGGAACAGTTCACATAATCGCTGGTTTCGGACATAAAAAAAAAAAACCCTACCGCTCATTTCAATGGTTAAATAAATAAATTTAAATAAACTTTTGAAGGTAGCGTCAACAGGGGCGTTATTTCAGACTTCACTTGAGGGGGGCAAGAGCACCACCGACATAAGACTTTCACGTTTTATACTAATATATTAGTAGACAATTGATTAAAGTATACGTATTTCTCAAACTCTTAGGGAGCAATTGCACCTCGTCCCCCCCCCTCCTAAATGACGTCCCTGAACGTCAATGAGTGACAAAAATAACAGCATTATGTAAGCTAATGCGAACAAGAACAATTATTCGAATCAAAAGATAACAAGAATAACGAAACTATAAAACGACTGGAAATAACTAACAGAACGAAACTAACAAAAGCGGCAATCCGACAACACTGTACCGTAACTGTACTCTCAGATGTTCTACGTATAGCCATAATATAAAAATTGGCTTTCTTCGTTCTTCCTGTGTATTCTTCACGTTTTAAAATCGGCTACTTTTATAATGTACCATTTTTTTCTTTTTTATATTTGAAATGGAAAGAAAATTGATAATGATAATTTTATCTCTATTTTTCTAGTTGTGGGAAATTAATGAAAGTAGTAGTGTGTAGTATGACAGCGATATGTCATTATCGATTAATGTACACTCATGTCCAAAATGATTGTCGCATATCTATAACTGTCTTCTTGTAAGAATATAATTTGATAATGATTTTGGAGGGTACTTTTAATACTGATACTATGTGTATAATCGGGAAATGTATATTTGTGGTAAATTTCATAGGAAAGAATTATAAATACGAAAATTAGAATGAGTAAAACAAAATGTTGCTAAATGGACAGTAAAGATTTATTTTCGTTTTATTGTTCTTACTCTTTTGACATGAAATTTTCCACATACATGTCTTTGCTGATTATACACATACTAACATTATAAGAAATACCGGGCGAATTCGTTATCAAATTATATTCCTACAAAAAACATATTTATAGACAATAATTTTGGACATGAGTGTACCTATCTGTGTTGTTTTTTCTTGGATGGAAAGCTCATTCTAGTTTCTTACAACAGCAAAACACACTTCCTCCAATAATTTCTTCTTTATATATATATTTCTTCTTTATATATATTTCTTCTTTAACGCTGGGGGTTTCTCTATTTCCTCAATTAATTTTTCATAGTCTTTATCACTAATTAAAGACATGCTAGTCACTAATCAAAGAATGTGTTAGTTTGTATTGCGAACACTTCTTTTCACGCTACACACGGAACGAATTGTTACGCGAAAAAAACTTGTAGAAAACATTTATTTTTTATCTTTCTACTTGGCGGTACCTCGGCAACTTTTCTGTCGCCGTCGCCTCAGTGAGCGGACTCCCATAAGACTCAATGCATTTTTAAATGTTGCGCAACTGTTCCGTCGCCGAGATGTTGCCCTGCTGTCGCCCTGCTTGGCGACACCTCGGCAACTTTTCTGTCGCTGTCGCCTCAGTGAGCGGACTCCCATAAGACTCAATGCATTTAGCCAGAGCGACAAGATAGTTGCCCGACAAAATGTTGCCAGTGAGCGGTAGGCCTAAGAGGATCCAATATTTATAGTGAAGATGTTATTTAGTGGCGTGAAGACGTCAACATTTTACAACATGACAACTTTTTCTATGTATATATACATTATTATGTACACAGGATTGGTACATCCTATTCCAAACGCTTTACTTTGTATCGTCTTTCCATTTTCTTCTAGGTCTACTCATGAGGTCTTATACACACGAAAGCTCAACAGTTGGAACATGATATTCCTTCCGTGTGTTCGAAATAACTTTATATTAGGTATTAATTTGTTCGCCTTGCTATGACTACTTAAAAAGTGTACGTATAAAGTACGGGACAAGAATAAACGACCAAAAACACCATTGAAACTAATGGTGATCATAGTAGTTTTTCTTGTCCCGTAGTTTATATATATATATATATATATATATATATATATATATATATATATATATATATATATATATATATATATATATATATATATATATATATATATATATATAGGGTGAGTCAAAATAGGTATTACAAGCCAATATCTAGCGAATCATACATCAAATAAGAAAAATGTTAAGAATCAATACAGAAGGGCTTAACAAATGAGTCAAACACAAGGTTTCCCCGCCCCCAATTCTGGGGGAAGGGAGGTGTACGTGAAATTTTCAAATGGGAACATAGATCGAGTGATACCTCGTTCGAAAGGTCTTGGAAAATTGAACAATTTTTGTAGGAAACAATTTTTGATATGGGGCACCGTTTCCAAGATGGCCCTCAAAATGGTCCTGTATCAGATAAAATTTCCAGTACTTATAAATCAGAAACAGCTGAGTAGAAAAAGGTGAAATAAAAAATGAAAAAGGAAAACGCCATAGGCAACGTAGAAGGGTGTTGCTGTGGTGTCCCCAGAGGCCCCATCATGGGGTCCCTTGACCAACTTGAAAATTTCAAATGGGAATATAGATTGAGTGATACCTTGTTTGATAGGTCGTGGAAAACCAAACAGCTTAGTACAAAATTTGTTTTGATTTCGGGCAACCCTGTTTCAAAATGGCCGCTGAAAATGGTCCCACATTCAGATACAAAGCGTAGTGTTCAAACTGAGTGTTACAAGCCAATATCCAGCGAACTATGCATCAATTAAGAAACACGTCGAGTCAATGTACAATACCGACAGGCCTAAAAAATGGGTCAACGCGAGGACGTAATTTTGTACTAAGCTGTTTGGTATTACACGATCTAACAAAGAAGGTATCACTCGTTCTATGTTGCCATTTGAAAATTCCACGTACACCCCTCCCTCCAAAATGTGGGCGGGGGAACCTCGTGTTTAACCCATATTTTAGGCCGTTTGTACTGTATATTGACTCTTAACACGTTTCTTATTTGATGCATAGTTCACGGGACATTGGCGTGTAACACTCAATTTGAACACTGCGCTTTGTATCTAAATGTGAAACCATTTTCGGCGGCCATTTTGAAACAAGCTTGCCCGAAATCAACACAAATTTTGTACTAAGCTGTTTGGCTTTTCACGATCTATCAAACAAAGTATCACTCAACCTATATTCAGATTTGAAATTTTCAAGCTGGTCCTGGAGACCCTCGAAACACCGCAACAATATCATTCCACGTAGCCTATGGCGTTTTCCTTTTTCATTTTTTGTTTCACTGTTTTCTACTCAGCCGTTTCTGATTAATAAGTACTGGAAATTTTATCTGATACAGGGTCATTTTTGGAGGTCATCTTGAAAACGGTGCTCCATATCAAAAATTGTTTCCTACAAAAATTGTTCAATTTTCCAACCTCTTTCGAACGAAGTATTACTCGACCTATGTTCCTATTCGAAAATTTCACGTACACCTCCCTCTTCCCAAAATGGCGGGCAGGGGGACCTCGTGTTTGACTGATTTTTTAGGCCCTTCTGTAATGTACATTGACTCTTAATATTTTTCTTATTTCTAGTATAGTTCTTGAGATATTGGCTTTTAACAATTATTTTGACTCACCCGATATATATAAGAGAGAGAGAGAGAGCGTTCAAAAAGTCTCTATACACCTGAATTGTCACATATTCAAAGCAACGAGAAAATTATTTTACTCAAAATTTATTATATTTTAAGGCATAAAAGCATTATGTACAGGGCGTAGCATACACACACACACATTTCACAGCAAATGTTGGAAATGTCCCCAATGAGCCTCCAAACATGCTTGCACACGTTCCTTCTTGTTCTCAAATACTCTCACAACTTGTTCATGTGGAATGCTATGAGCAAAATCTCGAATAGCTGTTTCGAGTTCTTGTAGCGTGTGGGGATTCTCTTTATAAACAGAATTCTTTGGATGACCCCAGAAGTAAAAATCCGGAGGAGACAAGCAAGGAGACCGAGGTGGCCACAATCCCTTTGAAATTATTCGATCTCCGATAATTCGAGACGAGATCGAGACCGAGACGGACTTGTATATACCGAGACGAGATCGAGATCGAGATGGACTTTTACATACCGAGACGAGACCGAGACCGAGACAGACCTCTATGAATCGAGACGAGACCTTGGTCAGTCTCGAAAGTCTCGGTCTCGTCTCGAATATTGACAGCTATTTTGCCTTTACTCAAAATTTGTTTCGCTGCTGTGTGAGATAATATGTGAACGGTTGACTGATGTACAGTGGAGTATTTAGGGGGTAGGTGTCGGGCTGAAGCCCCTCCCGAAATAAATTTGTGATCATTTTTTCGCATTGCACGTACAACACAAATGTTTCTTACCCATTCCTCAAGTTTCTTCCGAAATAAAATCCACTGCTGTAGTATATAATCTTCTCTCTCTCTCTCTCTCTCTCTCTCTCTCTATATATATATATATATATATATATATATATATATATATATATATATATATATATATATATATATATATATACAGGAGCGGATCCAGGATATGATCAAGGGAGGGGTTAAACCATACTTTGCCTCTTTATCCAGTGTAAAGCAGAATTGAAGTTCATTTTATTCCGTGTATACCTGAGCGTTAAGGGAGGATATGGCCCCTATATATAATACTGAAAATTTGTACCATGTTGTGTGAAATATTGAAGGGAAAATTCTTCTAGATACTCTGCAATACCACTAGATAAACAAGCAGTGTTGGCAACGCAAAATAAAGTTGTACTTTCTCAAATTGCACTATGTAAGGTATTACCTATTTCTAATTTAGATATTAACCCTAGAAATACCAAGGGGGGGTCAATTTTGCCCGCGCGTCTTTTTTTGTTCAATTTGAATACCTTAAAATGCTTTACGGATTCTCATTTTTTTTGTTATTGTTACTTTTGATTAGAAGATCATTTTGGAATTTTTCCACCTATGTTTAAAGCAGTGTGGTTTTATATAAAAAAAATATACATGTTACGCGGGCTGATTTGACCCCCCCTTGGTCATAGGTGCTACCCATTCTTTTATTTTTTGATGATTTCTTAATTTTGTTTTTTATGTCCAAAATTTAATTCTTTTAAACTATATTGAATTTCCCTTTATATAAACACTTAGCCTTACATAGAGCCGGCCCTAAAATACCATGATATCTTTCTGATTGGATAAGATAACCAAATGGTCATGAAAGTAAGAGTCGCTTTTATATAAAGTGATACATTACTTACAATATCACAATGGACCGATACTATACTTCCATTGAGTTAGCTGGCGAATTATACACCAACAACAATCTGACAGTCGTTGGAACTCTCCAACTGAATAGGAAAGGCATACCAAATGAACTGAAGGACACTAGAGATCGTGCAGAACATTCGTCAAAGTTTGCGTTCACTGACCCTTCTACCGGTAAGCCACCTGTTACGCTAGTGTCATATATTGCTTCGAAAAAACCACTACGAAACATACTTATGCTTTCCACCAGCATAACGACGATCAAGTAACCCAAGTGAATCCAACAAACCTGATATAATTATTTACTATAATGAAACAAAGGGTGGGGTGGACATCATTGACCAAATGGTTCGACAGTATTCATCGAAGCGGGGAACTAGAAGATGGCCTCTCTCGCTTTTTTACACACTCGTGGATGTTGCTGCTCTAAATAGCTACACACTATTTCTACTAAATTTCCCCGAATGGAATAGCAACAAAATGGAAAGAAGACGACTGTTTCTGCTACAACTTGGGGAATCTCTTTTAAAACCGTACATTGAAAAATGGGTCTTGAACATAGACGGCCTCAAAAAGCCAGTAGTATCAGCAATGGAAAGCGTTCTGGGAAGGAATGTCCGTCCAAAAGTATGAGAGGGACAGCATTTAACGAGAGTAACTTACATCTCAATAATTTTAAATTTTTGCCTAACCTTACATAACCTGAACTTTATATTTTAATAAATAAAACAAGCATTTTCGTATAATATATCAGTGATTTCACGCATTTTTGGTATATATACACTACCAGTGCTGGAAATATTCTCGGTTTTGAAATTTGTTCAACAGTTTAACCATGAGTCAATAAATAAGGTCAGCAAATTACTTGAACCGAGCGCGGGCAAATTTGACCCCTCCCCCCGTGGTACTTCACGTAGCTGTCGCGAGCATGGTCTTTCTAGGGTTAAATAAAACCACAATACCACATACATTATTCAGTTTAACAAAGGACAATACAGTATCACCAACATCAACATTTTGGAGATCTCTTATAACTCAAATGGCATAGACGGTGCAATGTGCATCATTTGTATCTTACAAGGGAACCTTCCGAAAATGATAGTTGCAGTGAAAGATGTGGCCTATGCCAATTGAAAGAGCTGTAACAGAGATGAGCATTCCCAAAAAATTAGCTGCCCATAGCAATAGGTTCAAGAAATATAAGGGGTGGAAGTGCGGGAAACAGCAAGGTTGGACAAGGGAGAAAAGTGCAAATTCCGCAAAAAAGAGGGGCACGGCAAAATACAATGTTGACAAGTGATGTATAGAAAGAGACATGCCACAATAGGGAACAAAGGAAGGCCACCAGTGGGGTTAACAGTGTTGCCAACTGCAGTGAAAAGTACATGTTTTGCAAAGAGCACTATATGAATTGAGTGCAATATTCAGTGTCATGTAGAACATAAGGTATGACGTGTATAATCAGTGATACAATCTAACAAAAGAGAATAGAAAAAACAGAAGTACGAAAAATACGGAGAAGACGAAGTTGGCCATAATGCGCCACATTTGATCACGAGCTGTGCATATTAGAATGAACAAAACAAAAAGCACCAACTATGCAGGAAACCGACGTACCTAGAGTCGAAAAGAAAAACGAGTTCCAAAGTTGGCAGCACTGGCCATGAAAATCCAGACAATTCTAATATAGTTAGGCCACTCGCTTCACAAAAAGAAAATTCCGGCAAGAGGCATTAGCCTTCGCATCATTTGTACATGCTCGTCCACATTTTACGTGCAATTGTTCGATGAGACAATGGTCCAACCAGAAGATACATTTGCAGTGAGCACAGCGGAATACTGCCAATCCGTCATACATGGTACAATGATCGCCTGTGAATGTCTTGAAACAGTACTCTAGAGGTGTCGGAACCTTTCGTGGTCTTTCTATCACATAACCACACCAGTAGAAAGCAAACATAATCAAAGGTTTGATCTGCTGTGTGTTGCTGTCTGCAGTACTATCACCGCCTATATGATGTATCCAGAGTGTCCCACCTAACTCTGCGACTGAAATAGTTTCAAAGCGAAAAAAAATGTGACACATTCAGTTGTGCAGGAATGTACCAATGTCAGCGGGCGAGAAACTTCTGTGAGACGCAAGTGCTCCCAAGTACCCCATCATAGGGTCCAACTTCAAACTTTCAAATAGCACCATCGGTCGAGTTATATTTCTTTCGATAAATCATGGAATATGCAACAACGCACATCAGAAATATTTACTATATGGGATTTCAAAATGGCCGCCAAAAATATCTGCTCGGTGACAAGAACAACGTGCATTTTTGGCGGCCATTTAGAAACCCGTGCTTCATATGGCAAATGTTTCTTATATGTGTTGTTGCACATTCCATGTTCTATCGAGAGAGGTACCACTCGGTCCCTGTTGCCATTTGAAAGTTTGAAGTTGGCTCCTGGGGCCCTATGAAGGGGATCCTGGGGGCACATGCTTCTCACAGACTTTTATCATCCCCTGACATTGGTACATTCCTGCACAACTGAATCCGTCACATTTTTATTCGTTTCTCAAATCTTTCAGGTCACAAAGTTTGGTGGGACACCCTGTATATTCCCACATACGACCCAACCATGACATAATGTTTACTTCTATTATAGGTTGTTGGCTCAACCCAACCATTTTATGTTCCCCGACTTGGCATTGCCTCAATCATTCTAGCATTGGTGCATTCCGAGTGATGCCTGTTGCCGGAAGTTTTTTTTTTTTTTTTTTTTTTTTGTGAAGCGAGTGGCCTAACTATATTAGACTTGTCTGGATGTTCATGGCCAGTGCTGCCAACTTTGGAACTCGTTTTTCTTTTCGACTCCAGGTACGTTGGTTTCCTGCATAGTTGGTGCTTCTTGTTTTGTTCATTCTAATATGCACAGCTCGTGATCAAATGTGGCGCATTATGGCCAACTTCGTCTTTTCCGTATTTTTCGTACTTCTGTTTTTTCTATTTTCTTTTGTTAGATTGTACCACTGATTATTCACGCCATATCTTATGTTCTACACGACACTGAATATTGCACTCAATTCATATAGTGCTCTTTGCAAAACATGTACTTTTCATTGCAGTTGGCAACACTGTTAGCCCCACTGGTGGCCTTCATTTGTTCCCTATTGTGACAAGTCTCTTTCTATACATCACTTGTCAACATTGTATTTTGCCGTGCCCTTCTTTTTTGCGGAATTTGCACTTCCCCTTTTGTCCAACCTTGCTGTTTCCCGAACTTCCACTCCTTATATTTCTTAAACCTATTGCTATGGGCAGCTAATTTTTTGGGAATGCTCATCTCTGTTACAGCTCTTTCAATTGGCATAGGTCACATCTTTCACTGCAACTATCATTTTCGGAAGGTTCCCTTGTTAGCCTCAAATACTATGATCATGGTATAATGTATTTCGAATGAATGAATGATCAAAGTTACAAGAAATGAAAAAAATAACTTTTTCTAAAGACTTCACTTCGAAAAACGTGCTGACATATCACGTCTCATCATGTAGATGCTTCCAAAAGACTTAGGTGATCATAAGCCTTAATCGTGATGTACACAAAACCATGGTTAATTAAAAGTTCTAATTACACCCTACTTACATTTCACTTGTTTTAGCTTGACCACCGACCACCTCAAACTCGATCCATACCATATACAAGTAGCTGTATGCAGTTATTCAAGGACTTACAGTTAGTAATAGACATTGTGTTGATTTTTGGTTTGGTTTGTTTTAGTTTAACGTCCCACGATTATGCTAGGGCGTCTAAAGGAGACGTGGAGTTAATGATAATAATGGAATCCGAACCACTTCGGTCGTTCAACTGTTCTCCCACTGGAAATCGAATTCGGGACCACGCGAACCGAAGTCAAGCGTGCTAACCACTAGACCAAATGGAGTCCTCACACTGTGTTGACTTTAAGCATTGAGTCAGTGTTGTCAGATTCGAAGTTCAAAAACTAGCGTGTCTGTGCTCCAAAAGAAGTGGATTTGAACTATTTGTAGGACAAATATATACAGTAGAAATGAATTATTTGGCAACCAATGACTAGTACTTATGAAATGATTTTTAATATGGACTGGAAAATGTGCTGGACATATAGCAAGAAATTATGATCAATGAACAAAAACAATTCTAGACAGGATACCACGAGCTATAAACAGCCTAGAAAACGTTCTTGTACTAGAAGGTTTGACGAAATCAAGGACAATTGGGGAATAACCTGAGAAGAAAGAATTGCTCAAGATAAATATTTGTAGAGAAGACTTGGAAAGACCTTCATCTACCAGTGGGTTGATAATGGTTGATTATGATTATGGTTATGATTTTATTATATCTGGACCTCAGAGGTAGACTAAAGCAAGTCATAATTTCGTAATTTTACAAGAGAAGCGAAAAACCAGTTCCTGAAGTAAGACCTTTAGTACTGTTTTTCAAACTATACTAAGTAGATACAAAGTAATAGGATGCTTTTAGACTTATATTATTACACCACTAGAAAGAAGATAATCTATTAAAAAAAGTATTATTAAATCAATTTCGACCAAAAAGTGACTTAGCATAGTCTACCTCTAAAGTTCATATATATATATATATATATATATATATATATATATATATATATATATATATATATATATATATATATATATATATATGAACTTTAGAGGTAGACTCTATATATATAAACTTTTACTGGGTAAGGTAAGGTAAAAACGGATCCAAAAATTAACGAAATTCGTACAGCGATAGAAAAAAATATATTGTTGACTCTTCATATTGCAGCAAAACTACGAAAATTAATAGAAAAGAAAACTAGAAAGTTAAGAATCACTCGTATTGCCGGGACAGAGAAAATAAATACATATAGCTCGAATTACCTATGCACTTATATAATATTATGTCCATGTTTCGCAAGTAATTTTCAATCAATATAAAATTTCAACGTAATGAACGCTCGATTAGTTTTCTCGAATAAAGATCACATGCACCGCTGAGAGTTCAGGAATAAGCTTAATCTATGTTACGGCACTGGATATATGCTTATGTAATACATTACGACCTTATGAACTTGTATAAGAAACAGAATGTACTTAAAGTGAGACGCGAACTATACGAAACATCGGACTTTGAATCTAACTCGTTTGGTGATCCAACCCGAGACCACAGATAGCAAAGATGAGTGCCGTAGCTCCCACCACAAGGTTAAGGAAGTGCATGTTTTAAAGTGTCAATTAAACACTGAGGTGAAACGGTAATAAAGCATTTGATCAATTTGAAACAAAATATATTGTAGTAATAATTTACTGCATTTGTTAAGATAATGAATATTATATTCTGTTTTTAAAATGACAGTCAAAGCAGAATGCATTGGATAATAACTGAGAAATTGTAAAACATTCGTGCTGCTATGTGTTGCGTTATCCGTTAGGAGGTATTGAACAATTCTGATTCAAAGGAAGGAAATAAACTACTGTATAGTACTGGGGTTAATTTAATAGAGTTTAATTGTATAGGCAGTACTGAAGCTATTTGAGACAAAGCCTATTGCTGAAAGTGAAATATGAGTTGCTATTAGGGTTTCATCCCGGCTATGTTATACCCACTGATGATTGAACCTAGAACACTCATATGGAAAGCATTAGCGCTAGCAAATTAGCTACGAAGAGGTACATCATACCATAATTCTAAGTCAAGAATGAAGGCAAAAAATAAGAAGCGGAAACGACAGACTGTACGATAATAATACTTTCACAATTTTAATTTCACACTATATATTTCGAGACTTTCGAGACGAGACCCGAGACGAGACCGAGACTTGGCCTTCGAGACCGAGACCGAGATCGAGACAGGCATCTGTTAACCGAGACGAGACCGAGACCGAGACGGCGATTTTTGACTTGAGACGAGATCGAGTCCGAGACCGCTACTTATCAACCGAGACGAGACCGAGACTGTATAAAGTCTCGTCTCGTCTCGTCTCGATACCATCCCTAATAGGGATACTCCTTTAAGTACTAATGGCGCGTTCGTTTCGCCGATAACGGAGGATGGTAAAACATGGATATTTAGATAGATCGCATAGTAGTTCCTGTGTAATTCCTTAAACCGCTCCGGATAGGTCCTATAGTTTTTAAGGCAGGGCGTTTCGAAACGTTATTCTTTGAATTTTCGTCGGTTCATAACTCTGAAAGGAGACGTTTTTCAACCTATGTGTATTAGAACTTTTTTCTTTCATTTCATATAAGGAATCACCTCCCAAAGTTGTTCGGTGATGTTACCTACCATCCTATATCTATCTATCTATCTATCTATCTATCTATCTATCTATCTATATATATATATATATATATATATATATATATATATATATATATATATGAATAGATAAAGGTAATAGGTTATTGTCTACTTTTCAGGGTTTTTATTATTTTCTGTCATTTACCCATTTTGATTGGAAGTCGGTTCATATTTAAAAAGAAAAGAGCTTTAGTATGCAACATATGATATATTTTCTTTGAAACTTGTCAATTACTGTATTATTTAGGATTAAAATCTATCAAAGATGTAAGGGCAGGCTCGTATTGTGCGCCCCTGTGCTCTAAATAATTTGCCGCCCCTCGCACAAATTTAAGTTTCAAACAAGGAAACAAGCTGTGATTTTGCGAACATACCAGCTCTTGTTGAGTAGCAGTTTAGGTATGACAAGTTACAAAAGTTACAACGTAATTTTAAATGGCCTAATTTTCTCAATGATGATTATGGTGTGTTGTTCTGAACGAAGGTAGGTATTTGACCCGAAGATCTCTGGGCAAGGTGAACCGATGGTAATCTGCCATTGCCTTCCATGGGATAATGATGTACTAAGGACGAGAACTAAAGCTCAACTTGGGATCCGAACCAGAGTTGGCGTGGGTCAATGAAAACTTGACCCACGACCCACTGACCCACCACCCACCGTGACTCACGACCCACTGACCCACCACGCACCATGACCCACTCTGATCCACGACCCACCATGACCCACCGTGACCCACTCTGACCCACCACCCACCATGACCCACTCTGACCCACCACCCACCATGAACTACTCTCATCCACTTTGACCTACTCTAACTCACCAAAATCCATCATCATCAACTCTGAACACGATCCACGGCCTCTTCTAAACTGATTAAAGAGTTTACACTTGTAATAAAACAAGACTGTGAAATTGTCACTAATCGGAGTTTGAATTTCTAGTCAATCGCTCAAGCACCACTCTATTACAATAACGGTGGATCTGACCTTTACGATATAAAATGGTAAATTGTTTGTCAGTGAGGAAATTGAAACAGTTCGAGGTGGGGGGAAATTAGTGTGTGCCTAAAATATACTTGTACTAAGAGAGTATTCTTTCAAGTGTTAATTTCTGAACACATTCCACAAGAAACTTCTATTCGTAGGAAAATATCCCTGTACAATATGGAAAAGGTTATGGTTTCTCAGTTCACAGTATTTTTCTCACAAAAGACTTGAAAAATCAGTAGTTCATAGGGTATAAAGGTGCTCGGTTACCCTATGTGAGAGCATCTCCATAAAGTATGCTCATAATTGTAATTTGTGTAATCACTAAAACACCACTTTAAATTTAAGTTACAAATATGCATAATTGCAATTATTATGAATATTTATTCAAAGTAGTTTACCTAAAGCAAAGAAGAGACTTACTAAAAATTAGGTATAAAGTTGAATAACACAAATAAGCCATTAGTATTTAATACAAGTATACATTTTCCGTAACACGTAATTTTCCACCTTAAAAAAATCTGAAATCGGATTTATTTCCTGTTGGTAACTTTTTGGCGGTAAATCATCCGCAGCGGAATGATGTCCATTCTTCAGCCACGAAATAACTAGCTCGTCTACTTTGAGCTTGTCTAGTGGTGGGCCATTAACATTGATGAACAACAAGTTAGACAATGTTTGAGCACTTAATCTATTTCTAATATCAGTCATCTGTAAATTCATAAGGGGAAATCCCCGTTCGTACTCTGTCGTGGAAATTGATAATACTTCTATCCGATTTCTGCAACTTCTCATCGACAATCTACTTGTTAGACTTAATGGGGCGTTTACACTTGGTCGATTTAGTCGCACGACTAAATCGACTCGCTGCATTTGCCACTAAGTCGAAGCAACTAGGCCGAATCAGATCGATGGATGTGTTCAATTATTTCAACTACAGAAAATAGAACGTCTTTAGATTTTGTTGCCAGTCGATTCGTCGCCTTCGATCAACAAGCGATGAAGTTGAAGTCCCGTTTACACGGTCGATTAAGTTGAAAGTGACGTCAATTCAACTGAATCGAACGCAAATCGACTAAGTGTAAACGCCCCATAAGTCTGATAACGATTTTTCTTGGTCAGTTTTGAAATAATCAGCAAGAAGTATCATCTCTCTATCACCATACAACATCTTTTCCATATCGACCATGTCAGTTGGCAATGTCGACCCATGTAGAACAGAAACTTCATCTACCACGCCTTTGATAGGGAAACTTGTGAATAAATTATCAATTAAAGCCTGACAAACTGATGATTTCTTATTTGTTTATAAATTTAATTTTTGTAATTACACATGAAGGTTTGATAACATTACCAATTTCCCTCCCCCGTCTAGAAAGCGAAAGGGAACGAGGTTCCTGGAAAGTGTTCAGAGTTGAATGGGAATTTCCCTCCTTCTTTAACTTCAATTACCACACTGCTGTTTGCCATGTGCCAAATTACGATGAATTTCAATTAAATTATCATAGTATAATTATTTCTTTGTTGAATTATCAATACTTTTCAGTGGAAAAAAGGATGAAATTTCGAAGTTCCAAATCAAAGTAAGTAGACCAACGTAAAGGGAGAAAAAGTGTAAAATTTTCCAGTTATGCGTACAATCCAAACTTCAAATTTCCGTGTAATTAAGCTTGCAGTACAAATTTTTTGCCTATTTTTCTCACAACTTTATGGATTGATTGCCCTGTGCTGTAAGCGCTCCAAATAATAAACATAATATACCAATAAACATAATATATAAATAATATACCAAAAGTAATTTCATTTGACTGCAATTTGACCGTGATGATCAGCCACACATAGTTACATTCAATTTTTTATATAATAATTTATATATTACAGTGATTCAAAAATTATTTTTTTCCAGTAGTTAGCTCTAAAAACTCACAGGTCTCGAAAACCAAGTAGTAGTGTGAGTCCTATTGCTATTATTACTATTAAAAATATCAATATCCAAAAGTGCCTGAAGTTCTTTTTTCACTTGGTTAGATATACTCACCTCAGGTAAATAGACAAACAAGTGGAAAAGAAAGGGAAATGAAGGTCTTGAAAGTAAAACGGAGACAAATTTGCCAGTCCTCAGAAGATACTGTCTACAATGCAGTGAGCAGAGAGGGTCGATAGATCATACTGAGTCGGTGGGTCGCAGTGGGTCACGGTGGGTGGTGGGTCGCAGTGGGTCATGGTGGGTGGTGGGTCACAGTGGGTGGTGGGTCGCAATGGGTCACGGTGGGTGGTGGGTCACATGCTGTTGACCCACGACCCACTGACCCACCCAGAAAACTTGACCCACTTGACCCACCGACCCACTGACCCACTCCATCTCTGATCCGAACCACTTGTGTCCCTACTGGAAATCGAACCCAGGACTCCCTGATTACAAGGTAACGCGCTTAATCAATCATTCATTGGGAACACACTCTCTCAATACTGGCATGTAGGTTTTAATTTACTGTCCGGAGAAATTGAATTCTATTAATTCTTAAGCTGTCTGTCTGTAGCGCTTTTCAACTCCAGAGCCACATAGAAACATGAAATTTTAATGTTTTAAAGCTCTCAGAGAAATGATCCAAATTACCTGTTCTAGGTCCCTACACCTCAGCTGAGATATGAGGATGCAAAGTCCCCATAAGAATAACATGGAAGCATTTAAAAATAATCGCAAACGAGCAATATTAGAGTTGAATTCATAATATTTGGGGTCGCTGAGATGGATAGTGACAGTTTTAATCCAATTCAAGTTCAAGGTTATACTCCATTCCCCAGGGAGGGGCGGAATTTTAAAAGTAATCGGAAACGACAGATATTGGTGTTGAATTCATAATTTTCGAGGTCGCCGAGTTTAACGGTATCAGTTTTCGTGATGTTCATTCTCATCTCTTTGCGTGGGGGTGGGAGAGGATAAGTTTTTAAAAAAATAATCAGATAAAGTAGCTAATTAGTAACTATTATAATTAGAGCGATTAATATATTTTCTCACGCTTGCGTGGAACTCCGCGAGACTCTGCAACTTTTAAATACTGTGTTACTTTATTGTGAATCTTTAAAAAAATCCAAAATTTTTGCCGTCCCCTAAATTGTGCTGCCCTGTGCTCTAGCACAGAATAGCACTTATCTAAATACGGGCCTGTGTAAGGGTAAATTCCCCCTTCCATTTACATTAGATATGTTCCATGATAATTTTCATTTCTTAAAAAAAAAAAAAAAAAAAAAAAGTGTTTGATTTTGAATCAATACAGCGTGTATTTCCTTAGAGACTTTCAAATGGTTTCCACTGCATAGAGTTAAAAGCAAAGAATGTGGAATTAGCCCCCCTTCCCCTGTGACTTTCGTAAACATTTTGATAGACTATATGGTGTGGTCTATAAAGTATTCCAAATTGCTACTGCTTGAGGTTGAAATGATTCGACAATCAGCAGTGGTGGGTCTTGAGGGATGTCAAATCGGTAAAAAAATTGAACTTTCATCGCTTCAATCTAAAAGAAGAAAACTTAGGTAACGCTCTCATTCTTCTATTAATAGGCGAATTCTCTTCCGATTAAATACATATGTATAGCAGGATCTTGTTCAGTCTGTGTTCTTTCCTCAGAGTAAGCGATCATATTTCGCAACCATACAGCACAACAGGCATAATTATCGTTTTATATATTTTGAGTTTCAAATTTCTCGACAGAATTTGCGATGACACAAGATATTGAACTGAATAACACGAATTCCGTGTTTTTAGTCGACATTTAATTTCTTCATGAATATGCTTTTCAGCTGTTAATATTGATCTTCGATACTTGAAGGTATCCACTTTGTCGAAAATGCCATTTGATATTTTAACACATCCATAATTTGCAGTATTACGATCCTGTCAAATTTACATGTATTTAATTTTCTCTGCATTTACTTCTGAACCAGTGTTCCCAGGCACGTATCCAGGATTTCATAAAGGGCGAGGGGGGGGGGAGTCCGTCACATGAAATACTGTGATCATCACACCAAGGCTCGATCATTCTGAACTATTTTACTGGCAACATATATTAATTTGTTATGACAATAAAATGACTATTTTAATAACAAACAATGAAGAAATCTCGAGTAAAACAATATTAAAAAAGTATTGAAAAAGATTTTACAATATCTACACTCCTCCCTTTGTTCATTCAAATATACAATTTTCCTTTCATTATGACCTCAACTATTATAAAAAGTACACATCCTCCATTATAAAAAGTACATACCCAATATTGTCTTGTAAAATATTTTACACTATCTGCGTTCCTTTCTCTTTTGAATTAAATGTTAACAGAACTTTCTTTCCACATTAACTTTTTTTGTTTTCATTATTCCGTCAACTACTGTCTGTTCCAAATGAGAGGTAAAAGGAGCAGTAGAAAAGTGTTTATGAAATAACATGTTTGATACTGCAGAGAAGCGATTACGAAAAATTCTGATAAAAAAATGTCCACATTATTACAGAACGGCACTATGTTTTCGAAACCTTGAAATTTTCCTGACTAGTAGCAGAAATTCTGAGAATTCCGTAACTTTTCTAGAAATTTCCAAGTCTGACTTTTCCAAGATATCCTGCTCGTTCGTCACCATGTATTGCGAATAATACAAATCTCCTCATAAGAAAGAGTAACCAAAAGCTTGATGTAGCTTTTTTTATTTTTAACGCTGATTCCTCTTTTTCTCGTTTCTTTTTGTTTAATTCTTTTTGTTTAATTATATATATTCCGTCAAAATTTCGTAAAACAATCTACGATTTTTATTAAATGTAATGAAATTGTTGCAGGATAAGGCTATGAAAATCTCCAATAAAAAAAAGGGAAAGAAATGAAAGAAAAAAATCTTTCGCTGCTTTACAATGTAAGCAATACTTATCGTAATAAGGTAACTAGATAAGACGAAGTGTCACAGGAATTTCAAAAGAGTTGAAAGGGTTACGGGAGAAAGGAAGTTTATAATATTGTCATGGAAATGGTTCCGCTCTTCCAATACGAAAACCTCAGTCTATTGTACTTGCTTTAATTACACATATTATTCGGCGATCCGTTGTAACGTTACAAGTTCCCCACTAGCTTTAAAAAGCCTCTCTTCTCAACGCGCGCAACTTCCTTTCAGTGTGGCGAAAACCAATGGTAGCAACTCCAACAACAAAGAAATAACTACGTGATACGAAAGATGCACTCGTATGGCTGTAACGGGATCTATAATATGAAGCGTGGAATATTCAGAGTCAAAACATATGCCTTTATACTTCTCTTATATTACTCTTTATCCTTTCTTCTAATTTGTAAAATGAGGATGTAAATCCTTTATCACCCTCAGAGTTTTCATGAAATAAATTTACTTTTTACTTTAAATTTACGAGAAATACAATCTATTATAAATTTAATCGAGATACAATCTATAAATTTACAGAAGACACAATCCATTGTAAATTTACGAGAAATACAGTCTACTATACATTTACAAGAGAGAAAATCTCTAAAAATTTACAAGAGACAATCTACTATAAATTTACAAGAGTTACAATCTGAGTATACAAATAAACAATCTATTCCAAGAGAACAAAGCTACGAATTAATATTAAGAAGAAATGCTTAGAGGAAAGTACCTAAATATGGAATAGGGTTGAGAATATGGAATACCATCGTATCTACCCTGGTAGGTGGTGCACTCTCGTGAAGGTGCCCGAAGACGCTTGACTATGTACCCTGTCATGCGTTTCTGGTCATTTTGTGGTGAAGTAAGCAGTTTGTTGCACGTAATACTTCAAGGAGTGGATGTTCGCAATTGTTGATTATCGAAGGTGAGTGTTTCAGAAGTAATTTTCTTAGTCACATTGTAATTTGAAATTATTGACAATGAATCACGCGGAAAGTCGGTGTTTTCTAGCTATAGGCTATGCAAATTAGATTATTTTCTACCTAGGCTAAGTACCATTTTTGTGGGTATGAAAACAAATATGGCGAGGCTTGCAATATGGAATACCATAAGGTTTTAAATATGGAATAGTATTCCATATTTAGAGTCTTATGCAATCTTTTTGTTTCGTTTCCCAGATGAATAAACAACGGAAGACTTGGGACCGCAACGAGGACTGCAATTCACGATGTGAGGAAGAAGAAAATGGGATTTTTGAAGGCGGCCAAAATATATAATGTACCTCGGACAACACTTTTTCACTTGGCGTCATGTAAATTGAGTCCTGAAGAAGCTGTTGTGAAGAAGCTAGGAAGAAAACCAATTCTAACACCGGAAATGGAGGAGGAATTGGTTTAGTACCTGTTAGTTATGGAAGACAGATTTTTTGGTCTTACTCGGAGGGATGTGCGAATTATGGCATATCAATTAGCCAAACAAAATGGACTTGCACACTCGTTTTCAAAGTGCCACGAGTTTGCAGGAAAGACTTGGCTGAAATTGTTTATGAAGAGACATAAGGTAAAACTTTCTTTCAGAAAGCCGACACAAACTTCATACAATCGAACCGTTGGCTTTTGTAAAGAAAAAGTGACCCACTTCTTTGACCTTTTGTAATGGGAGATTGATAATAAGAACATTTCTGCTGATCGCATATTTAATGTTGATGAGACAGGTCTAACTGTCGTTCAATCAAAAGTTCCTCAAGTTCTTGCACACAAAGGAAAACGTCAAATAGGCGCAACTAGCTCTGCAGAACGAGGCTCTTAAGTGACCGTAATAACGTGTATGAGTGCCACGGGTATTCATGTTCCTCCCATGGTAATATTTCCAAGGAAAAAGTGGTCAAATAACCTCATGCGCGGTGCTCCTGAAGGATCTATTAGAGCGTGTCATCCTTCTGGCTGGGTACAGAGTAATCTCTTCACTGAATGGTTCAGACATTTTATTAAACACACAAGGCCATCTGAAGAATCTCCACTGTTGCTCATTCTTGATAGCCATTATGCCCACTCAAGGAATTTAGAAGTTTTATATTTGGCGAGAAGCAATAATGTCTCCATACTTTGTATTCCTCCACATTCGTCGGACAAACTGCAGCCTCTTGACAGAGCCTTCATGAGTCCCTTAAAAACGTACTACAGTGAAGAGATCAGGATTTGGATGAGAACTGTTAGGACAGAAGACGGTTGTTTGCGGCCTTTCTCTACATTTGAGGTAGCATAACTCTTTGGAAAAGCGTACATGAAAGCACAAACTGCTTCAAACGCCATTAATGGTTTTAGAGTGATGGGAATTTGGCCCCTCAATCCCCACATTTTCAATGATAGTGACTCTTGAAGCAAAGCACGCACAACAATATAGATCAGTATCTGGCTTTAAACCTTCAGATCTCTCTTCCACTCCTACACCACTACTACGCTCTGAACCTTCACCTGGACTCCCTCCTCCTCTTACATCAATCATATCAAACACTTCCCTCCCATATACTTCAGGCAACCTTTCTCCTACCTCTGCTTGTCCAATCACCATTGAAGCTTCAGCAAGTGGATCATCTGGCAGCAGTATAACTCCATGGCAAATATCACCAGTGCCCGCAGTGAAGAAGAGGGAAGGCAGTCGAGGAAGAAAGGCTGGCTCTGCAGTCATAATTACTTCATCACCTTACAAAAATCAGTTAGAGAAGTCAGTAAAAGCTGTCGATAGTGGAAAACAATTAAAAATGAAGAACAGTGCAAAAAACAAGGGTAAGAAAAGAAGAATGCAACAGAAGAAAAGGTACAATTAACTAAAAAATGCACGAAAAGTACGTTACGAAAGAAATGTGATGAGAGTCGTCCCCAAAGTGAAACTTTAGATTCCGAAACATCCATGTCCATCAGCGCATATGATGATCAATCATCAACGTTTAGTAGCATTCCCGATAATGATCAACCAGAGAGAGAAGAAGACGCTGAGTGCCTCTTCTGCTCATCAAAATTTTCTGAAGATAAAGGCGGTGAAAAGTGGGTGATGTGTATGATGTGGCAATCCTGGGTTCACAATGAATGTGCTGGATATGACAAAAGTGTTTATATCTGTGACTTCTGTAAATAGACATAGGTTTTTCACTGGCCATTTTGCAGCATATCTAACACTAGGCAGTATATCTAATAATTTTTATTTTACCTAAGTTCACAATTCTAAGATATAAAGGTATCCTTGCAAATTTTGCTTCTTTGCTTCCGTGTTTCTTTTTGTAACCTTACAGCTCACTTACTACATTTTTTTTTTTTTGCATTTTTCAAATAACTTTGGAAATTTGCATCTTTATATCATGTAATTAAAATATTTGTATTGGCAACTTTCTTTGTTTTACTTAGCATACCTATATTAGAAGCATGTAAAACATTCTGGTATATTTCATGAGAGTTCTTTATGGTATTCCATATTTAGAGTACTTTTTTTTCGAGTAACAATTTTGTACGGTTTTGATTTTCATTTATTTTTGGGGTCTCTTTTTTGTTATTGACTGACTTTAAATGGCAGAAGTTATTACCATATGTGTCCAGAATGCACATACATTTTTTCATATGTAGAATCGTGTAAGGTGAGCTGTAGTTGCCAAAAAATGGAACGGTATTCCATATTTAGGTACTTTCATCTACTTTTTAAAGCCATAAAAATCGTATTTCTCATTTTTTTTCGAAAACTACGCATTGCAATTTACTCTCATTTTCTTGAGGCTGATATCATCTAGCGATTGATATATTAAAATATTAAAGTTAATCATAATTAGATGTGCTATACCTCATTAACCATACTTATACTATTGTTTTTCTAACATCACAATGAATAGCTGAATGATGGGAGACTTCTGCATCAGTTTGGTCATAATAGATGGCGTGCCTATCGCATAATATTAATTTTTATGTTAGCAATAGATATATAAGGGACGATCAACTGAAACCCGTTCGTTCCACATATTATTGGTACAGTGTACAGGAGGATATTGTTTTTCTTTAATAGTGTGTAATGGCTAATGTCCCTGTGTGTTGGGTGTAGGAATGTTGTTGATACGTGTTTTCGTTTTGTAGGTATAACGAGTGAAAGATGGCGGTCAAGATCCCCAATCCGTCCAAACAGGACCAGCGTGCCGTCATTCAGTTTCTGAGTGCCGAAGGTTGTTAACTAGCTGAAGTGTTCCGGCGTATGAAAGACATGTATGGTGATGCATGCGTCTCCAAAACAACAGTGGTGGACTGGGCCAGAATGTTTCGGAAGGGGCGTGAACAAACCACTGATTATCTACGTCCTGGTCAAGCTCATGTTGTTGCCACAGAAGACACGCGTGAAAAGGTGAATGCGGCTATAGTTGCGCATAGACGCATTAGTATTCAATTCATAGCTTGTGACTTCCACATCTTTGGGAATATACAGAAGGCATTGAAAGCTCAGAGATTTCATTCTGACGCTGTGCGTGATTGGCTTGATAGTCAGCCGTCCAAATTTTACATGGACGGCATTTGTAAGTTAGTGACACAGTGGGACAAGTGTCTCAACGCTCATGCTGACTTCTTCTGAACAATATTTTTACTGCACGCTAACCATAGACGCTTCTAGATAGTGTACAAGTTTCCGCTCGAAATAAAATTTATTTCATGAATTATGACCACTGAACGAGTTTCAGTTGATCGCCCCTTATGTATATAACTTTGACGGAGCAACTTTGGGGAGGGGGAGAGACATTTAAAATGATCGAAAATAACTACAATATCAGTGTCGAATCCATAGTGTTTGGGGTCCCTGAGATAAACAGTGACACTTCCGATGCCATGCCCCGCAACATGCGAGAGGGGGATATACAAAATCATCGCAAATGACCGATATTACTGCCGAATCTATAGTTTTCGGAGTCGCTATGATGAACAGTGAGACTTCCGATGTCGCTTGAATCCAAATTCAGCCACGCAACATGGGGGAGGAGGAGCGGAAAAAATACAAAAATTTATCGAAAATGACCGATATCAGAGAACATTTCAGTATAAGTAAAAAGTAATTGACTAACGGAACATACTTTTAATTTATTCTTAATGTCCTGTATTTGTATTCAAAATATTTATAAATGATCAGAGCAAATTCTATACCCTTTAGTTGAAATAATTACGTATAGAGCCATTTTTGTCACCAAGACTCATTGAGAATTTCTAGGCGGTGCCTAGAACTTCTGAATGCTCAAGTAGGAATTATGGCGCGCAAAAAACAGTGTAGGCAGATTCGTATGTTTTAGCAAGTTAAAATTTTGGTCACCTTGGTTATAAGGTAATGTTATTATAGGATTGGCCTATATAGTAGTTTAGACCTTTTGCAAATGTATAATCATATTTCAGATTAATAGTTTTGTTCCTTTCGCGCTTTAATCGATAGAAGAAACAGGTTCAGTAAATCTCAAACAGGTTCCGTTTTACGCGTAAGTGGCTAACGTATAAATAAAATTCAGCAGCATTGGTTGGTAAGAAACACCCTGAGATTGTATCACTGTTTCTCAAACTAGATATAAAAAGAGAAATCCAGCTAATCTCCCTCACCAAACATTTTTTTAAAAATATATACTTCTTAGTTTTTTTCTTCAATAAGAAGGGGAACAGATTGTCGAGATCAGCACCCGCATCAGAAGAGAACGAAAACTTGTTGCAAATCACGTGTCTAAAAGCATCACGTGGTTGGTGCGGGTCCACGTCATGTTGGACCAAACATGGTGGCTGGATGGACATAATGGTATTTACTATTTAAATCTCCTCATTGTATGTGACGGGGCACGTGACTTTACCCATGAAAATCTATCCAGTCAACAAATGCTTATTATTTTTTTTTTTTCGTGGAACTCCTTACCACTAATTGCTCATAAATTTAAAGCTGTTTATAGACATGAGCTATAAATTTAAGTACTAAGTACTTTTCTGTTAAATGCATTGAAATTGAAGTGTGCCTCTGGCGTACGTTTGTCGATGTACTTAGCCGAACATTAGTATTAAGCTTTTTGTTACTAACAAGTGGTAAACATCAATGGAGTTCCTACATAAAAATCAACTCTTTGTGCAGAAAATTTTTAATGTTTATCATATTTCCATTATGTTGCAGACATAATAGTTATTCCTCCACGTGACACTATATATTCTTCTTCTTCTTCTTCTTCTTCTTCTTCTTATTATTATTATTATTATTATTATTATTATTATTATTATTATTATTATTATTTAACTTCATTTTATTATCTGGTTGTACCTGAATTGCTTCTTGCCATGAGGCAAGGAAGCACCCACCTGGGGGTCCACCGGGTCCTAACCCCTCAAACTCCCATAACTTTAGTTGCGTCTCGTGCCAAAATTTTTCGGTAGTTCAGAGACGATAAAAAAATCTAATTCTGGAATTATTTCAATATTTTAAATAAGAAAAAATCAACCAAAATCAATGAAAGTAACCTTATGTAAAGGTAACCGAGAAAATTCTGTCGTTTTTCACCCACCACCTTCGAACATCGAACATCACCTAAGACGTAACTGGAAGATCAAAAATAGTTCCCATCAGCATTGACGACCGTCTGCCAACGTTCTGGAAGGCCATGGATTCCATCGCGGTAGGAACTTGGTGGGCCGTGAAACGAAGAAGGTATCAAATGCATTTTGGACCTCTACTAAGGATTTCAACTGGCGTCCTCTAAGTTGATTGTACAAGAAATGAAATAGGTGATAATCGGACGGTGCAATGTCCGGGGAGTATGGCGGATGCAATAGTGTTTCCTATCCAAGGTGTAGAATCGTGTCCTGGGTCATCCTAGCCACGTAGGGCTTAGCGTTGTCTTGTAACAGGAGGACCCCTTTGCGATTCAGAGTTTTTAGTTCTCCTTAAACACGGCTCAACTGCTGACAGTATACAGTTGCATTGATGATCTGACCAACTGGTAGTAGTTCCCGATATACGATGCCGCGAGCAGTCCACCAAACACACAGGAGGACCTTCTTTGGTGCAGTGCTGGTTTCGGCTGTTTTGGAACCGGTTCATGTGATACCGGCTGAAGTTTGGATGCTGAGCAGTGATGATGGCGCTGTGAAGCTTCGTACAGGATCCACTTCTCATCACATGTCAATACTCTGTCCAGAAATGGCTCCTTCCTCAGACGAGACAGCAAAGAAACACAGGTATCAGCTCGCGTTGCCTTCTGGCCCGGAGTCAAATCATGTGGGATCCATCGACCCAACTTTTAGTACTTCCCAAGGCGATGGAGGTGCTGCCGAATGGTTTCTCCACTCGTGTTGAATTGTAGTCCGGCACATGTCTGGTCATCGTTCGCCTCAATTGCTGCCTGAAGATCTTCATTGTGTACATGTGTTTGTCTTCCGGTACATGGTGCGTCTTCGAGTGTTTTGTATCCGTCTTTAAACTTGTTAAGCCATCGCTGCACTGTCCGCGTAGTCACGACACCCTCTCCAAAGGCCTGGCATATCTTCCGTCCTAGTGCAGCGGCGTTTGACCCCAGTTTGAACTCGTACAGCATACATGCCTTTATGACGCTCTGTGGAGGTCCCATGTTCACCCTGTCTTTACGCAAGTTCACGGTGTAACTGAACTACCACAAACAGATAGTATGTTGGATATACAAGGTCTGTATGATAAGTAATGAGACTCGCCGCGCCGCGGCGCGCGTGTCGCTGGAGCGGGTTTGTCGGTGATGGAGGATGTAGGGGGGGGTCCGAGCAAAGCAACGCACCGCGCGTCAGTTGGCTCCGAGCCTTAGTGGAGCGCGGACAAGCCTTGGACAAAGCCCTTGTGAACATTCTTGTCACGGCGGAAAATCAACAAACATGGAGGGTTCCATCGAACAGCGTTATGCGATCAAATTTTGCGTTCGCCTGGGGAAAACGGCTACTCAGACGCTTTCTCTCATCACGGAGGCCTACAAAGAGGAAGTCCTATCCAAAGCCCAGGTGTTTCGTTGGCACAGTGCGTTCCGGAACGGCCGGGAAAGCGTTGAGGATCTGGAGAGGGCTGGATGCCCGACAACAGTGACTACGGACGAAACTGTGGCAAAAGTGAGGGATCTCCTGAACTCAGACCGTCGATTATCGTTGAGATTGATTGCTGATGAACTCGATATGAACCACACAACAGTGCACAAGATTGTGACGGAACAATTGGGAATGAGAAAAATCTGTGCGAAACTGGTGCCGCGAGTGTTGACTGACGAACAAAAGCAACGACGTGTTGATTGTTGTCAGGAACTGTTGAACCTCATGAACAGTGACCCTAACTTTGAAGATGACGTCATAACAGGTGACGAGTCGTGGGTGTTCCAGTACGACCCTGAAACGAAACGTCAAAGCGCGGAGTGGCACACTCCTGCGTCCCCGCGCCCCAAGAAGGCCAGAATGTCGAAGTCAAAGGTGAAAACAATGTTGATTGTTTTTTTTTGACAATGTGGGGGTGGTCCACAAGGAGTTTGTACCCCAAGGACAAGCCGTCAACGCCGCCTTCTACAAACAAGTCCTTGAGAGACTGCACAGGAGCGTCAAGCGGAAAAGACCGGCGATCGCTAGCCGGTGGAAGTTGCATCACGACAATGCCCCTGCCCACACCGCCTTCTTAGTGACCTCCTTTTTGACCCGGATTGGGGTGGAAGTCCTTCCACAACCACCCTACAGCCCAGATGTGAGCCCGGCCGACTTCTTCCTCTTCCCGAAGCTGAAGCCACGCTTGAAAGGAACCCGTTTTGCAGACGTCACAGCCATCCAAGCAGCCGTGACCACATTTCTAAAGGACATGCCGGCTGCTGACTTCCAGGGGGCGTTTGCAGCGTGGAAACATCGATTGCAGAAGTGCATCGACGCAAGAGGAGAGTACTTCGAAAGCTTTTAAGTCCCTGTACAGATCAGATCAATAAAACAATGTTTCCAGACCTGGTCTCATTACTTATCATACAAACCCTGTACTCACACCAACAGCCGACCTTCGCCTTATCTCCATTCGCGTTCAACTCACGGTGTGAAGGCAAATTGAACACAGACCTCTACAAAAAAAGCGACAGAACTTTCTTGGTTACCTTTATAATTATATATTTACATATAATAAAAAAGTACCCATTCATAAACAAATGCTCCATTTCATTCGTATAAGAAATCACTTTTGATGTTCTTCTGGGCAATCAACTTGTCAATAACTTTGCGGGAGCTCATGTGGTTCGGATTCCACGTTAATCAGTTGGTCCACGTCTCATATAGCCTCGCTGCTGAACGGGACGCTAAACTAAAAAAAAAAAAAAAATCAACTCATCAATTAATTTTCTGAAGTTTAATTTTTACAATTTTCTTTTCAGTTTGTACTATAGTTAATGCACTGAGACTATTTTAAGCTACTGCACTCTTTTAAATGCCTTTATATTCTTTAATATGGTAAAACAAGTTGCAGTTTCCGAAGTCAGTGTCAGATTATTTACTATGATTTTCATGAATTTTGTTGTATGTCATTCTCTTTCTGCAGACTCACTTTCAATTTCTCGACAGTATACTATATGGAATCTCCATTAGTTTGGAAACGTCTGCTATCTCGTATATTTGAATTGGCAGGTATGCTGTTTTGTGAACTTTTAACAGTATACACAGATTTAAAATTTAAAAATGGAGATTACTGTAATGTGTTTGATCTCCCACCTGGAATTGAACTCGGGGCTTGTCCACCAAAGACATGCACTAGTCACTATACGATTGAGGAGGACAGGACACTTCATAAAGTCAACTAAACCTCGGAAAAACACTAGAGCTACTAGAATCTTCGGACTCCTAATGGAAACACACAGCATATTCAAATACTACAAAATCTGATGCAATCAAACAAAAGAGAGCGAATGTGACTTCTTTCTCTGCAAGATTATTATGAGTCTTAATAAAAATGTTCAAGTGGTCAAAATGATCAAATGTTCAAGTGGTCAAAATGATCAAATGTTCAAGTGGTCAAAATGATCAATGTTCAAGTGGTCAAAATTATCAAATGTTCAAGTGGTCAATATGATCAAATGTTCAAGTGGTCAAAATGATCAAATGTTCAAGTGGTCAAAATGATCAAATGTTCAAGTGGTCAAAATGATCAAATGTTCAAGTTGTCAATTGATCAAATGATCAATGGGCAAAGTTTGTTGTCTTGTCAGGGGACTATGTTAAAAAGTAACACCATCCATAAACTCTCTGCTGCTCCGTTCATAGACAGGCTTACAACTTTTATAACAATCCTCGTACTTGTATTTTGCTCAACAATAACGTCAGTGGATGCGTAAAACGAAAACTGACATTTGCTGGGGGAAATATGTTTAAAGTTATGTAAAGCTAAAAAATTAAAATGGCATTTAACTGATAAAATACTATTTATATTTTTTCACATTTTGTAAATATACAGGGGTTTCAAAACAACACCGACAACGTTTGGGAGGTGATTCCTGACACCAAGATAAGACAAAAAATATAGATCAACCTGGATGCACAAATGCTTCCTTTCGGAGTTATAGGCTGCCGAAAACGTGGAAAAAATGAACTTTAAGGGTCCATGGCTCTAAAACTATTGGACCTACCGTAGTCGGGTCAAAACTTTACTAAGGAACTAATGTGTGGTCTATCCAAAAATACATGCTTCAGAATCCTGCAGTACTTCCGCAACAATTTTTATAGAGGTAGTTAGTAAGTACTTCAGATTATATGCCCGTAACCAAACAGCCTGTACAAAAATTTTTGCGTAAGTATCTTGGTTGGTTGGTCTATATTTTTTGTCTTATTTTGGTGTCAGGAATCACCTCCCAAACGTTGTCGGTGTTGTTTTGAAACACCCTGTATATTTTTCTCGGATATTCTCTCTGCTACTTCAATAAATTTGATAGTTCTTCAGTTAATCCGATATATTAATGAAATAAAGTATCATTTCGATTAATATTTTCAGGGTGTACGTATATCTTGCAGTTCGAAAACAATTTTAATATACTGCTTAGAATGACTATATTCGTCTTACTCAACATGCTTTTCTTTAACTTATATTGCTTCAACTGTGTCCATTTTCCTACGTCATACAATGATAACATTTTGCACAGTGATTGGCAAGGGCGCCGATTTCTCTGTAAATTTGGAGGGCCCCCATTCAGATGCAGACGGCATATATATGAGGATTTTAAGACAATTGCATTCAAATTATGCCAAATATTGAATATTTACAAATACAATAAGGGGGCCCGGGCCCCCTGACTCCCCAGGATCGGCGCCCTTGGTGATGGGTGTCATTTTTATATATTTCGAGAGGGGCACGGTGGCTCAGTGATAGAGTGTTTACCTCTGGTGCGTGGATCCCTAGTTTGATACCCGGTCAATTATGTTTGTGGTGGATAACCTTCTGTCCGTGGATTTTCTCCGGAGACTCCCCTTCCTTCCCACATCATCATTCCACCAATTCTTCCATCATCACTCACTTGCCTTAATCATCCGTCTCCCTTAGCCTAAAGGACATAATCGTTGGACGTTAAACTAAAAGATTTCATTTTATAAAAGAAGAGAAATAATTCTCATTCCACCAATTCTTCCATCATCATTCACTTCTCTTAATCATCCGTCTCCCTTAGCCTAAAGGACATAATCGTTGGATGTTAAACTGGAAGATTTCATTTTATAAGAGAAGAGAAATAATTCTCATTCCACCAATTCTTCCATCATCATTCACTTCTCTTAATCATCCGTCTCCCTTAGCCTAAAGGACATAATCGTAGGATGTTAAACTGGAAGATTTCATTTTATAAGAGAAGAGAAATAATTCTCATTCCACCAATTCTTCCATCATCATTCACTTCTCTTAATCATCCGTCTCCCTTAGCCTAAAGGACATAATCGTTGGATGTTAAACTGGAAGATTTCATTTTATAAGAGAAGAGAAATAATTCTCATTCCACCAATTCTTCCATCATCATTCACTTCTCTTAATCATCCGTCTCCCTTAGCCTAAAGGACATAATCGTAGGATGTTAAACTGGAAGATTTCATTTTATAAGAGAATAGAAATAATTCTCATTCCACCAATTCTTCCATCATCATTCACTTCTCTTAATCATCCGTCTCCCTTAGCCTAAAGGACATAATCGTTGGACGTTAAACTGGAAGATTTCATTTTATAAGAGAAGAGAAATAATTCTCATTCCACCAATTCTTCCATCATCATTCACTTCTCTTAATCATCCGTCTCCCTTAGCCTAAAGGACATAATCGTAGGATGTTAAACTAAAAGATTTCATTTTATAAGAGAAGAGAAATAATTCTCATTCCACCAATTCTACCATCATCATTCACTTCTCTTAATCATCCGTCTCCCTTAGCCTAAAGGACATAATCGTAGGATGTTAAACTGGAAGATTTCATTTTATAAGAGAAGAGAAATAATTCTCATTCCACCAATTCTTCCATCATCATTCATTTGCCTTAATCATCCGTCTCCCTTAGCCTAAAGGACATAATCGTTGGACGTTAAACTGGAAGATTTCATTTTATAAGAGAAGAGAAATAATTCTCATTCCACCAATTCTTCCATCATCATTCACTTCTCTTAATCATCCGTCTCCCTTAGCCTAAAGGACATAATCGTAGGATGTTAAACTGGAAGATTTCATTTTATAAGAGAAGAGAAATAATTCTCATTCCACCAATTCTTCCATCATCATTCACTTCTCTTAATCATCCGTCTCCCTTAGCCTAAAGGACATAATCGTAGGATGTTAAACTAAAAGATTTCATTTTATAAGAGAAGAGAAATAATTCTCATTCCACCAATTCTTCCATCATCATTCACTTGCCTTAATCATCCGTCTCCCTTAGCCTAAAGGACATAATCGTAGGATGTTAAACTGGAAGATTTCATTTTATAAGAGAAGAGAAATAATTCTCATTCCACCAATTCTTCCATCATCATTCACTTCTCTTAATCATCCGTCTCCCTTAGCCTAAAGGACATAATCGTAGGATGTTAAACTAAAAGATTTCATTTTATAAGAGAAGAGAAATAATTCTCATTCCACCAATTCTTCCATCATCATTCACTTGCCTTAATCATCCGTCTCCCTTAGCCTAAAGGACATAATCGTAGGATGTTAAACTGGAAGATTTCATTTTATAAGAGAAGAGAAATAATTCTCATTCCACCAATTCTTCCATCATCATTCATTTGCCTTAATCATCCGTCTCCCTTAGCCTAAAGGACATAATCGTTGGACGTTAAACTGGAAGATTTCATTTTATAAGAGAAGAGAAATAATTCTCATTCCACCAATTCTTCCATCATCATTCACTTCTCTTAATCATCCGTCTCCCTTAGCCTAAAGGACATAATCGTAGGATGTTAAACTGGAAGATTTCATTTTATAAGAGAAGAGAAATAATTCTCATTCCACCAATTCTTCCATCATCATTCACTTCTCTTAATCATCCGTCTCCCTTAGCCTAAAGGACATAATCGTAGGATGTTAAACTAAAAGATTTCATTTTATAAGAGAAGAGAAATAATTCTCATTCCACCAATTCTTCCATCATCATTCACTTGCCTTAATCATCCGTCTCCCTTAGCCTAAAGGACATAATCGTAGGATGTTAAACTGGAAGATTTCATTTTATAAGAGAAGAGAAATAATTCTCATTCCACCAATTCTTCCATCATCATTCACTTGCCTTAATCATCCGTCTCCCTTAGCCTAAAGGACATAATCGTAGGATGTTAAACTGGAAGATTTCATTTTATAAGAGAAGAGAAATAATTCTCATTCCACCAATTCTTCCATCATCATTCACTTCTCTTAATCATCCGTCTCCCTTAGCCTAAAGGACATAATCGTTGGACGTTAAACTAAAAGATTTCATTTTATAAGAGAAGAGAAATAATTCTCATTCCACCAATTCTTCCATCATCATTCACTTCTCTTAATCATCCGTCTCCCTTAGCCTAAAGGACATAATCGTTGGATGTTAAACTGGAAGATTTCATTTTATAAGAGAAGAGAAATAATTCTCATTCCACCAATTCTTCCATCATCATTCACTTCTCTTAATCATCCGTCTCCCTTAGCCTAAAGGACATAATCGTTGGATGTTAAACTGGAAGATTTCATTTTATAAGAGAAGAGAAATAATTCTCATTCCACCAATTCTTCCATCATCATTCACTTCTCTTAATCATCCGTCTCCCTTAGCCTAAAGGACATAATCGTAGGATGTTAAACTAAAAGATTTCATTTTATAAGAGAAGAGAAATAATTCTCATTCCACCAATTCTTCCATCATCATTCACTTGCCTTAATCATCCGTCTCCCTTAGCCTAAAGGACATAATCGTAGGATGTTAAACTGGAAGATTTCATTTTATAAGAGAAGAGAAATAATTCTCATTCCACCAATTCTTCCATCATCATTCACTTCTCTTAATCATCCGTCTCCCTTAGCCTAAAGGACATAATCGTAGGATGTTAAACTGGAAGATTTCATTTTATAAGAGAAGAGAAATAATTCTCATTCCACCAATTCTTCCATCATCATTCACTTGCCTTAATCATCCGTCTCCCTTAGCCTAAAGGACATAATCGTAGGATGTTAAACTGGAAGATTTCATTTTATAAGAGAAGAGAAATAATTCTCATTCCACCAATTCTTCCATCATCATTCATTTGCCTTAATCATCCGTCTCCCTTAGCCTAAAGGACATAATCGTTGGACGTTAAACTGGAAGATTTCATTTTATAAGAGAAGAGAAATAATTCTCATTCCACCAATTCTTCCATCATCATTCACTTCTCTTAATCATCCGTCTCCCTTAGCCTAAAGGACATAATCGTAGGATGTTAAACTGGAAGATTTCATTTTATAAGAGAAGAGAAATAATTCTCATTCCACCAATTCTTCCATCATCATTCACTTCTCTTAATCATCCGTCTCCCTTAGCCTAAAGGACATAATCGTTGGATGTTAAACTGGAAGATTTCATTTTATAAGAGAAGAGAAATAATTCTCATTCCACCAATTCTTCCATCATCATTCACTTCTCTTAATCATCCGTCTCCCTTAGCCTAAAGGACATAATCGTTGGATGTTAAACTGGAAGATTTCATTTTATAAGAGAAGAGAAATAATTCTCATTCCACCAATTCTTCCATCATCATTCACTTCTCTTAATCATCCGTCTCCCTTAGCCTAAAGGACATAATCGTAGGATGTTAAACTGGAAGATTTCATTTTATAAGAGAAGAGAAATAATTCTCATTCCACCAATTCTTCCATCATCATTCGCTTCTCTTAATCATCCGTCTCCCTTAGCCTAAAGGACATAATCGTTGGAAGTTAAACTAAAAGATTTCATTTTATAAGAGAAGAGAAATAATTCTCATTCCACCAATTCTTCCATCATCATTCACTTCTCTTAATCATCCGTCTCCCTTAGCCTAAAGGACATAATCGTTGGATGTTAAACTGGAAGATTTCATTTTATAAGAGAAGAGAAATAATTCTCATTCCACCAATTCTTCCATCATCATTCACTTCTCTTAATCATCCGTCTCCCTTAGCCTAAAGGACATAATCGTAGGATGTTAAACTAAAAGATTTCATTTTATAAGAGAAGAGAAATAATTCTCATTCCACCAATTCTTCCATCATCATTCACTTGCCTTAATCATCCGTCTCCCTTAGCCTAAAGGACATAATCGTAGGATGTTAAACTGGAAGATTTCATTTTATAAGAGAAGAGAAATAATTCTCATTCCACCAATTCTTCCATCATCATTCATTTGCCTTAATCATCCGTCTCCCTTAGCCTAAAGGACATAATCGTTGGACGTTAAACTGGAAGATTTCATTTTATAAGAGAAGAGAAATAATTCTCATTCCACCAATTCTTCCATCATCATTCACTTCTCTTAATCATCCGTCTCCCTTAGCCTAAAGGACATAATCGTAGGATGTTAAACTGGAAGATTTCATTTTATAAGAGAAGAGAAATAATTCTCATTCCACCAATTCTTCCATCATCATTCACTTCTCTTAATCATCCGTCTCCCTTAGCCTAAAGGACATAATCGTAGGATGTTAAACTAAAAGATTTCATTTTATAAGAGAAGAGAAATAATTCTCATTCCACCAATTCTTCCATCATCATTCACTTGCCTTAATCATCCGTCTCCCTTAGCCTAAAGGACATAATCGTAGGATGTTAAACTGGAAGATTTCATTTTATAAGAGAAGAGAAATAATTCTCATTCCACCAATTCTTCCATCATCATTCACTTGCCTTAATCATCCGTCTCCCTTAGCCTAAAGGACATAATCGTAGGATGTTAAACTGGAAGATTTCATTTTATAAGAGAAGAGAAATAATTCTCATTCCACCAATTCTTCCATCATCATTCACTTCTCTTAATCATCCGTCTCCCTTAGCCTAAAGGACATAATCGTAGGATGTTAAACTAAAAGATTTCATTTTATAAGAGAAGAGAAATAATTCTCATTCCACCAATTCTTCCATCATCATTCACTTGCCTTAATCATCCGTCTCCCTTAGCCTAAAGGACATAATCGTAGGATGTTAAACTGGAAGATTACATTTTATAAGAGAAGAGAAATAATTCTCATTCCACCAATTCTTCCATCATCATTCACTTCTCTTAATCATCCGTCTCCCTTAGCCTAAAGGACATAATCGTAGGATGTTAAACTAAAAGATTTCATTTTATAAGAGAAGAGAAATAATTCTCATTCCACCAATTCTTCCATCATCATTCACTTGCCTTAATCATCCGTCTCCCTTAGCCTAAAGGACATAATCGTAGGATGTTAAACTAAAAGATTTCATTTTATAAGAGAAGAGAAATAATTCTCATTCCACCAATTCTTCCATCATCATTCATTTGCCTTAATCATCCGTCTCCCTTAGCCTAAAGGACATAATCGTTGGACGTTAAACTGGAAGATTTCATTTTATAAGAGAAGAGAAATAATTCTCATTCCACCAATTCTTCCATCATCATTCACTTCTCTTAATCATCCGTCTCCCTTAGCCTAAAGGACATAATCGTAGGATGTTAAACTAAAAGATTTCATTTTATAAGAGAAGAGAAATAATTCTCATTCCACCAATTCTTCCATCATCATTCACTTGCCTTAATCATCCGTATCCCTTAGTCTAAAGGACATAATCGTAGGATGTTAAACTGGAAGATTTCATTTTATAAGAGAAGAGAAATAATTCTCATTCCACCAATTCTTCCATCATCATTCATTTGCCTTAATCATCCGTCTCCCTTAGCCTAAAGGACATAATCGTTGGACGTTAAACTGGAAGATTTCATTTTATAAGAGAAGAGAAATAACTCTCATTCCACCAATTCTTCCATCATCATTCACTTCTCTTAATCATCCGTCTCCCTTAGCCTAAAGGACATAATCGTAGGATGTTAAACTGGAAGATTTCATTTTATAAGAGAAGAGAAATAATTCTCATTCCACCAATTCTTCCATCATCATTCACTTCTCTTAATCATCCGTCTCCCTTAGCCTAAAGGACATAATCGTAGGATGTTAAACTAAAAGATTTCATTTTATAAGAGAAGAGAAATAATTCTCATTCCACCAATTCTTCCATCATCATTCACTTGCCTTAATCATCCGTCTCCCTTAGCCTAAAGGACATAATCGTAGGATGTTAAACTGGAAGATTTCATTTTATAAGAGAAGAGAAATAATTCTCATTCCACCAATTCTTCCATCATCATTCACTTGCCTTAATCATCCGTCTCCCTTAGCCTAAAGGACATAATCGTAGGATGTTAAACTGGAAGATTTCATTTTATAAGAGAAGAGAAATAATTCTCATTCCACCAATTCTTCCATCATCATTCACTTCTCTTAATCATCCGTCTCCCTTAGCCTAAAGGACATAATCGTTGGACGTTAAACTAAAAGATTTCATTTTATAAGAGAAGAGAAATAATTCTCATTCCACCAATTCTTCCATCATCATTCACTTCTCTTAATCATCCGTCTCCCTTAGCCTAAAGGACATAATCGTTGGATGTTAAACTGGAAGATTTCATTTTATAAGAGAAGAGAAATAATTCTCATTCCACCAATTCTTCCATCATCATTCACTTCTCTTAATCATCCGTCTCCCTTAGCCTAAAGGACATAATCGTAGGATGTTAAACTGGAAGATTTCATTTTATAAGAGAAGAGAAATAATTCTCATTCCACCAATTCTTCCATCATCATTCACTTCTCTTAATCATCCGTCTCCCTTAGCCTAAAGGACATAATCGTAGGATGTTAAACTGGAAGATTTCATTTTATAAGAGAAGAGAAATAATTCTCATTCCACCAATTCTTCCATCATCATTCACTTGCCTTAATCATCCGTCTCCCTTAGCCTAAAGGACATAATCGTAGGATGTTAAACTGGAAGATTTCATTTTATAAGAGAATAGAAATAATTCTCATTCCACCAATTCTTCCATCATCATTCATTTGCCTTAATCATCCGTCTCCCTTAGCCTAAAGGACATAATCGTTGGACGTTAAACTGGAAGATTTCATTTTATAAGAGAAGAGAAATAATTCTCATTCCACCAATTCTTCCATCATCATTCACTTCTCTTAATCATCCGTCTCCCTTAGCCTAAAGGACATAATCGTAGGATGTTAAACTGGAAGATTTCATTTTATAAGAGAAGAGAAATAATTCTCATTCCACCAATTCTTCCATCATCATTCACTTCTCTTAATCATCCGTCTCCCTTAGCCTAAAGGACATAATCGTTGGATGTTAAACTGGAAGATTTCATTTTATAAGAGAAGAGAAATAATTCTCATTCCACCAATTCTTCCATCATCATTCACTTCTCTTAATCATCCGTCTCCCTTAGCCTAAAGGACATAATCGTAGGATGTTAAACTGGAAGATTTCATTTTATAAGAGAAGAGAAATAATTCTCATTCCACCAATTCTTCCATCATCATTCACTTCTCTTAATCATCCGTCTCCCTTAGCCTAAAGGACATAATCGTTGGACGTTAAACTAAAAGATTTCATTTTATAAGAGAAGAGAAATAATTCTCATTCCACCAATTCTTCCATCATCATTCACTTCTCTTAATCATCCGTCTCCCTTAGCCTAAAGGACATAATCGTTGGATGTTAAACTGGAAGATTTCATTTTATAAGAGAAGAGAAATAATTCTCATTCCACCAATTCTTCCATCATCATTCACTTCTCTTAATCATCCGTCTCCCTTAGCCTAAAGGACATAATCGTAGGATGTTAAACTGGAAGATTTCATTTTATAAGAGAAGAGAAATAATTCTCATTCCACCAATTCTTCCATCATCATTCACTTCTCTTAATCATCCGTCTCCCTTAGCCTAAAGGACATAATCGTAGGATGTTAAACTGGAAGATTTCATTTTATAAGAGAAGAGAAATAATTCTCATTCCACCAATTCTTCCATCATCATTCACTTGCCTTAATCATCCGTCTCCCTTAGCCTAAAGGACATAATCGTAGGATGTTAAACTGGAAGATTTCATTTTATAAGAGAATAGAAATAATTCTCATTCCACCAATTCTTCCATCATCATTCATTTGCCTTAATCATCCGTCTCCCTTAGCCTAAAGGACATAATCGTTGGACGTTAAACTGGAAGATTTCATTTTATAAGAGAAGAGAAATAATTCTCATTCCACCAATTCTTCCATCATCATTCACTTCTCTTAATCATCCGTCTCCCTTAGCCTAAAGGACATAATCGTAGGATGTTAAACTGGAAGATTTCATTTTATAAGAGAAGAGAAATAATTCTCATTCCACCAATTCTTCCATCATCATTCACTTCTCTTAATCATCCGTCTCCCTTAGCCTAAAGGACATAATCGTTGGATGTTAAACTGGAAGATTTCATTTTATAAGAGAAGAGAAATAATTCTCATTCCACCAATTCTTCCATCATCATTCACTTCTCTTAATCATCCGTCTCCCTTAGCCTAAAGGACATAATCGTAGGATGTTAAACTGGAAGATTTCATTTTATAAGAGAAGAGAAATAATTCTCATTCCACCAATTCTTCCATCATCATTCACTTCTCTTAATCATCCGTCTCCCTTAGCCTAAAGGACATAATCGTTGGACGTTAAACTAAAAGATTTCATTTTATAAGAGAAGAGAAATAATTCTCATTCCACCAATTCTTCCATCATCATTCACTTCTCTTAATCATCCGTCTCCCTTAGCCTAAAGGACATAATCGTTCGATGTTAAACTGGAAGATTTCATTTTATAAGAGAAGAGAAATAATTCTCATTCCACCAATTCTTCCATCATCATTCACTTCTCTTAATCATCCGTCTCCCTTAGCCTAAAGGACATAATCGTAGGATGTTAAACTGGAAGATTTCATTTTATAAGAGAAGAGAAATAATTCTCATTCCACCAATTCTTCCATCATCATTCACTTCTCTTAATCATCCGTCTCCCTTAGCCTAAAGGACATAATCGTTGGATGTTAAACTAAAAGATTTCATTTTATAAGAGAAGAGAAATAATTCTCATTCCACCAATTCTTCCATCATCATTCACTTCTCTTAATCATCCGTCTCCCTTAGCCTAAAGGACATAATCGTTGGATGTTAAACTGGAAGATTTCATTTTATAAGAGAAGAGAAATAATTCTCATTCCACCAATTCTTCCATCATCATTCACTTCTCTTAATCATCCGTCTCCCTTAGCCTAAAGGACATAATCGTTGGATGTTAAACTGGAAGATTTCATTTTATAAGAGAAGAGAAATAATTCTCATTCCACCAATTCTTCCATCATCATTCACTTCTCTTAATCATCCGTCTCCCTTAGCCTAAAGGACATAATCGTTGGATGTTAAACTGGAGGATTTCATTTTATAAGAGAAGAGAAATAATTCTCATTCCACCAATTCTTCCATCATCATTCACTTCTCTTAATCATCCGTCTCCCTTAGCCTAAAGGACATAATCGTTGGATGTTAAACTGGAAGATTTCATTTTATAAGAGAAGAGAAATAATTCTCATTCCACCAATTCTTCCATCATCATTCACTTGCCTTAATCATCCGTCTCCCTTAGCCTAAAGGACATAATCGTTGGATGTTAAACTGGAAGATTTCATTTTATAAGAGAAGAGAAATAATTCTCATTCCACCAATTCTTCCATCATCATTCACTTCTCTTAATCATCCGTCTCCCTTAGCCTAAAGGACATAATCGTTGGATGTTAAACTGGAAGATTTCATTTTATAAGAGAAGAGAAATAATTCTCATTCCACCAATTCTTCCATCATCATTCACTTCTCTTAATCATCCGTCTCCCTTAGCCTAAAGGACATAATCGTAGGATGTTAAACTGGAAGATTTCATTTTATAAGAGAAGAGAAATAATTCTCATTCCACCAATTCTTCCATCATCATTCACTTCTCTTAATCATCCGTCTCCCTTAGCCTAAAGGACATAATCGTTGGACGTTAAACTAAAAGATTTCATTTTATAAGAGAAGAGAAATAATTCTCATTCCACCAATTCTTCCATCATCATTCACTTGCCTTAATCATCCGTCTCCCTTAGCCTAAAGGACATAAACGTAGGATGTTAAACTGGAAGATTTCATTTTATAAGAGAAGAGAAATAATTCTCATTCCACCAATTCTTCCATCATCATTCACTTCTCTTAATCATCCGTCTCCCTTAGCCTAAAGGACATAATCGTTGGATGTTAAACTGGAAGATTTCATTTTATAAGAGAAGAGAAATAATTCTCATTCCACCAATTCTTCCATCATCATTCACTTCTCTTAATCATCCGTCTCCCTTAGCCTAAAGGACATAATCGTTGGAAGTTAAACGGGAAGATTTCATTTTATAAGAGAAGAGAAATAATTCTCATTCCACCAATTCTTCCATCATCATTCACTTCTCTTAATCATCCGTCTCCCTTAGCCTAAAGGACATAATCGTAGGATGTTAAACTGGAAGATTTCATTTTATAAGAGAAGAGAAATAATTCTCATTCCACCAATTCTTCCATCATCATTCACTTCTCTTAATCATCCGTCTCCCTTAGCCTAAAGGACATAATCGTAGGATGTTAAACTAAAAGATTTCATTTTATAAGAGAAGAGAAATAATTCTCATTCCACCAATTATTCCATCATCATTCACTTGCCTTAATCATCCGTCTCCCTTAGCCTAAAGGACATAATCGTAGGATGTTAAACTGGAAGATTTCATTTTATAAGAGAAGAGAAATAATTCTCATTCCACCAATTCTTCCATCATCATTCACTTCTCTTAATCATCCGTCTCCCTTAGCCTAAAGGACATAATCGTTGGATGTTAAACTGGAAGATTTCATTTTATAAGAGAAGAGAAATAATTCTCATTCCACCAATTCTTCCATCATCATTCACTTCTCTTAATCATCCGTCTCCCTTAGCCTAAATGACATAATCGTTGGATGTTAAACTGGAAGATTTCATTTTATAAGAGAAGAGAAATAATTCTCATTCCACCAATTCTTCCATCATCATTCACTTCTCTTAATCATCCGTCTCCCTTAGCCTAAAGGACATAATCGTTGGATGTTAAACTGGAAGATTTCATTTTATAAGAGAAGAGAAATAATTCTCATTCCACCAATTCTTCCATCATCATTCACTTCTCTTAATCATCCGTCTCCCTTAGCCTAAAGGACATAATCGTAGGATGTTAAACTGGAAGATTTCATTTTATAAGAGAAGAGAAATAATTCTCATTCCACCAATTCTTCCATCATCATTCACTTCTCTTAATCATCCGTCTCCCTTAGCCTAAAGGACATAATAGTTGGACGTTAAACTAAAAGATTTCATTTTATAAGAGAAGAGAAATAATTCTCATTCCACCAATTCTTCCATCATCATTCACTTGCCTTAATCATCCGTCTCCCTTAGCCTAAAGGACATAATCGTTGGACGTTAAACTAAAAGATTTCATTTTATAAGAGAAGAGAAATAATTCTCATTCCACCAATTCTTCCATCATCATTCACTTGCCTTAATCATCCGTCTCCCTTAGCCTAAAGGACATAATCGTAGGATGTTAAACTGGAAGATTTCATTTTATAAGAGAAGAGAAATAATTCTCATTCCACCAATTCTTCCATCATCATTCACTTGCCTTAATCATCCGTCTCCCTTAGCCTAAAAGACATAATCGTAGGATGTTAAACTGGAAGATTTCATTTTATAAGAGAAGAGAAATAATTCTCATTCCACCAATTCTTCCATCATCATTCACTTCTCTTAATCATCCGTCTCCCTTAGCCTAAAGGACATAATCGTTGGACGTTAAACTAAAAGATTTCATTTTATAAGAGAAGAGAAATAATTCTCATTCCACCAATTCTTCCATCATCATTCACTTCTCTTAATCATCCGTCTCCCTTAGCCTAAAGGACATAATCGTTGGATGTTTAACTGGAAGATTTCATTTTATAAGATAAGAGAAATAATTCTCATTCCACCAATTCTTCCATCATCATTCACTTCTCTTAATCATCCGTCTCCCTTAGCCTAAAGGACATAATCGTTGGATGTTAAACTGGAAGATTTCATTTTATAAGAGAAGAGAAATAATTCTCATTCCACCAATTCTTCCATCATCATTCACTTCTCTTAATCATCCGTCTCCCTTAGCCTAAAGGACATAATCGTAGGATGTTAAACTGGAAGATTTCATTTTATAAGAGAAGAGAAATAATTCTCATTCCACCAATTCTTCCATCATCATTCACTTGCCTTAATCATCCGTCTCCCTTAGTCTAAAGGACATAATCGTAGGATGTTAAACTGGAAGATTTCATTTTATAAGAGAAGAGAAATAATTCTCATTCCACCAATTCTTCCATCATCATTCACTTCTCTTAATCATCCGTCTCCCTTAGCCTAAAGGACATAATAGTAGGATGTTAAACTGGAAGATTTCATTTTATAAGAGAAGAGAAATAATTCTCATTCCACCAATTCTTCCATCATCATTCACTTGCCTTAATCATCCGTCTCCCTTAGCCTAAAGGACATAATCGTAGGATGTTAAACTGGAAGATTTCATTTTATAAGAGAAGAGAAATAATTCTCATTCCACCAATTCTTCCATCATCATTCATTTGCCTTAATCATCCGTCTCCCTTAGCCTAAAGGACATAATCGTTGGACGTTAAACTGGAAGATTTCATTTTATAAGAGAAGAGAAATAATTCTCATTCCACCAATTCTTCCATCATCATTCACTTCTCTTAATCATCCGTCTCCCTTAGCCTAAAGGACATAATCGTAGGATGTTAAACTGGAAGATTTCATTTTATAAGAGAAGAGAAATAATTCTCATTCCACCAATTCTTCCATCATCATTCACTTCTCTTAATCATCCGTCTCCCTTAGCCTAAAGGACATAATCGTAGGATGTTAAACTAAAAGATTTCATTTTATAAGAGAAGAGAAATAATTCTCATTCCACCAATTCTTCCATCATCATTCACTTGCCTTAATCATCCGTCTCCCTTAGCCTAAAGGACATAATCGTAGGATGTTAAACTGGAAGATTTCATTTTATAAGAGAAGAGAAATAATTCTCATTCCACCAATTCTTCCATCATCATTCACTTGCCTTAATCATCCGTCTCCCTTAGCCTAAAGGACATAATCGTTGGATGTTAAACTGGAAGATTTCATTTTATAAGAGAAGAGAAATAATACTCATTCCACCAATTCTTCCATCATCATTCACTTCTCTTAATCATCCGTCTCCCTTAGCCTAAAGGACATAATCGTAGGATGTTAAACTGGAAGATTTCATTTTATAAGAGAAGAGAAATAATTCTCATTCCACCAATTCTTCCATCATCATTCACTTCTCTTAATCATCCGTCTCCCTTAGCCTAAAGGACATAATCGTAGGATGTTAAACTAAAAGATTTCATTTTATAAGAGAAGAGAAATAATTCTCATTCCACCAATTGTTCCATCATCATTCACTTGCCTTAATCATCCGTCTACCTTAGCCTAAAGGACATAATCGTAGGATGTTAAACTGGAAGATTTCATTTTATAAGAGAAGAGAAATAATTCTCATTCCACCAATTCTTCCATCATCATTCACTTCTCTTAATCATCCGTCTCCCTTAGCCTAAAGGACATAATCGTTGGATGTTAAACTAAAAGATTTCATTTTATAAGAGAAGAGAAATAATTCTCATTCCACCAATTCTTCCATCATCATTCACTTCTCTTAATCATCCGTCTCCCTTAGCCTAAATGACATAATCGTTGGATGTTAAACTGGAAGATTTTATTTTATAAGAGAAGAGAAATAATTCTCATTCCACCAATTCTTCCATCATCATTCACTTCTCTTAATCATCCGTCTCCCTTAGCCTAAAGGACATAATCGTTGGATGTTAAACTGGAAGATTTCATTTTATGAGAAGAGAAATAATTCTCATTCCACCAATTCTTCCATCATCATTCACTTCTCTTAATCATCCGTCTCCCTTAGCCTAAAGGACATAATCGTAGGATGTTAAACTGGAAGATTTCATTTTATAAGAGAAGAGAAATAATTCTCATTCCACCAATTCTTCCATCATCATTCACTTCTCTTAATCATCCGTCTCCCTTAGCCTAAAGGACATAATCGTTGGACGTTAAACTAAAAGATTTCATTTTATAAGAGAAGAGAAATAATTCTCATTCCACCAATTCTTCCATCATCATTCGCTTGCCTTAATCATCCGTCTCCCTTAGCCTAAAGGACATAATCGTTGGACGTTAAACTAAAAGATTTCATTTTATAAGAGAAGAGAAATAATTCTCATTCCACCAATTCTTCCATCATCATTCACTTCTCTTAATCATCCGTCTCCCTTAGCCTAAAGGACATAATCGTTGGATGTTAAACTGGAAGATTTCATTTTATAAGAGAAGAGAAATAGTTCTCATTCCACCAATTCTTCCATCATCATTCACTTGCCTTAATCATCCGTCTCCCTTAGCCTAAAAGACATAATCGTAGGATGTTAAACTGGAAGATTTCATTTTATAAGAGAAGAGAAATAATTCTCATTCCACCAATTCTTCCATCATCATTCACTTCTCTTAATCATCCGTCTCCCTTAGCCTAAAGGACATAATCGTTGGATGTTAAACTGGAAGATTTCATTTTATAAGAGAAGAGAAATAATTCTCATTCCACCAATTCTTCCATCATCATTCACTTGCATTAATCATCCGTCTCCCTTAGCATAAAAGACATAATCGTAGGATGTTAAACTGGAAGATTTCATTTTATAAGAGAAGAGAAATAATTCTCATTCCACCAATTCTTCCATCATCATTCACTTCTCTTAATCATCCGTCTCCCTTAGCCTAAAGGACATAATCGTTGGACGTTAAACTAAAAGATTTCATTTTATAAGAGAAGAGAAATAATTCTCATTCCACCAATTCTTCCATCATCATTCACTTCTCTTAATCATCCGTCTCCCTTAGCCTAAAGGACATAATCGTTGGATGTTTAACTGGAAGATTTCATTTTATAAGAGAAGAGAAATAATTCTCATTCCACCAATTCTTCCATCATCATTCACTTCTCTTAATCATCCGTCTCCCTTAGCCTAAAGGACATAATCGTTGGATGTTAAACTGGAAGATTTCATTTTATAAGAGAAGAGAAATAATTCTCATTCCACCAATTCTTCCATCATCATTCACTTCTCTTAATCATCAGTCTCCCTTAGCCTAAAGGACATAATCGTAGGATGTTAAACTAAAAGATTTCATTTTATAAGAGAAGAGAAATAATTCTCATTCCACCAATTCTTCCATCATCATTCACTTGGCTTAATCATCCGTCTCCCTTAGTCTAAAGGACATAATCGTAGGATGTTAAGCTGGAAGATTTCATTTTATAAGAGAAGAGAAATAATTCTCATTCCACCAATTCTTCCATCATCATTCACTTCTCTTAATCATCCGTCTCCCTTAGCCTAAAGGACATAATAGTAGGATGTTAAACTGGAAGATTTCATTTTATAAGAGAAGAGAAATAATTCTCATTCCACCAATTCTTCCATCATCATTCATTTGCCTTAATCATCCGTCTCCCTTAGCCTAAAGGACATAATCGTAGGATGTTAAACTGGAAGATTTCATTTTATAAGAGAAGAGAAATAATTCTCATTCCACCAATTCTTCCATCATCATTCATTTGCCTTAATCATCCGTCTCCCTTAGCCTAAAGGACATAATCGTTGGACGTTAAACTGGAAGATTTCATTTTATAAGAGAAGAGAAATAATTCTCATTCCACCAATTCTTCCATCATCATTCACTTCTCTTAATCATCCGTCTCCCTTAGCCTAAAGGACATAATCGTAGGATGTTAAACTGGAAGATTTCATTTTATAAGAGAAGAGAAATAATTCTCATTCCACCAATTCTTCCATCATCATTCACTTCTCTTAATCATCCGTCTCCCTTAGCCTAAAGGACATAATCGTAGGATGTTAAACTAAAAGATTTCATTTTATAAGAGAAGAGAAATAATTCTCATTCCACCAATTCTTCCATCATCATTCACTTGCCTTAATCATCCGTCTCCCTTAGCCTAAAGGACATAATCGTAGGATGTTAAACTGGAAGATTTCATTTTATAAGAGAAGAGAAATAATTCTCATTCCACCAATTCTTCCATCATCATTCACTTGCCTTAATCATCCGTCTCCCTTAGCCTAAAGGACATAATCGTTGGATGTTAAACTGGAAGATTTCATTTTATAAGAGAAGAGAAATAATTCTCATTCCACCAATTCTTCCATCATCATTCACTTCTCTTAATCATCCGTCTCCCTTAGCCTAAAGGACATAATCGTAGGATGTTAAACTGGAAGATTTCATTTTATAAGAGAAGAGAAATAATTCTCATTCCACCAATTCTTCCATCATCATTCACTTCTCTTAATCATCCGTCTCCCTTAGCCTAAAGGACATAATCGTAGGATGTTAAACTAAAAGATTTCATTTTATAAGAGAAGAGAAATAATTCTCATTCCACCAATTGTTCCATCATCATTCACTTGCCTTAATCATCCGTCTCCCTTAGCCTAAAGGACATAATCGTAGGATGTTAAACTGGAAGATTTCATTTTATAAGAGAAGAGAAATAATTCTCATTCCACCAATTCTTCCATCATCATTCACTTCTCTTAATCATCCGTCTCCCTTAGCCTAAAGGACATAATCGTTGGATGTTAAACTAAAAGATTTCATTTTATAAGAGAAGAGAAATAATTCTCATTCCACCAATTCTTCCATCATCATTCACTTCTCTTAATCATCCGTCTCCCTTAGCCTAAAGGACATAATCGTTGGATGTTAAACTGGAAGATTTCATTTTATAAGAGAAGAGAAATAATTCTCATTCCACCAATTCTTCCATCATCATTCACTTCTCTTAATCATCCGTCTCCCTTAGCCTAAAGGACATAATCGTTGGATGTTAAACTGGAAGATTTCATTTTATGAGAAGAGAAATAATTCTCATTCCACCAATTCTTCCATCATCATTCACTTCTCTTAATCATCCGTCTCCCTTAGCCTAAAGGACATAATCGTAGGATGTTAAACTGGAAGATTTCATTTTATAAGAGAAGAGAAATAATTCTCATTCCACCAATTCTTCCATCATCATTCACTTCTCTTAATCATCCGTCTCCCTTAGCCTAAAGGACATAATCGTTGGACGTTAAACTAAAAGATTTCATTTTATAAGAGAAGAGAAATAATTCTCATTCCACCAATTCTTCCATCATCATTCGCTTGCCTTAATCATCCGTCTCCCTTAGCCTAAAGGACATAATCGTTGGACGTTAAACTAAAAGATTTCATTTTATAAGAGAAGAGAAATAATTCTCATTCCACCAATTCTTCCATCATCATTCACTTCTCTTAATCATCCGTCTCCCTTAGCCTAAAGGACATAATCGTTGGATGTTAAACTGGAAGATTTCATTTTATAAGAGAAGAGAAATAATTCTCATTCCACCAATTCTTCCATCATCATTCACTTGCCTTAATCATCCGTCTCCCTTAGCCTAAAAGACATAATCGTAGGATGTTAAACTGGAAGATTTCATTTTATAAGAGAAGAGAAATAATTCTCATTCCACCAATTCTTCCATCATCATTCACTTCTCTTAATCATCCGTCTCCCTTAGCCTAAAGGACATAATCGTTGGACGTTAAACTAAAAGATTTCATTTTATAAGAGAAGAGAAATAATTCTCATTCCACCAATTCTTCCATCATCATTCACTTCTCTTAATCATCCGTCTCCCTTAGCCTAAAGGACATAATCGTTGGATGTTTAACTGGAAGATTTCATTTTATAAGAGAAGAGAAATAATTCTCATTCCACCAATTCTTCCATCATCATTCACTTCTCTTAATCATCCGTCTCCCTTAGCCTAAAGGACATAATCGTTGGATGTTAAACTGGAAGATTTCATTTTATAAGAGAAGAGAAATAATTCTCATTCCACCAATTCTTCCATCATCATTCACTTCTCTTAATCATCCGTCTCCCTTAGCCTAAAGGACATAATCGTTGGATGTTAAACTGGAAGATTTCATTTTATAAGAGAAGAGAAATAATTCTCATTCCACCAATTCTTCCATCATCATTCACTTCTCTTAATCATCCGTCTCCCTTAGCCTAAAGGACATAATCGTTGGACGTTAAACTGGAAGATTTCATTTTATAAGAGAAGAGAAATAATTCTCATTCCACCAATTCTTCCATCATCATTCACTTCTCTTAATCATCCGTCTCCCTTAGCCTAAAGGACATAATCGTAGGATGTTAAACTGGAAGATTTCATTTTATAAGAGAAGAGAAATAATTCTCATTCCACCAATTCTTCCATCATCATTCACTTCTCTTAATCATCCGTCTCCCTTAGCCTAAAGGACATAATCGTAGGATGTTAAACTAAAAGATTTCATTTTATAAGAGAAGAGAAATAATTCTCATTCCACCAATTCTTCCATCATCATTCACTTGCCTTAATCATCCGTCTCCCTTAGCCTAAAGGACATAATCGTAGGATGTTAAACTGGAAGATTTCATTTTATAAGAGAAGAGAAATAATTCTCATTCCACCAATTCTTCCATCATCATTCACTTGCCTTAATCATCCGTCTCCCTTAGCCTAAAGGACATAATCGTTGGATGTTAAACTGGAAGATTTCATTTTATAAGAGAAGAGAAATAATTCTCATTCCACCAATTCTTCCATCATCATTCACTTCTCTTAATCATCCGTCTCCCTTAGCCTAAAGGACATAATCGTAGGATGTTAAACTGGAAGATTTCATTTTATAAGAGAAGAGAAATAATTCTCATTCCACCAATTCTTCCATCATCATTCACTTCTCTTAATCATCCGTCTCCCTTAGCCTAAAGGACATAATCGTAGGATGTTAAACTAAAAGATTTCATTTTATAAGAGAAGAGAAATAATTCTCATTCCACCAATTGTTCCATCATCATTCACTTGCCTTAATCATCCGTCTCCCTTAGCCTAAAGGACATAATCGTAGGATGTTAAACTGGAAGATTTCATTTTATAAGAGAAGAGAAATAATTCTCATTCCACCAATTCTTCCATCATCATTCACTTCTCTTAATCATCCGTCTCCCTTAGCCTAAAGGACATAATCGTTGGATGTTAAACTAAAAGATTTCATTTTATAAGAGAAGAGAAATAATTCTCATTCCACCAATTCTTCCATCATCATTCACTTCTCTTAATCATCCGTCTCCCTTAGCCTAAATGACATAATCGTTGGATGTTAAACTGGAAGATTTCATTTTATAAGAGAAGAGAAATAATTCTCATTCCACCAATTCTTCCATCATCATTCACTTCTCTTAATCATCCGTCTCCCTTAGCCTAAAGGACATAATCGTTGGATGTTAAACTGGAAGATTTCATTTTATGAGAAGAGAAATAATTCTCATTCCACCAATTCTTCCATCATCATTCACTTCTCTTAATCATCCGTCTCCCTTAGCCTAAAGGACATAATCGTAGGATGTTAAACTGGAAGATTTCATTTTATAAGAGAAGAGAAATAATTCTCATTCCACCAATTCTTCCATCATCATTCACTTCTCTTAATCATCCGTCTCCCTTAGCCTAAAGGACATAATCGTTGGACGTTAAACTAAAAGATTTCATTTTATAAGAGAAGAGAAATAATTCTCATTCCACCAATTCTTCCATCATCATTCGCTTGCCTTAATCATCCGTCTCCCTTAGCCTAAAGGACATAATCGTTGGACGTTAAACTAAAAGATTTCATTTTATAAGAGAAGAGAAATAATTCTCATTCCACCAATTCTTCCATCATCATTCACTTCTCTTAATCATCCGTCTCCCTTAGCCTAAAGGACATAATCGTTGGATGTTAAACTGGAAGATTTCATTTTATAAGAGAAGAGAAATAATTCTCATTCCACCAATTCTTCCATCATCATTCACTTGCCTTAATCATCCGTCTCCCTTAGCCTAAAAGACATAATCGTAGGATGTTAAACTGGAAGATTTCATTTTATAAGAGAAGAGAAATAATTCTCATTCCACCAATTCTTCCATCATCATTCACTTCTCTTAATCATCCGTCTCCCTTAGCCTAAAGGACATAATCGTTGGATGTTAAACTGGAAGATTTCATTTTATAAGAGAAGAGAAATAATTCTCATTCCACCAATTCTTCCATCATCATTCACTTGCCTTAATCATCCGTCTCCCTTAGCCTAAAAGACATAATCGTAGGATGTTAAACTGGAAGATTTCATTTTATAAGAGAAGAGAAATAATTCTCATTCCACCAATTCTTCCATCATCATTCACTTCTCTTAATCATCCGTCTCCCTTAGCCTAAAGGACATAATCGTTGGACGTTAAACTGGAAGATTTCATTTTATAAGAGAAGAGAAATAATTCTCATTCCACCAATTCTTCCATCATCATTCACTTCTCTTAATCATCCGTCTCCCTTAGCCTAAAGGACATAATCGTTGGATGTTTAACTGGAAGATTTCATTTTATAAGAGAAGAGAAATAATTCTCATTCCACCAATTCTTCCATCATCATTCACTTCTCTTAATCATCCGTCTCCCTTAGCCTAAAGGACATAATCGTTGGATGTTACTGGAAGATTTCATTTTATAAGAGAAGAGAAATAATTCTCATTCCACCAATTCTTCCATCATCATTCACTTCTCTTAATCATCCGTCTCCCTTAGCCTAAAGGACATAATCGTAGGATGTTAAACTAAAAGATTTCATTTTATAAGAGAAGAGAAATAATTCTCATTCCACCAATTCTTCCATCATCATTCACTTGGCTTAATCATCCGTCTCCCTTAGTCTAAAGGACATAATCGTAGGATATTAAACTGGAAGATTTCATTTTATAAGAGAAGAGAAATAATTCTCATTCCACCAATTCTTCCATCATCATTCACTTCTCTTAATCATCCGTCTCCCTTAGCCTAAAGGACATAATAGTAGGATGTTAAACTGGAAGATTTCATTTTATAAGAGAAGAGAAATAATTCTCATTCCACCAATTCTTCCATCATCATTCATTTGCCTTAATCATCCGTCTCCCTTAGCCTAAAGGACATAATCGTAGGATGTTAAACTGGAAGATTTCATTTTATAAGAGAAGAGAAATAATTCTCATTCCACCAATTCTTCCATCATCATTCATTTGCCTTAATCATCCGTCTCCCTTAGCCTAAAGGACATAATCGTTGGACGTTAAACTGGAAGATTTCATTTTATAAGAGAAGAGAAATAATTCTCATTCCACCAATTCTTCCATCATCATTCACTTCTCTTAATCATCCGTCTCCCTTAGCCTAAAGTACATAATCGTAGGATGTTAAACTGGAAGATTTCATTTTATAAGAGAAGAGAAATAATTCTCATTCCACCAATTCTTCCATCATCATTCACTTCTCTTAATCATCCGTCTCCCTTAGCCTAAAGGACATAATCGTAGGATGTTAAACTAAAAGATTTCATTTTATAAGAGAAGAGAAATAATTCTCATTCCACCAATTCTTCCATCATCATTCACTTGCCTTAATCATCCGTCTCCCTTAGCCTAAAGGACATAATCGTAGGATGTTAAACTGGAAGATTTCATTTTATAAGAGAAGAGAAATAATTCTCATTCCACCAATTCTTCCATCATCATTCACTTGCCTTAATCATCCGTCTCCCTTAGCCTAAAGGACATAATCGTTGGATGTTAAACTGGAAGATTTCATTTTATAAGAGAAGAGAAATAATTCTCATTCCACCAATTCTTCCATCATCATTCACTTCTCTTAATCATCCGTCTCCCTTAGCCTAAAGGACATAATCGTAGGATGTTAAACTGGAAGATTTCATTTTATAAGAGAAGAGAAATAATTCTCATTCCACCAATTCTTCCATCATCATTCACTTCTCTTAATCATCCGTCTCCCTTAGCCTAAAGGACATAATCGTAGGATGTTAAACTAAAAGATTTCATTTTATAAGAGAAGAGAAATAATTCTCATTCCACCAATTCTTCCATCATCATTCACTTGCCTTAATCATCCGTCTCCCTTAGCCTAAAGGACATAATCGTAGGATGTTAAACTGGAAGATTTCATTTTATAAGAGAAGAGAAATAATTCTCATTCCACCAATTCTTCCATCATCATTCACTTCTCTTAATCATCCGTCTCCCTTAGCCTAAAGGACATAATCGTTGGATGTTAAACTAAAAGATTTCATTTTATAAGAGAAGAGAAATAATTCTCATTCCACCAATTCTTCCATCATCATTCACTTCTCTTAATCATCCGTCTCCCTTAGCCTAAATGACATAATCGTTGGATGTTAAACTGGAAGATTTCATTTTATAAGAGAAGAGAAATAATTCTCATTCCACCAATTCTTCCATCATCATTCACTTCTCTTAATCATCCGTCTCCCTTAGCCTAAAGGACATAATCGTTGGATGTTAAACTGGAAGATTTCATTTTATGAGAAGAGAAATAATTCTCATTCCACCAATTCTTCCATCATCATTCACTTCTCTTAATCATCCGTCTCCCTTAGCCTAAAGGACATAATCGTTGGATGTTAAACTGGAAGATTTCATTTTATAAGAGAAGAGAAATAATTCTCATTCCACCAATTCTTCCATCATCATTCACTTCTCTTAATCATCCGTCTCCCTTAGCCTAAAGGACATAATCGTTGGACGTTAAACTAAAAGATTTCATTTTATAAGAGAAGAGAAATAATTCTCATTCCACCAATTCTTCCATCATCATTCGCTTGCCTTAATCATCCGTCTCCCTTAGCCTAAAGGACATAATCGTTGGACGTTAAACTAAAAGATTTCATTTTATAAGAGAAGAGAAATAATTCTCATTCCACCAATTCTTCCATCATCATTCACTTCTCTTAATCATCCGTCTCCCTTAGCCTAAAGGACATAATCGTTGGATGTTAAACTGGAAGATTTCATTTTATAAGAGAAGAGAAATAATTCTCATTCCACCAATTCTTCCATCATCATTCACTTGCCTTAATCATCCGTCTCCCTTAGCCTAAAAGACATAATCGTAGGATGTTAAACTGGAAGATTTCATTTTATAAGAGAAGAGAAATAATTCTCATTCCACCAATTCTTCCATCATCATTCACTTCTCTTAATCATCCGTCTCCCTTAGCCTAAAGGACATAATCGTTGGACGTTAAACTAAAAGATTTCATTTTATAAGAGAAGAGAAATAATTCTCATTCCACCAATTCTTCCATCATCATTCACTTCTCTTAATCATCCGTCTCCCTTAGCCTAAAGGACATAATCGTTGGATGTTTAACTGGAAGATTTCATTTTATAAGAGAAGAGAAATAATTCTCATTCCACCAATTCTTCCATCATCATTCACTTCTCTTAATCATCCGTCTCCCTTAGCCTAAAGGACATAATCGTTGGATGTTAAACTGGAAGATTTCATTTTATAAGAGAAGAGAAATAATTCTCATTCCACCAATTCTTCCATCATCATTCACTTCTCTTAATCATCCGTCTCCCTTAGCCTAAAGGACATAATCGTTGGATGTTAAACTGGAGGATTTCATTTTATAAGAGAAGAGAAATAATTCTCATTCCACCAATTCTTCCATCATCATTCACTTCTCTTAATCATCCGTCTCCCTTAGCCTAAAGGACATAATCGTTGGATGTTAAACTGGAAGATTTCATTTTATAAGAGAAGAGAAATAATTCTCATTCCACCAATTCTTCCATCATCATTCACTTCTCTTAATCATCCGTCTCCCTTAGCCTAAAGGACATAATCGTTGGATGTTAAACTGGAAGATTTCATTTTATAAGAGAAGAGAAATAATTCTCATTCCACCAATTCTTCCATCATCATTCACTTCTCTTAATCATCCGTCTCCCTTAGCCTAAAGGACATAATCGTTGGATGTTAAACTAAAAGATTTCATTTTATAAGAGAAGAGAAATAATTCTCATTCCACCAATTCTTCCATCATCATTCACTTCTCTTAATCATCCGTCTCCCTTAGCCTAAAGGACATAATCGTTGGATGTTAAACTGGAAGATTTCATTTTATAAGAGAAGAGAAATAATTCTCATTCCACCAATTCTTCCATCATCATTCACTTCTCTTAATCATCCGTCTCCCTTAGCCTAAAGGACATAATCGTAGGATGTTAAACTGGAAGATTTCATTTTATAAGAGAAGAGAAATAATTCTCATTCCACCAATTCTTCCATCATCATTCACTTCTCTTAATCATCCGTCTCCCTTAGCCTAAAGGACATAATCGTAGGATGTTAAACTGGAAGATTTCATTTTATAAGAGAAGAGAAATAATTCTCATTCCACCAATTCTTCCATCATCATTCACTTCTCTTAATCATCCGTCTCCCTTAGCCTAAAGGACATAATCGTTGGATGTTAAACTGGAAGATTTCATTTTATAAGAGAAGAGAAATAATTCTCATTCCACCAATTCTTCCATCATCATTCACTTCTCTTAATCATCCGTCTCCCTTAGCCTAAAGGACATAATCGTTGGATGTTAAACTGGAAGATTTCATTTTATAAGAGAAGAGAAATAATTCTCATTCCACCAATTCTTCCATCATCATTCACTTCTCTTAATCATCCGTCTCCCTTAGCCTAAAGGACATAATCGTAGGATGTTAAACTGGAAGATTTCATTTTATAAGAGAAGAGAAATAATTCTCATTCCACCAATTCTTCCATCATCATTCACTTCTCTTAATCATCCGTCTCCCTTAGCCTAAAGGACATAATCGTTGGATGTTAAACTGGAAGATTTCATTTTATAAGAGAAGAGAAATAATTCTCATTCCACCAATTCTTCCATCATCATTCACTTGCCTTAATCATCCGTCTCCCTTAGCCTAAAGGACATAATCGTTGGATGTTAAACTGGAAGATTTCATTTTATAAGAGAAGAGAAATAATTCTCATTCCACCAATTCTTCCATCATCATTCACTTCTCTTAATCATCCGTCTCCCTTAGCCTAAAGGACATAATCGTAGGATGTTAAACTGGAAGATTTCATTTTATAAGAGAAGAGAAATAATTCTCATTCCACCAATTCTTCCATCATCATTCACTTGCCTTAATCATCCGTCTCCCTTAGCCTAAAGGACATAATCGTTGGATGTTAAACTGGAAGATTTCATTTTATAAGAGAAGAGAAATAATTCTCATTCCACCAATTCTTCCATCATCATTCACTTGCCTTAATCATCCGTCTCCCTTAGCCTAAAGGACATAATCGTTGGATGTTAAACTGGAAGATTTCATTTTATAAGAGAAGAGAAATAATTCTCATTCCACCAATTCTTCCATCATCATTCACTTCTCTTAATCATCCGTCTCCCTTAGCCTAAAGGACATAATCGTTGGATGTTAAACTGGAAGATTTCATTTTATAAGAGAAGAGAAATAATTCTCATTCCACCAATTCTTCCATCATCATTCACTTCTCTTAATCATCCGTCTCCCTTAGCCTAAAGGACATAATCGTAGGATGTTAAACTGGAAGATTTCATTTTATAAGAGAAGAGAAATAATTCTCATTCCACCAATTCTTCCATCATCATTCACTTCTCTTAATCATCCGTCTCCCTTAGCCTAAAGGACATAATCGTAGGATGTTAAACTGGAAGATTTCATTTTATAAGAGAAGAGAAATAATTCTCATTCCACCAATTCTTCCATCATCATTCACTTCTCTTAATCATCCGTCTCCCTTAGCCTAAAGGACATAATCGTAGGATGTTAAACTGGAAGATTTCATTTTATAAGAGAAGAGAAATAATTCTCATTCCACCAATTCTTCCATCATCATTCACTTCTCTTAATCATCCGTCTCCCTTAGCCTAAAGGACATAATCGTTGGACGTTAAACTAAAAGATTTCATTTTATAAGAGAAGAGAAATAATTCTCATTCCACCAATTCTTCCATCATCATTCACTTCTCTTAATCATCCGTCTCCCTTAGCCTAAAGGACATAATCGTAGGATGTTAAACTGGAAGATTTCATTTTATAAGAGAAGAGAAATAATTCTCATTCCACCAATTCTTCCATCATCATTCACTTCTCTTAATCATCCGTCTCCCTTAGCCTAAAGGACATAATCGTAGGATGTTAAACTGGAAGATTTCATTTTATAAGAGAAGAGAAATAATTCTCATTCCACCAATTCTTCCATCATCATTCACTTGCCTTAATCATCCGTCTCCCTTAGCCTAAAGGACATAATCGTTGGATGTTAAACTGGAAGATTTCATTTTATAAGAGAAGAGAAATAATTCTCATTCCACCAATTCTTCCATCATCATTCACTTCTCTTAATCATCCGTCTCCCTTAGCCTAAAGGACATAATCGTAGGATGTTAAACTAAAAGATTTCATTTTATAAGAGAAGAGAAATAATTCTCATTCCACCAATTCTTCCATCATCATTCACTTGCCTTAATCATCCGTCTCCCTTAGCCTAAAGGACATAATCGTTGGATGTTAAACTAAAAGATTTCATTTTATAAGAGAAGAGAAATAATTCTCATTCCACCAATTCTTCCATCATCATTCACTTCTCTTAATCATCCGTCTCCCTTAGCCTAAAGGACATAATCGTTGGACGTTAAACTAAAAGATTTCATTTTATAAGAGAAGAGAAATAATTCTCATTCCACCAATTCTTCCATCATCATTCACTTGCCTTAATCATCCGTCTCCCTTAGCCTAAAGGACATAATCGTTGGACGTTAAACTGGAAGATTTCATTTTTTAAAAAATATATTTTTAAATTAGACATTTTATTTAACTTTAAAGATCGACATCAGCCTTTTCGTATGCAACCAATTCTTCTCTTGAGTAAAGCGAGATTACATAATACACAGGGGTTAAAATCTTAAGTTCAATCAAAATCTGAGATTTTCACGATTTTTTCGTGACACATGTGAATAATAAAATAAAATATATATTAAAAACAAAAATATAAAAGTAAAAACAATTTTGTAATAAAAAAACATGCCTACAAACAAATCGTAATGAAAGATAAATAAAATTTATTTTGAAGAAAATTACTTTAAAGTAACATTTTCTATTTACTTTAAGAACAAATAAGTAAAGCAATCGGAGTCACACTGATCACTTGATTTCCATGAGATATTATAAATTTAATAATTGATTGTATGTGAGAACGCTCTCCATGCTTTCCTTATTTATTCTTAAAGTAAATAGAAAATGTTTTTTTTAAATACATTTTTTTCAAAACAGAATTATTACATTTTTTAAAACTTTTTAATACTTTTCAACGAACTTAAAAAGTGCATTACTGAATTCTCTGTCAGTGTTGAATTTAGACTTTTGTACAAGACGGGGCAATAAAAATTTAACGGGGGAGGGGGCTCTGTTCTAGATTGCAATAGAGCAACAGGAATTTGTCGCAACAAGACTCGCGACTTGTTATTGTCTGGTTGGTTGCAATAACCAACGCATTGCCATTTTTCAGTAACTAACGTTGTAAAGCGTTTGTGTGCGTCTAATTTCCAAGTTTTTTTTTTTTTTTTTTATTTAACTTCGACTTTATACGAGAACGTGGTTTGTTAATTAAAACAATTAGGCTCAGCAAAACAAAAAACTACTTTTTTTAAAAAAAATCTTTGCTTACAAGACTTTTATTTCCGAAAAAAATAAACAGAAAAAAGCAAATATTTCAATGCATGTGTATAGATATTCTAGGGAAGGCGCCCTTGAACATACCTGTAATTAACACTGCTCTGTGTGTGTTTGCTATTTGCTATTTTTACAATTTTGAGCCCTCCATTCGATAGATCATAAAAAACTATCTGAAAGAAGTGATGGAATTTTTCACTTCACTCTTACCGTTCCCGAGATATTGGCCAAAAGGAGTTCGAATTTCGGGAGATTTAAATAGCCATATTTCGAGAACCGTAAGTCATGGAGAGATCTTATTGGTGTTTTTGATCAACACTAAGAGGTTGGTGAACATTTTGTACCAAATAGTAACCGGTGGCCACTGGCCAACTGGCCATCGTTCCCCAGATATTGGCCAAAAAGGAGATTCGATTTCGGGAGATTTAAAGAACCATATTTCGGGAACCGTACTGTAAGTCATAGAGAGATGATATTTTAAGAATTTTTTCAATTTTGACCCCTCTATTTTGAGCATGTGTGTTCGTAAAACAACATATGGTAGAACGTTTTAACAAAACATGTGGAAAAAAAATTAGTACTCAAGGTAATTATAAATGGATAGATATATTACAAGAATTGTTTAATGAGTATAATAATAAAGTACATAGAACAATTGCTATAAAGCCCGTAGAAGTTAAGAAAAATTAATTCTTTTTAAGTTCATTCTCGGAATGCTCTTGGAGCATTCTCAACTTGTTAACTTTCTAGATTTATTTTATTTTTATTTTATTTGGTACTTTTTTTTTTTTTTTTTTTTAAGAAAAAAGGAATGGACCATTCCCCCTCATTTCCTCAAATATCAGTCACCTCTGTTGCCAGAATATATTTTTAAAAAGCAAAAGAACAGATATACAATTTCCCATCAATTCAGGAAGCAACAGGTTACAAGCAGATGTTTTTGTGCTTCGTGAGAAAGTTGTTTCGCTTCTCCAAGTATCGTTTTTTCTGATCAATTCAAATGTCTGTTTTTGCTAGTACTTGTTACATACAGTGAATACTCGCCAGAGGTCTCCCACATCGTGCAAACGATAAGAATCTGGGTCCGCCTGACTCGTTGCAGTGCTTGCGTCATCAATTACCTTAGCAGTCAGATGTTTCTAGGGATGGCACACGTCGCTATGCTGGTCATCATGCGCTACTGCACACGCTCCGAGGGAGAAGGGCGGAAAGGTTGTGAAACCAGAAAGACCCCTTTTTGGGGTGGGTTTATGGAAGGAGAGGAGGGGGGAGGTATTTCAATAGACACAGTGGAAAAGATAAGTGTCGACAATTAAAGAGACTTGACAGAAACACAAGTGGTTATTCCGTGGGCTTCTAAAACTAATACAAAAGATACAGGAAAAAGACTCTTTCGAGATTGGGGTGGGTTTTCCTGCCTTTCATTTGTGGTAGTGGTGGATAGAAGCAAAAAGGATTGGTGAGCATAAAATAAAAATTCTAAAAGTAAATAGGATTTAAGCTTATGAATACAGAGGTTAGCGCCGCTAACATTGTGTTCGATTAAATGTGGAACGTAATTTTCTGCCCATTTTACTAATTCCCTTATTTACACAATAGAATCAGGGAGATAAAATGTTTTGTAAAAGAATGTTATGAATGCGACATTGAACATGTGAGTTTCATAGGCTAAAGAGTTAGTTAGTTTGGGAGCAGTAAGATTCAGTGTAAGAAAATTCGGTGTACAGAAAAATCAGAGTGGGGAATACTAGGTGTAAAGAAATGTTCGTGTTAGTAGATCGTAGGGTCTATTAGAAACTTAATTCCTTGGTTCGATCCCAGCTCGCGCCAAGTGGGATTTCTGGTGGACAAACACCATATATGTAGGTTTTCTCGAGGTTTTCCCATTTCCTCCTACTTTCTTCATTCCACCATTTCATTCATTTCTTGTTATCACCATCTCCCTTAGTCTAGCGGCATATGCGTGGGACGTAAAGAATTTTTTAAAGTTCCATAGGCTGTAGACTTAGTTTATATTGAATAAAAGAATGGCAAACGACAGTATACTTATGTGATTAGACTAGCAGTTCTTAAACTATGGTCTATAGACCACAACTAGTCCTCGAGATCTATCCTTGTAGTCTCCTGAGGTTGAACATTAGTCCAAAAAAGGCAGAGAAAATAAATTTCAAGGTAGTTGTGTACAGTATATTGCACACACCCTGATCGAGAATCTCAAACAATATAAATTTAAAAAATAGTAGTAGTAAATTATGCATTGTGATGAGATAAAGATTGTACAAATTTTAATAGCATATATAAGCCTATTATTATAAAATACTGGTAGTGGCGTCTGAGCCTTCAGCCCGTTCCGGACTATAGGTTAAAATATGGCTTAATTGAAAGTTCTAATTGTTTATTTATTTTGTTTTATTTTTTGTTTATTTACTATTTCCAGGGTCTATGCAGAATGTAGTTAAACCAGGGGTTCAAGCTCCTAATTTCATATAACTCCATGTGTTTGTATACATATCTTAATATGGTAAATATTTATTTATGTAGTGGCGTATTTACGATTTTGTTTCGGGGAGGGCTTTGCTAACTTTCGGGGGGGGGGCTTTGCCTGAAAATATGAAAATTCTGCAAGATATTTCATATCCTTTACTATAGTAAGATTTCGGGGGGGGGGGCTTAAGCCCGGAAGCCCCCTAAATACGCCACTGTTTATGCATAATATCTTGCTGGAAAGGAGGCTTAAAACCCCGAAAGCTCCCTGCATACGCCACTGGTTACTTTGAGTTTGCCTACCAACCAACAAGTGGTTACACAAACATTAATGCTAAAATATAAATATGGTTACAGCCCTTATTCTAATAGTAAACAGCGAAGCATGTTCAAGTTCAGCATAATCAATATCCATTTTATGTTGAAACACACAGTTTATTAATCTGCAATTAAATCGTAACAATGGTTTTATGTCGGACAATTGATAGCACGCTAATGATATCTGTTGCCACCTGACAGCGAAAGTAGACTGTGACTCACATACTTTTAATATGACTCATAGACTGAGACCCTTTTATAATGATAGAATATTCTTGATAACCTTTATTATTTAGAACAACTAATGTGTATTTCCTTCTGTTGACACTAAATAAAATTAAGGGAATTTTAATTAACCCTTTCTTGAGCAATGGGAAGTACACTTGCTCTTCCCACTGTCCTAGTGGCTAGCGCGTATGCCCCTGGTTCGATTGCCCACAAAAAACATTAAAAACATTAATTTCAGAATAATTCACTTTCATTAATAATCTGTCTCCTTTATCCCAAATTGCATAAACGTGGGACGTTAAACGAAAACAATGAAGTATACCTCGAACCAAAGGAGTGTGAGTATGCTGTTATTTGCTCCATTGGGAAGCGTTATTCTGAAAGCCATAAGACTTTTCCACTAGGGGGATGGGAATTGCAATCGAAAACTGATTTTTCTTTTATTGTTATTTCTGGAGCATGTGTCGCGAAACTTCGAAGACGCATCGTCCTTTCACTTCTACGAAAAAAAAAAGAAAAGTGTCTCATGAAATGGTTAATACTATCATTCAATATGCAGCGTGTATCAAGAAGAATCATCCGGTTTTAAACAATAATATCTATTCTGTCTTTTCAGAAATGTGTGTGAACAACGTACTGCTGGAAATAGGAACATTGCTAGTTGCACGTGGTTTCCGCTAGGTAGCAGCAGTGTGCTTGAGTGAACGCCCACTACGGTTCTGGTTAAAATGGCATCTGGACAACAGAAAGCGTTTTGTGTACTACGTTTTGCGGAGTGCAAGTCAGTGATAACTGTTCAGCGTGACTTTCGTAATAAGTATGGTGTGGATCCTCATACTGCACAGAGCATTAGACGATGGCATGAACAATTCCGAACAACAGGTTGTTTGTGTAAGGGCAAATCACCGGGACGTCCTCGAATGCCCGACGCTGACGTGGAGCGCGTCCGTCAATGTTTTACACGTGGTCCGCAGAAATCCGTTCGTCGTGCAACTCGACAGCTCAACATGCCCTCGATGTCCGTCTGGCGTGTGTTGCATCGTCGTTTACACATGAAACCATACAGAATTCAGCTACTGCAAGCTCTTTGTGAAGGTGACAAAGAACGACGTATGGCGTTTTGTAATTTCATTCTTGGCAAGATTGCAAAGGACGACAGTTTTGTTCAACGCTTAGTGTTTAGTGACGAGGTAACATGCCATTTCAATGGAAATGTGAACCGCCATAATGTGCGAATATGGGGAACGGAACACCCACATGAAGTTGTACAACGTGAGAGGGTCTTGCCAAAAGTTAATGTGTTTTGTGCAGTTTCTCGAAAAAAAGGTGTACGGTCCATTTTTCTTTGCCGAGAACACTGTGACGGGGATAACCTACCTTGATATGCTTGAGTACTATCTTTTCCCACAGTTGGAGACTGATTCGAATGATTTCATCTACCAACAGGATGGAGCACGGCCACACTGGCATGGGAAAGTGCGTGGATTTTTAAATCGAACGATTCCAGAACGATGAATCGGTCGCACTGGACCAAATGATGCAGCGTTACATTACTGGCATCCAAGGTCACCTGACCTTACTGTATGTGATTATTTCTTGTGAGGGTTTGTAAAAGACTCCGTTTATGTGCCTCCGTTACCAAGCACATTGAATGAACTGCGACATCGCATAACGGCAGCTGTGGAAGCTGTAACTGAAGACATGCTGGCTGCATTTTGTGACGTATTTGAATACCGCATGGACATATGCCGTGCATCTCACGGGGGGCACATTGAACACCTATGAACAGGTGCAATAAAAACTTTTTGAGTTTCACTGTCATGCAAAACAAAAACTATTTGTATATGTTTATTAGTTTGAGAAATACAGACTTGCCAAAGTGGATGAATCTTTTTGATACACCCTGTATATATATATGCTCAAAACTTTAAAGAATTATAAATTTGCTTTCGAAGAGCAAAATGTAGACAGAATGGGTCCCTAGAACATTGTGATTAATAAGTTACTCTCTACTCAGGGCGAAAGCGAGAAATGTCATTATGAGGAGTGTATTTCGGAAACATGCTAAATCCAAAAATGTCCGATTTTGAATTGAATATGGAAGAGTGTACCATGGAATCTCTTACGTTAAATTTTGTAATTATGTTGTGTGAAAACACATTATTTTCTTTGGTGAATTCTGTTTGAAATATTACTTGCCATAGTGTTTCAATGTAAAAAGATATAGCTTTTTGGCCTTTCTGAAGAATTCTAACAAACGGGTTTAGCATGTTTTGGAAATTCACTCCTCATTTGGGGAGGGGTTCGATATTTCCACTTTTGAAAGTTTGTGAAAATTGCTATTTAATTCTCCATAAGTATTTTTTTTAAATTCTATGAGTCATAGATAGAGTTTCTAAGCATTATTTATGAAATAATAATAGACTATTTTTTTTTAATCTGTGCCTTTTTTTAAAAAAAAAATAAATAACCAGTGTTGCCCAAGAGATGAGACGAAAGATTTTTCAAGATCTCCCGGAGAAAACTAATTCATTCAAGTCTTAGATTTCCAACATTGTTGTAGTATAGTATAAATTAAAAAAACAAAAAAAACTATAAATTGATGAATTGATCGTACGAACACAATGAAGCACGTTTATCAACGTTTAAAGATACAGATGTACAACATACTCTAGTAGTAAATATGGTTTAAATGAATTACACCGTTTATGGGCCTCTAGTGACGCGAAAGAATTCTGATAACTTCTAGATAAAATAAAGAAGAAAAAATCAGGGATAAATTTTGTACATATATTTACAAAACGGGACAAGATAAGCTTTTCCAGAATAGTGACGAAAAGAGACTTCTACAAAATTTTCAAGAAGAGACAAGAAAACCTTATTTTTCCCGTCTCGTCGGGCAAGACTATCTATTCTTAACTCTCTATATCAGCGTTTCCCAACCGGTGTGCCGCGGCACACTGGTGTGCCGCGAATGGACCGCTGGTGTGCCGCGAGGAAATCGAAACAAAATTAATTCTATAGCAACCAAATTGCAAGACATAGGGAAAAAATGTATATTTTTGTATTTCACATTACTATGAATTTCTACCATGGAAAAAATTACTGTAATTGTAATATATTATTCTACATCTATTACTGTGTAGCAGACAGTATTTCGGCTCGTACACATTTTCACGGTTAGCTGCTATGTTACGATTGAATCGAGTCATACTTACACCGAGAAATGGAAGCACTTGTACGGTACGCGTCAAGTGAATGTTCATAGAACACTCATTCGCACGTGAATGACAGAACAACACTTTGTTCAACAGCTGTGTTTTGACTTCCACGCATCGCAAGCAGTGTGATTGCAATAATATGCACCGGTTTTGGTTAAAACAGCAAAGTTACGTACAAGACATTTGTTTGTTCGTTCGTTATTTAGTGATCTTCGTTCTTAGTGAAAGGTTGGATACAGTTTTCGAAAAAGAAAGCGTATTTTTAAAAAAATTGAGTCTTATATTTCATTGCAATTGTTTTCTATTTTAAAATTAGAATAAAAAATAAGCATAATGAATTACCACGGGGAAAAACCAGTGATCGAGCTTTCATCTCTGTAAGAAAGAGATCAGTAATCACAAAAAAAAAAAAAAAAAAAAAAAACCATGGTATTTTATATTTGCAAATAATAATAATAATAATATCTATGAGTGTGCCGCGAGAATTCAAGTTACACCCGTAGTGTGCCGCAAGTTGAAAAAGGTTGGGAAACGCTGCTCTATATTAAAACCCGAAATGGGAGAATATATATATTTCTCATCTCGTCGGAGCAAGACTACCTATTCTTAACTTCCTCTATTAAAACCGGAAGTGATAGAAATACACTACAATTTCCGGTTTCAATAATGATCTACATAGAAAAAAAAACAATAAAAGATATCGATAAGTGTTTTATTAATTAATTTTGTGTTTTAAGTGTAGGTACCATATTCTCCCTTAACCCTCTATTCAAATCGTTAATGAGCTCATTCGTGGCTAAACGGTTAACGTACGCGCTTTTGGAGTGGGAGACCCTGCTTCGATTCCTGGCGGGAGCTCATGTGGTTCGGATTACACATTAATCAGTAAGTCCCGTCTCATATAGCCTCGCTGCTGGAAGGGACGTTAAACTTAAAATCAACTTAACTCAAATTGTTAATGACAGAAAGCAACCACTTCCGGTTTTAACACTGATAGCTATTGAGTAAAAACTGTAACAGATAACGGGGAGCGGTTTTCGGCAACGAATATTAAAACTGACAAATCTAGTACCACTTCTGGTTTCAGTTTTAATTCATAAAATATCACGACATACAAACCAAATTCTTTGACGTAGTGTACACGACATTGTTACTTATTATTATAACGAAAGTAAAACAAGAAATTGCTATTTACCGTAAAAGTTTGAATTGTTTTTGTTTCTTCTTAATTTTGTGCGTGGGGAGGGTTTATGGATTGCCTTTGGCTATTTCTCTGTTCTTGTCCCCATTTGAAAATCATTTGAGAAATACTGTATCAGACTATACCAGAGTTGGCATGGGTCAATGAAAACTTGACCCACGACCCACTGACCCACCACCCACCGTGACCCACGACCCACTGACCCACCACCCACCATGACCACTCTGACCCACGAACCACCATGACCCACGACCCACCATGACCCACTCTGACCCACCACCCACCATAAACCACTCTCATCCACTGTGGCCTACTCTGACTCACCAAAATCCATCGTCATCAACTCTGAACACGATCCACGGCTGTGAAATTGTCACTAATCGGAGTTTGAATTTCTAGTCAATCGCTCAAGCACCACTCTGTTACAATAACGGTAGATCTGACCTTTACGATATAAAATGGTAAAGTGTTTGTCAGTGAGGAAATTGAAACAGTTCGAGGTGGGGGAAATTAGTGTGTGCCTAAAATATACTTGTACTAAGAGAGTATTCTTGCAAGTGTTAATTTCTGAACGCATTCCACAAGAAACTTCTATTCCCAGGAAAATTCCCCTGTACAATATGGAAAAGGTTGTGGTTTCTCAGTTCACAGTATTTTTCTCACAAAAGACTTGAAAAATCAGTTGTTCATAGGGTATAAAGGTGTTCGGGTACCCTATGTGAGAGCATCTCCATAAAGTATGCTCATAATTGTAATTTGTGTAATCACTAAAACACCACGTTAAATTTAAGTTACAAATATGCATAATTGAAATTATTATGAATATTTATTCCAAAGTAGTTTACCTAAAGCAAAGAAGAGACTTAATAAAAAGTAGGTACAAAGTTGAATAACACAAATAATCCATTAGTAATACAAGTAACATTTCCCGCAATTCGTAATTTTCCACCTTAAAACAAATCTGAAATCGGATTTATTTCCTGTTGGTAACTTTTTGGCGGTATATCATCCACAGTGGAATGATGTCCATCCTTCAGCCAAGAAATAACTAGCTCGTCTACTTTGAGCTTGTCTAGCGGTGGGCCATTAACATTGATGAGCAACAAGTTAGACAATGTTTCAGCACTTAGTCTGTTTCTAATATCAGTCAACTGTAATTTCATAAGGGGAAATCTCCGTTCGCACTCTGTCGTGGAAATTGATAATACTTCTACCCGATTTCTGCAACTTCTCATCGACAATCTACTTGTTAGACTTAAGTCTGATAACGATTTTTCTTGGTGGGTCACGGTGGGTGGTGGGTCACAGTGGGTCACATGCTGTTGACCCACGACTCACTGACCCACTCAGAAAACTTGACCCACTGACCCACTCCATCTCTGGACTATACTATTTGTTTGGTATATTTAATTAATTAATAGCATACTCGTCCTGAATCTTTAAGTTCAGGGGCGATCGAAGAAAATTTTCTAGAGAAGGCATCCCATGGTTGTTATATTACGTCTTGTATTTAATATAGGTGCTTTGCTACGTTACGTATACATTTTCGTGAGCCAGGGGGGGCGGGCCCCACCCTGCCCACCCCTTCAGGCACCCATGTTTAAGTAATATCCTATTTCACATATCCTCGGTGCTGAAGAAGGTTTATATTTCAATTAAAAATATTGAATCTTGCATGCTTTAAATTTAAACTGAAGTAAACCACCTGAATTCATCATATAGGGCTACTTAAACATTTTATTAAAAGGTGCAAATCCTAAATTATAAGCTAATTATGAGTCACTATTGTATTTTTTTAAACACCATTGTCAGTCCGTGATTTCAGTGGAGTGACACTAAGCAAAAAAGATATTATCAGTAAATGATTCTTGTTGCAGTCATTTATAAAGAATCACCCGCTACTGTCACTAGCATATGCAGATTTGACGGTGACGAACATGCGGTTCTCCTGAATAAACAATTGTAGCACGTGACTTTTTAAATATCCCACGCCCTCCATAAGTAAGCCTTCCAGTTTGCCTTACGACACTATTGAGTGTTGAAACAGTTTCCTGACAAGTGAGGAATGAGCGTTTAAACTACCCCTTGTTTCGATACGAACACCATCTTCGCTACTTCATGTTTGCTGCTATGATTAATCGCTTGTTCTTCGCGACTTGCATACATAATTAGCGCTCCTAGCGGTGAGAACTAGAAACGTGAGTAGCATTGCTGCTGTTATCCAACCCTTGACCTTCGACTCATTAAACACGCCACAATACGCGCTGACCTCCATTAGAGGGTATGAACCAGTTTTTAGCCTTTGTGTACAACTGCACTCTTCGTGCAGAGTAGATTTATTGGCGTTTTGCGAATTGCCATGAGAATATATTTTACTTTAAAGGCAATTAAGATCGAAGTGTTTTCCAGGGCTTGCTAACTTAACATAATGTGCGTTATTTTTAATTCGTTATTTGTTACCATACCTATATGATAACAAAAACTAAGACTAAATGAATAACGTTACTGCGTTAAATACCGTTTTAGCTGTTACCGACACAATTACGGTACTTATTAAAAATAACGTTATTGCCAGGCGAAGAGAGCATTTCGTTATTAAGATTGGGTTAGTACTGTAATAAAGTTAATATATGGTACCGTAATAGGTCTCATAAAAATGATAACGTTAAAGACATAACTGTTTAACTTAATATCATTGCATTTAATTGCAGTAAATGTATTCGTTATTTGTTACCGTTCCTATATCCTAACAAATAACGAAACCAATTCAGTAACGTTATTGCCACGAGTATTATTTCAAATGTTACTCTCACAATTACGGTACTTATTAAAAATAACGTTATTGGCAGGAGGAGAGAGCATTTCGTTATTAAGGTTGGGTTACTGCTGCAATCAAATTAATGTATGGTAACGTAATAGGTTTCATTAAAATGATAACGTTAAAGACATAACTGTTTAACTTAATATCATTGCATTTAATTGCAGTAAATATATTCGTTATTTGTTACCGTTCGTATATCGTAACAAATAACGAAACCAATTCAGTAACGTTATTGCTATGGGTATCATTTCAAATGTTACTCTCACAATCACGGTACTTATTACAACTAACGTTATTGGCAGGCGAAGAGAGCATTTCGTTACTAACGTTGAGTTATGCTGCAGTAACGTTAAAGTATGATAACGTAATAAGTTGCAACAAAATTATAATGTTAAAGACATAACTGTCTAACTTAATATCATTGTATTTAATTGCATCAAATATATTCGTTATTTGTTACAGTTCCTGTATCGTAACGAAAAACGAAACCAATTTAGTAACGTTATTGTCATAGGTATAATTTCAAACGTTACTCTCACATTTACGGTACTTATTAAAAATAACGTTATTAGCAGGCAAAGAAAGCATTTCGTTGTTGAGGTTATCGTACCACCGGTGCCGACTTTCCAAAACTTTTGTGGGTGCATATCAATGGCAGGACTTGTTATGCGTTTTCAGGGGAGTCTCGATATTTTTTCATTGATTTCCTTTTAGTTAAAAGATTTTCTGAACACTGTCATAAAGGGCTGTGGTGAGATAAAATAAAACATATCGGTACTATAAGGACAAGTTGGGGCTGCCTTAACACGTCTGATTTAAACGCAAGAGAAACGGGTTCAAACCCGGGTCCAAGGTTAAGGATAAGTTACTGTAATGAATATCCTCAACATATGTAATCGTACCATTAAGTGTATACTTTAAAATAACTTATATGATGCACAATGATCGCAAGAGGCAATGATATTATCACCACGTTACTAAAAGAAAACACCACATTCATACATATTAAAGTGAAAAAATCTTCATAAAAACAAATAATTTTAATGGTATTGCAGAAAGAACTGTATAAGGGTTTTGTTGTGAACATAAACTACAAAATAACTGACTTACAGTAAATGCATGCCGAAGATACCTTGCGATCGAAATCGAGATTTAAGTCGCGGTCGCTACCTCCATGTTTAGGTCGCGATGATGAAGGGCGCACATAGCGAGGAGGTCGCACCCTCGCTGTTAAGTTCTCAGTTTAAGGGAAAATATTGCTGTGACGCATGTGAAATTATTCCGTCAGTGCACAAAAATCACTGCAAAACCAGAGTTTGAAATTGAAAACACCAAACAGTTTATAAATAGGGATGGACGCGAGACGGGATATGAGAAATACCAAAGTCTCGTCTCTTGTTTCGCAAAAATATTTGAGTCTCACCTCTTGTTCATCTCTATCAATATTCTAAATCAAAGACTTTTACATTTTATTCAATTTTCTGTGAAGAAAATGTCCTCTTTCAGCACTCAGGCGAGAAGTCGTTTCCCAGTAAAATTTAATAAATAAATAAATCAGGTATGTCTTCAGATTTTGGGGTGGAGGTGGTATTAACTGCAGCAAATGAAATTTCAGCACTGCAATTCCATTATTCGACATTTCCTCCCAATGGATACGTGCCCGTCTTTACAGGTATTTCTTTGCCTTACGTCAATAACGAATTTAGAAGAAACCCTTTTTATTCATCTCGGAATTGGGGGAGGGCGTGGAGTTTTTAAGCATAGATATTATTTACAATAGCTTCTTAGCAACTGAAATGGGAATGTCAGATAAGTTATTTATTTGAGAATTATACTGTAGGTTAATCCCTTCGGGATCCTATGGTACAATTTGTACCATATGCACTTTTCATGGTACATTGCGTTATTTCTCTTCTATTTGAGCTTTTTCGTCCGGGTTCTTTTTTTTCCAAGTTCAGAGGTCTTGCAGAAGACATTACGTATGGTTTCAGACCGTCCTGCGTCCAGACATAGGAGGTGATGACGTCATAAGTCAAAAATTTATTTTCTCATTTTCTAAGCGTATGTTCAATATTTTTTGGCGGGCTTATTTTTCTACGTAGAAGATTGAAATTTCGCACAAACATTCAGTCCACGGAGTAGTATGTACCAAATTTTTTGTTCCGATGTCAGTGCTAAAACAGGGGGGGGGGGACCAGAGGGGCGAAGGGGTAAAAATAGGGATTTTTACCCCAAAAATCCCGTTTTTCGTCATTTTCCCGCCTTACACACATGATAGGACCACGTGAGTCATGCCGTCTGAAAGGCAGTTCCATTCTGAAAAGAACGACGGTTGAATTATTATCCTAGGGTAATTAGGGATGTCTCAGGGAATTTTTAAAAAATATACTTCTATATAGGGTAATATGGGGCATTGTCGGTGTATATATTTTTGGCGGACTTATTTTTGAACGTAGAAGACTGAAATTTTGCACAAGCATTCAGTCCACGGAGTAGTATTTACCAGATTTTTTGTTCCGATGTCAGTGCTAAACCAGGGGGAAACCAGAGGGGCAAAAAGGTAAAAATAGGGATTTTTTGCCCAAAAAATCCCGTTTTTCGTCATTTTCCCGCCTTACATACATGATAGGACCACGTGAGTCATACCGTCTGAAAGGCAGTTCCATTCTGAAGAGAACGACGGTCGAATTATTATTCTAGGGTAATTAGGGCCGTCTCAGTGAATTTTTATCCAAATATACGAGGGTCGTTCAGAAAGTAAGGAACGATTGCGTATTGGGCGCGGCTCCGACCCCCTACCACTGCGATCGCGTGCGTGGCAGTAGCTCCTTCCTTTATCTCAGTGTGAGCCGAGTCTCAATGCTCTGCGGTCACGCTACTTGTTTTTACAGCGATTCAAAATGGCGGCGCCAATCGAAAATCCCGCCAAATGTGAAGTACGGAGTGTCATTCGTTTTCTGAAGGCGCAAAAAAGTTAAGCCTGTTGAAATTTATAGGCAAATAAAGAATGTTTATGGCGATAGTGCAATGAACGAGTCATCACTGAGGAAATGGTGCATTATGTTTAATCAAGAAAGAATCAGCGTACATGATGAAAATTGGAGTGGGAGGCCATCACTTGTTACGGAAGAACTGAAGGGAAAATCTTTTGTCATCCTTCTTATAGTCCTGACTTGGTACCAAGTGATTCTCACTTATTCCCGACAATTTTGGATAGAAAACAGTTCGCAAACGATGAAGAACTCAAGCAAGCACTGACAGCCTGGTTGAAATCTTTGGCGGCAGATGAGTATAATATCGGCATTAAAAAACTGGTCCCACATTATAACAAGTATCTCTACAACTATGGCGATTATATAGAAAAGCAAAGTAGAGTCCTGTGGCTTTGTAAATGAAGTTTTGTGTTGATATCTTTTGTTTTTATTTAATAATGCTAAAACATTCTTTACTTTCTGAACGACCCTCGTACTTCTGTATAGGGTAAAAGTGGGGCATGGTAGGGATTTTTTTCTGACGGGCCTATTTTTTCACATAGAAGATTGAAATTTTGCACAAACATTCAGTCCACCGAGTAGTATTTACCAGAAGTTTTTTTCCGATTTCTGCGTAAAAACAGGGGGGTCCAGAGGGGCAAAAGTTGAAAAAAGGGAAAATTTGCCCCCAAAAATCCCTTTTTTCAGGAATTTCCCGCCTTAGATACATGATGGAGACATATGAATGGTACCACCTGAAAGCCAGCTCTATTCTGAAGAGAATGAGGTATGAACCATGATCCTAGGATAAATAGTGAGGATACAGTAGCTGCTTGACTGAAAGTCTAAAAAATAGCCCAAAAAGCCAGGATCCGGAAAGGGTTAATACTCGAAATGGGGGGGGGGGCGTGGAGTTTTTAAGCATAGATATGATTAACAGTAGCTTCTTTTTTTCTTTAAAAATTCTACAATTTATGGACTTCAGTCCGAAAACCCCCTTCCAGTGACCGCCACTGCCTCAGGCCCGTGCTGGCCCACCGGGACACCGGGACGTGTCCCGGTGCGCCCTCCGAAACATCACAGTATAAATAAAGTTACAAGTTTTTAGTAATAAATTCTTACAGTTTTATTGGTAAAGAACCCGTGAAAGGTGCAGTGCGCCCTTTACATTAGGCGCCCTTGCGATTTCACATAAAAGATGAACGATTTTATTTAATCATCTCTATACCACTTATGTACAATAAATACAGTTACTATTGGTAAAGAACCCGTGAAAGGTACAGTGCGCCTTTTACATAAGGCGCCCTACGAAACATCACATTATAGATAAATGGTTTTATTTATCCTGTGTACAGATTTATATAAAAAAAATTTCAAATAATGATTGTTAATAAAGAAGCTGTGAAGAATACAAGGCGCCCTTTACAATTCATACAGTTGCTATTCGCAGAGAACAGGTAAAGAGTATAATCACTTACAAAAATAGTATAAAGTTATGTAGCTATAAAACGAAACAACGTGATACATCAAGAATAGTTCGGATAGTCAAACGTACGATGCATTCATGAAATACTACACTGACACTAGTCTCTAATTTACGATTTTTACTGCATCGAAGCTTTCACAGTCTTAATATGCATCCACATATCCGAGCATATTGATTGTTCCTGTGTGTTTTAAATCAGTGTTCGGTAAATCACTACCTATTGTAATTCTAAAATATAGCTATATTAATTTCCGTAAAATGTGGTCTTTCTGTCACCACGGCTCGGCACGTCCTCAGGTTGTGGATCGAGGAGAAGGCCTCTGGAACATGGAGATTAGCTGCGAATATACTGAATAAGCAGTCGCGGACAGACAAGGGGTGATTCTCCAGCTCGGGGATTTGGTGTGGGGCTAACAACTCATCCTGTAAAAAAAAAGGCTTGTTCAGATATATTCGCAGAATCCTCGGATCAGAACTGATAACTTCGCACGAACTCAGGAAAGTAAAATCGACATGAGAATTGGAACATGGAAGATAAGAAGTCTCTATAGGGCAGGTGCGTTAAAATGTGTAACGAATGAGTTTAGAAATAGCAGATGGAACTAGTGGGATATCAGGAAGTTTGATAAGAAGGAAATGGAGGAGTCAAGTCGGGAAATTTTACGTTCTCTTACGGGGAACGGATTAAAAATTACCAACTAGGATCAGGGCTTTTCGTTCACAAACGAATACGTAATATCAGCAATTACATGGGTTGAACTTGTTAATGTTGGTTTTTGTTTTACTACCCTTAGGGGTCGGTGGTGTAATATTATTGTTTTAAATGTACATGCCCAAACAGAAAATAAGGATGACAATAAAAAGTTTTTTACGAAAGAATAGAACGGGTATTTGATCATCTCCTGCAATACCATACGAAAATTCTGTTAGGCGGTTTCAATGCGAAGGTAGGACGAGAGGGTGTTTTCAAACCGATTATAGGGAATAAATGTCTGCATAAGGAAGGTTGTGACAACGGCATTAAACTCGTGAACTTTGCAACATCCAGAAACCTTATCATGATGATTACAAAATTAACACATCGCCACGTTCATAAATATACTTGGACCTCACCAGACGGAAAAAGAATCAAATCGATCACGTTTTAGTAGACAGAAGAAAACAGTCTAGCCCAACTGATGTTCGGTCGTTCAGAGGAGTTGATTATGATAATAAGGGAGAGACTATCGCTGAATAAAGGAAATTTCAATATCTGAAAACGGAGCAATTTAATTTAAAGAAATTATAGGAGAGTCAGGTGAGAGGGAAGCCACATTGAAGTGTCGAATAGATTCTCGGTTTTAGAAGGTCCAGAGTGCACTAGTGTTCAGGATACTTGGTTGAAATTAGAAAAACATTAATATTTCAGCAAAAGAAATATTGGGACAGGCAAAAATACGTAGGAACAAAGCATGGTTCAACCAGGAATGCACTAAAGTAGTAGAGAAGAGAAAACAGAAGAAACAGCGTTGGCTACAAAATCCAAACGAAATAACTACAATAACTAAAATTTCACTGTCATCTGGCGGAAAACTTTCAAAACTTTTAGAACAAAGAAACGCGATTTTTGAAACCTAAAATTAATTAACTTGAAGGTAATAGTAAAAAATAAAAACATTCCGGACATGTATAAATGCATCAACGGACTTTAAAAAGGCTATCAATTTCGTGCTTATATATGAAAGAAAGCTAAAGTAACAGTTCTCACTGATCAGGATAGATCTCAATTAGATGGAAAGATTTCTTTGACGATTTGCTTAACACATAGCCAAAAACAAATGTGCGTGGAGAAAGTGAAATGCATAGAGCATAACCGTATACTCCAGAACCTAACCAGACAGAAATAGAAATCACTATTAAAAAATTAAAGAAACATACATCTTCGGGTGTAGACGAAATTCTGGTTGACTTAATTTTAGCTGGATGGGGGAATTGTAGAGCAAGATACACAAACTCATTCTGCTTATCTGGAACAAGGAGGAATTATCGCAAGAGTGAAAAGAATTAATTATTGTTCCAGTGCAGAAGAAAAGCAACAACACTGATTTAATAATTATTGAGGCATTTCTCTTCTGTCAACATCCAATAAATTTTCTTGAACATTCTATTTGCAAGATTGACTCCGTACATATTGGAGATTATCAGAGCGGATGTAGGTAAAATCGATCAACTATCGACTAGATATTTACTATTCAACAAATACTTGGAAAGAAATGGGAATACAATATTCTGGCACATCAATTATTGACTTTAGACTAGGGTAGGAGTGAAACATTGTACAACATGCTTACAGAATTTGCAATACCTAAAAAGGTAGATTAATTAAGATATGTTTAAATGAATCCCAAAGTAAGGTTCGAGTAGAGAAATTCTTGTTCACGAGCTTTCACGTTGAGAATGGTCTGAAAGAAAGAGATGCGTTGTTGCCATTATTATTTAACTTTGTTCTGGAGAACACTATAAGGAAAATCAAAGACAGGAATCAGGTCCTAGAGCTGAATTGTATTTATCAGGTTATGGCGTATGCTTATGATGTAAATTTAATAAAGGATGATAGAACAATATAAAGGAATGCAGAAATCTCACTTAACGCTTGCAGAGATATGTGCTTAAAAGTAAATGCAGAGAAAACTAAATACATGGAAGTTTGTCGGGATCGTAATACTGCATTTTATGGATGCGTTAAAATACCAAATAATATTTTCTTTAGACAAAGTGGATACTTTCAAATATCTAGAATTATTATTAACAGACCAAAACCATAATAACCAAAAAAGAATTATGTCAACTGAAAGCAGGGATTTCGTGTTACTATTCAGTTAAAAATCTTTTGTTGTTGCGAATTCTGTTGAGGAATTTGTAGCTTAAAATATAAAACGATAATCATGCCTGTAGTGCTGTATGGTTGCGAAACATTTTCACTGACTCTGAGGGAAAATCGCATACTGATAGTATTTGAAAACAAGATTCTTAAACCAATATTCGAACTTCAAGACGAACGGGAATGGGGAATGGCGAAATCTCCATAACGATGAACTGCATAATTTTATACCGTTTACAAAAACATTGTTAGGGTCATCAAGTCTAGGAGGTTCAAACTGGCAGGTTATGTAGCCAGAATGGAAGAAATTAGAAACGCTTTCGAAGTTCGAACTGGAAATCCAAATAGGGAAACGAAAATTAGGAAGACCGAGGCGCAGATGGAAGAAATATATTATAATGGTTCTCGCAGAGATTGAAATATAAAGTAGAAACAGGATCCAGTAGGCTAAGGACAGAAATCAATGGATAGCTTTTGTAAATGCAGCACTGAACCTCCTGTGTCCATAGGCCAAGGAGCTATTCTATAAAAAGTTGTTGATAGATTTAGCTTCTTTTTATTTGAGAGAAATGTTACTACAAGAACTAAAAAGTTTTTCTCTAGTAAAGAGGATTTCGATTCAAGGTTTCCACAAATTAGCTATTTACGTTAATACTAAAACAAATTTGTGGTGATTTTGAAAAAAAATCTTTGAGTTTTACGTCCCACGGTTATGTCGGTTAGGCTAAAGGAGACGGTGATGATGAGTGATGAATGAAATGGTGGAATGAAGAAAGTGGGAGGAAACGGGAGAACCCCGAGAAAACCCACGCACACGGTGTTTGTCCACCACAAAGTCCACTTGGCGGGGGCTGGGATCAGGTGGCGATTTTGATATGGAAATGCATCTATACTTTCTTTCAAAGTATATATATATATATATATATATATATATATATATATATATATTCCCGTTTGTATGGGCGCCCTTTTAGTAGGCTTGTCCACCGCCCTCATCAGTATCCCAGCACGGCCCTGCACTGCCTTATATAATAATAAGCTACAATATAATTCTCAAATAAATAACTTATCTGACTTTCAGTTGCTATTTTCTTCCATTCTGTATTTAAAACGTGCCTATTATGAAGTTGTTTGTATTTCTTATTCCATATTGCTGGAACATTATTAGTTCTATTAATATATCTTTCATAGGGCCAATCCTACCATCTTCTGATATCTGTCTGATATAAATATCCTCCTGACATTTTTCCGATAAGTGTTCTACAATGTCCTGATAACAATCAGGTGGTTGATAAACCCTTTCGGCTGGTTGGTACTTTGACAGGAAGTTCAATTGCCTGTTAACAGCTATCAGCTACTTGTTAGTTGTCGTGTAGTGAATCATGGACGAAATCGAAGAATTGTTGATGTTGTCCGAGGACGATGAGGAGATTGTTCGATATATAGCGAGGCCTAGAAGACCATTTTAGCTCGAATATATGCCAATTTATAACGATAAGTAGTACCCGTTGGCTACAAGTGCCCGCACATAAGCGCCATGTAATTTGTATAGTTAGAAGATGAAGAAATATATTCTATATAAAATATAGAATTTAATTATTGAAATTGAATGATCTATAAAATAATATATAAATTATTAATCTAATTTACATATTTTTAGAGGTGGATTATCAAATAAATGAATTAATTAAAAGCTCAGATTATGTTATTACGTGTAGTCAGTGGCGGCGATTGGATGTTAAAAGTGGGGGGGCAAGACATGATCTGAATATTTATTTATCAATATTAGTTTCCCTGGTTGATGCTAACCTTTTTTGACGAAAGGTTGCATAACTAATAGGATACTATCTTTTTCAGTTAAAATACCGTATATCGTACTTCACATTTTATTAAGGAAATTGACAAAAGCAACGCAAGTAGATACTAGTCTTTCTACAGTCACGAAAGACAGTATTCTTCAGGTGACTAAATTTCTTTTCCTAATAACTCACAATAAATTAACCTATTAGAGTACTGACTTTGGCAAGCTGTCAAGTTATAACTATTCTAAGGATAACAACAAAAAGATCCAAATTAATTCATTTGTTCCCGAGTTATTGGCAAAAGAAAATTTGTTAACTGTCAAATATTTTCTTTTCCGTGTGTACTCTTAAACAACGAAGGTGTAAGAAGAGATTTGATTTCTTGCTTATGAACACCTTAAAATTCTGTCTGGAAAATTGTGTGATCGGATTATTTAGTAACAAATTTGCAAAACAAATAAATAGAAAGGATAATATTAATCATAGTAATGAATAACGAGGTTTGTTTTGCAAAAGTTATATTGAACTTGGGATTAATGAACAGTTTATAATTTTAATTAAACACATGCTATTAAATGTATGTTATTACTCTTTGAAAGACAGTAAATATTACAAGCATATGACACGACATTTAAAGAAGTACTTTTGCAGCTTCCCGAAACATGTTAAAATGAAAATGAAATCTTTCAGTTTTACGTCCCACAGTTATACCGGCCAGGCTAAAGGAGACGGTGATGAAAAGAAATGAATGAAATGGTCGATTGAAGAAAGTGGGAGGAAACGGAAGAGAAAACTCACGCAGGCGGTGTTTGTCCATCACAAAGTTCACTTGGCTTGAACGGAGATCGAAATAAGGATCCCACACACCGAAGATGAACGCTCTACTACTGAGCCACCGCGGCCCTTCCGAAACATATTCGTTGCTATTAGGTGCAGTTTTCACTTTCTTGGGATACATCAAAACTCAACAATACTTAAAATCACTCCATACTGCAGTTATACAAAATAATCCTAAAACCTAGAATTATGTTAAATTCACTGAATTTAATTGTATATGCACTCGTACACCCCTAAACACACCACTTCACTCGTATTTACACTGCAAAACAATGGAAAAGGTAGAAGTTGCTTCTTATGACTCTGTTTTTAATCCTTAGTATTAGAAAGAAGAAAATACATTTTAGGTATTGTCAATTTTTGTTCATTTAAAGAATAAATTTATAAGAGATGTTTTTCTGTGTGTGCGCGTGTGTGTGTGAAATGTTATCTCAATTAGTTTCAAAGCGGCTGACTAACATATCGAGCCCTTGTAAGAAGAAACTAAAGTACACTGGAATTGCGCTCCAATACATTAATTTTTGTGCCATTATCCGTGGCAATCACAATGCAGTTCTTGTAGCTTCCTTAATTCCACGGGGAGACAATCAATACGTACTCACACAACAGCAGATATTATATGGCATCATTTTTTCCTATGAACCAGTAATACATACAATAACTTTACATTTCCAAATGAAACTAGATATATACATTAATGGGTCACTTCAAAAAAGTGGGGGGGGGCAACTGCCCCCCTTTGCCCCCCTTTGCCCCCCTAATCGCCGCCCATGCGTGTAGTATTATAAAATGGAGTGTAATATATAACGAAAATGGAGTGTAATATATAACGTTATATATTTTAGTAATGCTTCTTAGGTTGTAAGGACGAACAGCAATATTTCTATGTATATAGTACCAATGCATATGTAATTGTAGCCTAAAAAGTGTTTATTACTTAAGTTTGTGTTTGCCTTTACGATAGTGTACCCCTGGACAATAACGTGCATAAGAAAAAATACCGGTACTCATTTCTGTTTCCCATGTTTTCAATAGGATAATTTAAACAAGCATACTGAAAACGCACTTGACGTTTCAATTGTTTTCTGTATGAGCAACAGAAAACCAACCAATCAAATGGTCCGTTAAAACCTTGATTCGGGTTAACTATTTGACAGAGTATATATCAGGCACAGTATATTGTAGAACGAACCACGGATTAAAGTAACTGACAACTTCCTGATATCTAATTCTGACTGATAGTAATCAGAAAGAATATCAGGATATTGTAGGACTGGCCCTAATCAAATATAATAGTGCAGCAAAACCTTGAGCATAGACACACTCAATCCGCTACAGACGAACTTCTAAACAAATGAAGACTTTATTCCGTGCAGCGCTTCAGGGAGAACCAATGAAAATACGAGCCACAGTAATGCTTCCGCTGAACATCGATGTCAATACAAACTCAGTTGTTCATCATCGCGACCACTAATTCACCCTCGCGGTCGACCTCTAGGTCGTCATGTAGCGTACGTCATCGGCATGCGCTTACCCATTTGAATCCATGTTTATGTGCTAGTATCGAGGGTGCGACCGCGACTTAAACCTCGACGTCGATCGCAAGGTTTCTTCGGCATGTCCTGCCCTTAAGTGTGCTGTTTGGTTGCCTTTGCACAAACACATTTGAAACAAACAATTATGTTTTAGAGGTTAGAAATTTTAACTTCCATCTCAATGTTTTAATTGCTTATTATTTTTTGGTAATGGCAATCAAGTGAGAAATGTTTATTTTATTTTATTTCTATCAAATTAAAAATCTCGTGGCTGCGGCTCGCCCACACGGGCGATTATTTGTGTCGGTGCTAGATCCTCGGAGCACCCACGTAGTCGGCGCACATGTATCGTACAGTTGCAATAACTTATTGAATGCTAACTTAATAGATTGGATTATAATTTAAAAGACAGAACTTTTAAACGTAATATAATTTCATTAAAATATACGTTATTACCATTTCCATTTGTATAAAAAAAATAATGTTATTGACAGAAAAAAAAAAACAGCATTTCGTTACTACGATTAAGAATCAGTTGCGTACAGTTGTATTAATGTTATTGAATATTAGTGTGGTAAGTCGTAAAGAAGAAGACTTGCTAAAAAGAAAATGAAAATAAAATATTTGAATTTTACGTCCCATACTTATGCCGGATAGGATAAAGTGCATGACGATGGTAAGAATAAATGAAGTGATTGAAGAAAGTGGGAAGAGACGTGATAACCCTAAGAAAAACCACACACATTGTGTTTGTCCTCCATAAAGCCACTTGGCGCAAGCTGGCATCGAACCGGAAACCCCACGTTGCATTGGTGAACGCTCTACGACTGAACTACCGCGGCCTCATTCCTTTTTCATGCACGACTAATATCCTTTATGTAATTAAAGAAAAGTATATTAAAACTTAACCAATATCCAATATTCGTTAAATTTACGAATACGTTCTCCCAAAGGGACAGAGTATTGGAATTCCATCCATAGACGCTTCAGAAAATGTTAAGCACGGAAATTGAAGAAATTTTGATGAATTATTATCCTAACTCGTAAATGTTACAGGAAAGTGAACTATTTCAATTTTGAATCCAAACGATTAAATTATAAACAGCGTTTTACTTCTTCTGGGCACTTGTCTTTTGTGCGGGACGCCTGGGGTTGATTTCCGCCATGAGCTCATGTGATTTGGATCCTACGTAGGACACATCACACAAAGTTTTGACAGTAAAAATTACATTAAACTCCAGACATGTAAGCTTGTTTTAATCACTCTTCAATGTCATATTTTCCATTGTTTATGATTGGTTAATTGATTGGTCTGGAGTTTACCCGTATTAACCACTGAAGCTATGTGAGACGTGGTTCTATAGTTTACGTAGAATTATGAGGACTTGATTTTCTGCCAGGAATCAAATCCTGCTCTCCCACACCAAAGGTTTGTACAGTAATCATATAGCCACGAAAATATGAAGTGTAGTACTTTAAAATTTGTGCCTGCTTACGATGGAGGGCGTTTATTTTTAAACAATAGCATAAAAAATAATAGAAAAAAAACAAAGCACTCGGACTTCAGATCCATCAATTGCAACAGCACTATGAAACCTTTCAAGTAAAGTTATCTTCCAGTGTAGTTTACCAACAACAGTTCATCCAATGAATTTACGTTTATGTGAAAAAATATGAAACATTTTGGTTCACTGCTATTTCAATTCTATAAATATAGATGTGAAGGTCTTTCAGGCAGGTGAAGTTTACGTAAGGATTACTCCAGTAACGCCTCATTTTCTTCTTCATAACTAACTGACTTGACGAATTCTGTGGCCTATGGAACCCGGAGATTCGAAGCCGTATTTAAAAAAGCTCTTCGTTGAGTTCTGTCTTTAGCCAATTGTCCTTTGTACTCCTATTTCTGTGAGATCCATCTTAATTTTGTCCTTCCACATACGCCTAGGTCTTCCTAATGGTCTTTTCCTGATTTGCTTTCCAATTAATATTTTTAAAGTGGTTCTACTTTCTTCCATTCTCGCTACATGACCTGCCCACCTGAACTTCCTAGCCTTAATGACTCTAACAATGTTAGGTAAATGGTATAAATTATGTTAATCGTTATGAAGTTTCCGCCATTCACCATTTTCATCCCTCTTGGTCCGAATATTCGCCACAGGATTTTATTTTCGAATACTTTCAGTCTGCGTTCTTTCCTCACAGTAATTGAGCAAGTTTTGCAACCATACAGTCCAAGAGGCATAATAACTGTTTTATATATTTTAAGCTTCAACTTGTTTTTCTTTTTAGAGAATTCACGAAGACAAAAGAGTTTGGACTGAATTCAATGCTTTCAATCGACATTTAACTTCTTCACGGATATGATTCTGGTCTGATAATGTGGATCCTAGATATTTGAAAAGGTCTACTATGTCGAAAGTATTGTTTGATATTTTAACGTATCCATTACTTGAGTATTGTGATCACGGTGCATTTTCATGTATTTAGTTTTATTCTGTATTTACGTCTAAGTCCATATCCCTGCAGGCATTTAATAAAACCTCTGCATGTCTTTCAATTGTCCTCACATCATCTCCTATCAGTTTGACATGATCAGCATAAGCCATAACCTGCTGAATGCCATTAAGCTCTAAGGCCTTGTTGCTATATTTAATTTTCCTTATAGCATATTCCAGAACAAATTTGAATAATAATTGTTTTAGTCCCTCTCTCATTATTTCCTCCCTCTCTCAGTGCATCTCATTGTTTTAGTCCCTTCTGTATGTGAAAGATCATGGCAAAATATTTTCCTACCCGGACTTTTCTTTGAGTTTTATTTAAACATATCTTTACTAATCTAACTAGCTATTTTGGTATATGCCGAGTTCGGTAAGAATATTGTACAATATTTCCCAAGTCGTAGGCCTATCTAAAATCAATAAGCTGATGTACCCGAGTGTTGTATTCCCATTGCTTTTCGAACATAAAGAAATGGGAATTAATTCCTTTTCTTCTTTACAAAGTTATAAACTAACTATACGAAAGCAACTAGTTTCCTGTGAAATTCGATCTTGAATGCGTATCCATTAGGGATGGCCAGATCCGGATCCGAGATTTCGGATCTTGGATCCGGATCCGAAAATCCGAATCTTGGATCCGGATCCGAAAATCAGGATCTTGGATCCGGATCCGAAATTTCGGATCTTGGATCCGGATCCGAAAAAACGGATCTTAGATCCGGATTCGAAAATCAGGATCTTGGATCCGGATCCGAAATTTCGGATCTTGGATCCGGATTCGGGAAACCGAATCTTGGTTCCGGATCCGAAAATCCGGATCCGACATTTTGGATCTTGGATCCGGACCTGAAAAACCGGATCTTGGATTCGGATTCGAAACTCCGTGTCAGAAAATTCGGGTGTTCCGAATCAGCAAAATTTTCGAAATTATTGACAAAGTGATTTTCATTCCTATGCTTAAAATAAGATTTTAAGACACTTTTGGTATCTGATCGTGTGACAGCCTTGCGTTCTCTTCATTCTGTTGATATTTGGTTTTCGTGCCTTAATATGTCACAATTACTCCAAATTTGATTGAGTAAAACTGTCGAGTTAGGTGAGAGCAATCTCACTGTCAGATTCGATTCTAGTTGAAATACTTGACCGAAAAGGTAGTAAATCTTTTTTAAAGCGGTCGTCCTCATGGAAATTTGTCCTTTGTTTTCTGTAACACTAGTCAAATGCTGGGATGAAACCTTAGTCTCAAGCCCAAGCTTCTTCATTAGACTCAGGCTGCTTACTTTTCTAATTCTTTCTGAGTTATTGTGGTCACTGAATGAGGCCATTTCCTAGTCGTGATGGGCTAGGCCATTGCTAATAGAACAGCCCATAAAATATAGATCAAATCAAATTAAGGAGCAACTACCTTTTCTTGCTCTTGATGAGCTTTTTTTTTTTCTTTCTTTAAAAATACGTTTCTCTGTGACCGTACCACTCCAGTTAGAATTAAGAATTGTAGTAGAGATGAAGTTCTAAATGGCAATTAATGTATCAAAATCAATGTATTAATGTACTGTATGTGTATACAAAATACCATATGGAGCCTCGAGCAGTAACATGTATCTTTGTAATTAGTAATCCACTACTATTAACTCTGCATAGGTTGTATAAGGAGCTATATCATTCATGTAAACACACAGGCGGATGCAGGGGGAGGGCGAAAAGTCGGAGGGTGGTGGCTCAGTGGTAGAGCGTTCACCTCCGGTGCTTGGGGTCCCTGGTTCGATCCCAGCTCGCGCCGTGTGGACTTTGTGGTGGACAAACACCGTACTCGTGGGTTTTCTCGGGGTTTTCCGTTTCCTCCCACTTTCTTCATTTCATTTATTCCTCATAATCACCGTCTCCTTTAGCCTAACCGGCATAAGCGTAGGACATAGAACTCAAGGATTTCATTTCATAACGAATTTTTGTTCAAATAAGAAGTTTCATTTCTCTAACATTCCAGGATTCCGAGATATAAAAGTCTTTTCTCCCCGCCCCTTTTCTTCCCCTCTAAGACATACATAAAAAAACGCTTAAGTACATACCTAATTATTTCAAATGTAAAGTCCAAATACCAAATTCTATGCTCCTAACCTTCAGAGGTTCCCAGATATCGACATGTTATTATAAAAATTACAATCCCCACCCTCTTTCCTTTCCATCTCTTTTCTTTTCCTTTTTACTAAAACGTCAAAAAACACTGAAGCATATGTCAAATTATTTTCAATGAGAAATGCAAATACCAAATTTCAAGTCTCTAACCTTAAAAGATTGAACATATTAATACAATAATTGTAATCCATACTTAATTTTCTTCTTGCCCTTTTTCTTCCCTTCTGGGCCACATATATAAAAAAACGTTGAAACACGTATCTAATTATTTTAAGTGAGAAGTCCAAATACCAAATTCCATGTTTCTAATCCTTTAAGTTTCCGAGATATAGGCATATTATTATACTAATTGCAATAATTGCAATCACCAC